>NC_133384.1:9421927-9522672 GCF_049309525.1 Garra rufa | reverse complement strand
CATTTAGTTAGACAACAAGAACTTTTTGTGTTTTTTACATGCTTAATATACATTTTAGTATAAAATCTGACTTTAAAAAATATATATATTATTTTTTATTACTAATTCAATTAGGAAGCAAAGACATTTTTAGTGTTTTTTTTACAAGCTTAATACACATTTTAGTATAAAATCTGACTTTTTTATGATTAATTATTATTATATACTTATTTTATTATTAGGGATGCACCGATCCGACTTTTTCTTTTTTTTTTCTTCTTTTTTTTTCTTCAATATATTTATCAAACAAGTTACCAAACATTATAAACATATTACGTGCAAAGTCCTGCATGAATTCAAAATAAAACAGCAGCTGAGAATAAACTAATACAAAGTTGGTCAAATAGCAACTTGGTCATACATACAAATAATATAACATTGTAAACATGTACTGTAGTGCAGTGTTACATCACTCCGCTCACATACTCTGTGCCGCATAGAGATTTCCAGCCACGTGGTAAAGTTGCGTTTTTGAAGTTTTCTATATTATTATTTATTCTTTATATATTTGTTCATTATTCGTTTACTTTACCACTTTGACTTTGCATGTTCTGGTTTTGCGCAGCAGAGCTGCCTGCCCTGCTCTCTATTTTTTGTTCGAAATGCCTTTGTTCTGAGATGGTGATAATAAACTTTAAATCTAACATTGTGATATATTTAACCTTATTGCTTTTATAAAACGGTTACCACACAATAAAAATATTAAAATCAAAAATATATATTAATTTATATATATTAAGTTGTACGTTTTCATAAAGTAAAATCATTAACTGCCTTCCGCTGTAAAAAGTAGTCCCTAACTGCTGCAGCTGTGTTTACGTTGCTAAGGGTGGTTGCTAAGGGGGTTCAATGATACACAAAACCGTTGAGTGAAGCGGTCATAGCAGTGCCGTATCATGAATACGACACAGCTGCTGACCAATCAGAATTGAGGAATGGAACTAACCGTTTTATAATGATGTTTGTTTTATATCTGTGGATTGTATAGACCTTTCTCACAACTTCCGTATTTTGCGCCGGAAATACGTAATTGCTGTGTAAACCTATTTCCGCCCCAGTATGCCGGTAACCAGTTAAACAACGTGAAAAACGCTTAACGTGGCTTAATGTATGTAAAAAACGACCAGGAAACCCCAAGTTTCTGTCAAACCTTACGTGGAACAAACATTAAGTACTATCAAAAGAACGAGCCCTTATTCCACAGATAAAGTGAATAATATCACGTTAAGCGTTTTCTCCCCCATAGAAGCCCATTATAAGGAAACAGCTTAACGTGGTTTACGTACCTCAGCAGCGACCAGGGAAAACCAAACTTATGTTAAATTTCACTTATAATAAATACTTGCTGCTGTTAAAAGAACGAGCTCTCATTCAGCATATAAAGTGATCGCCCCCCATAGAAGTCCATTATAACAAACCATGTTAAGCTTTTTCCTTAATGGAGTTCTATAGGGAGAAAAGCGTGATATTATTCACTTTATATGCGCAATAAGAGCTCATTCTTTTGACAGCAGAAAGTGTTTATTATAAGTAAAATTTTAAGCTACGTTAAGCTTTTTTTTGTATAATGGACTTCTATGGGGGGCGATCACTTTATATGCTGAATGAGAGCTCGTTCTTTTGAGAACAGAAAGTGTTTATTATAAGTGAAATTTAACAGAAGTTTGGTTTTCCCTGGTCGCTGTTAAGGTAAGTTAAACCAAGCTGTTTCCTTATAATGGGCTTCTATGGGGGAGAAAACGCTTAACGTGATATTATGCACTTTATCTGTGGAATAAGGGCTCGTTCTTTTGATAGTAGTTAGTGTTTGTTCCAAGTAAGGTATGACAGAAATTTGGGGTTTCCTGGTCGTTTTTTTACGTACGTTAAGCCACGTTAAGCGTGTATAAACGCGGATAAACTCTTAGTGGAAAAATGTATATCCTTTATCCAATTTGTTCCTCTTTGTGACGGAGTTTTTGTAAACGACTCTTATGAGGTCGGCAAAAAGGTTTCTTTGGCAAACCAGCGAGGGAAGTTGTGTAGACGCTCTCCATTTCAATTTTAAATTACCCGGCTTTCTGCTGTGTTGACATTACACAGGAAGTCTGCATACCCTGCGATTGCGTATTTCCGGTTTCTGTGAAAAAGGTCTATTGTAGATAGTCAAGTGTTGATTTGATATATGGGTTAAATTGAGTAAAGTCACTGTGGACTACATACCGCTTGGATATCGATGTCACTTAAAAAACTAAAACTTACATTTAAAAAACAAACCAAAAAAATTCTAAACATTTCTCTAAATTATTCTGATAAAAAAACAAAATGAAAAAACATAAACTTTCTATTAAATACTAATTGGTCTATTTTAACGGCTGTAACAGTATAAGCTGTTTGGCGGAAAAAAAGACGGGCTTCGGGTCGGACTCGGGCCAAAAATTTTGATAATCTGTCGGACAAGGGCCGGGCTACAGCCTGTGCGTCTCGGGCCAGGGCCGGGCTAGGGCTTAGATTTAAGGCCCGTGCAGGTCTCTACAGTCACTGGCTGTGACGGAGGAAGAAAAAAAAAAAGAGAGGAAAAAAACTACAAAAAAGCTATTTTTTCAATATCGGGGCAGATATCCGATCCTAATATCGGATCGGTGCACCCCTATTTATTATTATTGATGGAATTGATAATTTTATTAAAAACAAACACTTTAAATGTATCTAAGTGTCTTAAAAACAGGATCCTCTGTAGTGAATGGGTGCCGTCAGAATGAGAGGTCAAACAGCTAATAAAAACTTCAACAACAAACACTTTAAATGTCTCTAAGCGTCAGTTTTCATCAGTTTAATGCATTTTTGTAGAATTAACTCTTAAAAACAATTATGAAATTTCTCAGATCCTCTGCATTTAGTGAATGGGTGCCGTCAGAATGAGAGTCCAAACAGCTAATTAAAAACATCAACAACTAACAAACACTTTAAATGTCTCTAAGTGTCGGTTTTATTCAGTTTAATGCATTTTTATAGAATAAACACTTAAAAACAATTATGAAATTTCTCAGGTCCTCTGCATTTAGTGAATGGGTGCCGTCAGAATGAGAGGTCAAACAGCTAATAAAAACTTCAACAACAAACACTTTAAATGTCTCTAAGCGTCAGTTTTCATCAGTTTAATGCATTTTTGTAGAATTAACTCTTAAAAACAAATTATAAAATTTCTCAGATCCTTGTGATGTTTTTTTTAGCTGTTCGGACTCTCATTCTTACGGCACCCATTCACTGCAGAGGATCTGAGAAATTTCATAATTGTTTTTAAGGGTTAATTCTACAAAAATGCATTAAACTGATTAAAACTGACACTTAGAGACATTTAAAATGTTTGTTGATGTTTTTATCAGCCGTTTTGACTCTCATTCTGACGGCACCCATTCACTGCAGAGGATCTGAGAAATTTCATAATTGTTTTTAAGAGTAGTTTGTTCTACAAAAATGCATTAAACCGATGAAAACTGACACTTAGAGACATTTAAAGTGTTTGTTTTTTGTTTTTATCAGCCGTTTGGACTCTCATTCTGACGGCACCCATTTACTACATGCAGAGGATCTGAGAAATTACTAATTGTTTTTATGAGTTTATTCTACAAAAATGCATTTAACTGATTAAAACCGACACTTAGAGACTTTTAAAGTCTTTGTTAGTTGTTGATGTTTTTTATCAGCTGTTCGGACTCTCATTCTGACGGCACCCATTCACTGCAGAGGATCCGAGAAATTTCAAAATTGTTTTTGAGAGTTTGTTCTACAAAAATGCATTAAACTGATTAAAACTGATACTTAGAGACACTTAAAGTGTTTGTTAGTTGTTGATGTTTTTATCAGCCGTTTGGACTCTCATTCTGACGGAACCATTTTTTATTACATGCAGAGGATCTGAGAAATTTCTAATTGTTTTTATGAGTTTATTCTACAAAAATGCATTTAACTGATTAAAACTGACGCTTAGAGACACTTAAAGTTTTTGTTCCTGATGTTTTTATCAGCTGTTTGGACTCTCATTCTGACAGCACCCATTCACTACAGATGACCCGAGAAATTTCTGAATTGTTTTTAAGATTATTCTACAAAACTGATTAAAGCTAACACGTAGAGACACTTAAAGTGTTTGTTAGTTGTTGATGTTTTTATCAGCTGTTCAGACTCTTTTTCTGACGGCGCCCATTCACCACAGAGGATCCGAGAAATTTCAAAACTGTTTTTGAGAGTTTGTTCTACAAAAATGCATTAAACTGATTAAAACTGTCACTTAGAGACACTTAAAGTGTTTGTTAGTTGTTGATGTTTTTATCAGCCGTTTTCTGACGGCACCCATTCACTGCATGCAGAGGATAATTTAGTGAGCAAGTGATGTGTTTCTGCTTTGCTCATTTTCCAGTGTGCCAACGTGATTGAGCTGCCAAGCAATCCGCAACCTAATTACATCAGTAATAATTTGTCAAATCTTGGACAATGCTCCAGTCTTGGAGGATCAACCGAAAAAGCTCGTATTTCTGTTGGCAGAGACTCAGTCAGAATTCCCCCGTCTGAATACCTGGAAGTGTCCTTGTAAACAGGCGTCTTACTGAAGTACAAACTCTCAGTAAAGTGCAGCACTCTGGAGAGATTGGGTCTACTATGAATCACATGATGTTTTGTTTGCAAACGCTGCCAAATGTTTTTGCGTAAGTGTTGCGCATCAGGGCTGGTCAAATGAGCAGGATCTGGGGATGTTTGTGGTCCCGCAGTGTGTGGTTGACGGCATATGGTTTGAATCTGTGCGCTGATGTGAATGAGGTGTCTGAAACACATGCTCACCAGGTACTACATTTGTCATTTCCTCATTCTGATGACGTGGATGGCTGTTCTCAGCTCAGCTCTGGATCCAATGAGAGACACAATCACACCAAAACAATACCTTTTCCCATGTGTTTTGTAATAAAAAGTCATTAGCTTTTATCTGAAGCAACTTACGGTGTGTTAAAGAACACTTAAAACATGGTTTAAGTCAAATTAAATCTATTTTTTATACATATTACTTGTTACATCTTACATCAACGTCTTCATTAGAGCTATCTATCTAACCAAGCCTAGCAACTACAATCATGTTAGAAACATGCTAATAACTTGCTAATCATGCTAACAACAGGTTACTAATGCTAACATCATGCTAGCGACATTCGAATAATGCTAGCAACATGTTAGTAACAGGCTAATCATGTTAGAAACATGCTAACAACATGCTAATCATGATAGCTACATAATAGCAACATGCTAATCATTCTAGAAACATGCTAGAAACATGTTAACAACATGTTAATCATGCTAGTAACTTGAAAATCATGCTAGTAATGCTAACATAATGTTAACAACATTCTAATCATGCTAGCTACATGGTTTTGGTTTTGAAAGAAGCCTCTTCTGTTCACCAAGGCTGCATTTATTCGACCAAAAATGCAGTAAAATTTTAAAATATTATTGCAATTTAAAATAACTGTTTCTATTTAAATATATTTTAAAATGTAATTTATTTCTGTGATCAAAGCTGTATTTTCAGCATCATTACTCCAGTCTTCAGTCTCACATGATCCTTCAGAAACCATTCTAATATGCTGACAGATTGAATAATATCCTTGTGTTGTTTTCTCAGGTTCATCATGGGAGAGATCAATACGACAATTGGGCTTTGAAAGGTAAGGATTTGTTTCTTCATCTTCTTCTTCTTCAGATTAGAGAGCTGGACTCATTTGTGTGAATGTTGGCAACACCAAACGCATTGTTCGCTTTGCAAGAGTGTGTGGTGTTTTCTTTGGAGGTTCTGAGCGGCCTAGATGTGCGTCAGACGGAAGATCCATCAGATCGCAGCAAGAAACAGAATATTAAATAACAAAATAATGCATTTGAAAACAATAAAGATGATAAAACATGATCAGGGCCGGTCCATCTGTCCCTCCTCACGTAATACATGACAGAACAATGAAAGATACCGGGGTAATATTGTTCATAAAAGGAGAAAAACAGTATCTTGGTTTTGTCATCCAACCACAGCGCTTGTTGAAATAGGCACTTTAATGATGCCGTTTATCAACTAAAATGCATTAAGATGCCAAAAAAAAATCTTTTTGAGGGTTTGGAGGCTTCGAAATGACACAAACTGCCAGGTTTAGGTTAGTACAATAGCTAAATGCTGATTCTTTTCTTTAAAAAAAAAGAAGTATACACTGTAGCATATTTTTGTAAAAGACTACTTATTATACAAATGATATACTTAAGTGCAAAATTGCAATACACAAATGTCATTTGCAATAAATTTACACACAGTTTAGATTGATGTTCAAATAAAAAAAGCTGAATTTTAGAGTGCTTTTTTGACCCACTTAAGTAGGACTTAAGTATATCTCTATATGGGTCAAAGACATTTTATGGCTCAAAATTTGAATTACTTAAAAATTAAGTAAAGATCATTTTCCATGAAGATATTTTGTGAAATTCTTAACATGAATATATCAAAACTCAACGTTAAGATGTCCACGTCAAAAGAAATGTACAAAAGTGATTTTATGTCTATAAATGTTAGTAAAGTGTCTACTTTTAAGGTTTCAAATAAGTTTTTGAAGAATAAAATGTCAAAATTTGGTTGAAATAATGTTACATTGTCATTCAGTGTAACAATATTTATGTGAAAGTTCAAACAACATGTGTATTCTGACTTGTACATGTTAAAATATCTAAAAGAATAAAGGAGCATATTAAATTTGACTGTGTTTTAAATGAGTAAAAAATTCTTACTGACAAATGGGCAAAACCTAGGATAGTTATGTAGATAACTAATTAGTATTTGGGGCGAAAGTAATTCATCTTTTAATATTTTAATAAAAAATAGATTTTTGTTGTAAATATACACTGAATGACATTTTAGTGGGTGTCTTCTGTAAATTAGAGAAAAAATGTATGATATTTATTTTTTGCTCTGAAAAACAAAAACAAAAATGCAATTAAATTAAACAGAAAACTTTAAAAGATTTTTTTGGAAAAACAACAATTTGAAGCAGTATTACACTTTTTGTTTTAATGCTTAAACCCTTTTTCGTCTTTGACCCATAAATCACTTCATAATTACTTCTGATGTCTTTGAAATATGTGACCCTGGAGCACAAAACCAGTCTTAAGTCGCTGGGGTATATTTGTAGCAATAGCCAAAAATACATTGTATGGGTCAAAATTATAGATTTTTCTTTTATGCCAAAAATCATTAAGTAAAGATCATGTTCCATGAAGATTGTTTGTAAAATTCCTACTATAAATATATCAAAATGTAATTTTTGATTAGTAATATGCATTGTTAAGAACTTAATTTGGACAACTTTAAAGGTGATTTTCTCAGTATTTTGATTTTTTTGCATCCTCAGATTCCTGGTTTTCAAATAGATGTATCTCGGCCAAATATTGTCCTATCCTAACAAACCCTACATCAATAGAAAGCTTATTTATTGAGCTTCCATATGTTGTATACATCTCAGTTTTGTAAAATTTTACCTTATGACTGGTTTTGTGGTCCAGGGTCACATATGGTTAAAACCCTACTGAATGTACGGACAAGCATGTTTTTGTTGCTGTTAAAACTCGTATGTCATATATTTAAATATATACATAGTAACACTAACGCAATTTAGTACAATTAAAATGTATTTTAATGTAAGTCAACACATCAAAATAAGTGTACTTCTTTAAAGCACAACAAAAGTTGATAAAAGTAAAAGTTTTACTTTGACATCATTACAAAGTATACTTTTTAAAATGTTTGATAAGTGTCTCTGTTTAAGTGTTCAATAGCCAAAAATACATTTTATGGGTCAAAATGTTTCTTTTATGCCAAAAATCATTACAATATTGAGTAAAGATAATGTTCCATGAAGATATTTTGTACATTTCCTACTGTAAAGATATCAAAACATAATTTTTGATTAGTAATATGCATTGCAAAGAGTTTTCGTTGTACAAATTTAAAGATGATTTTATCAGAAGAAAATCTTTTTGATTTTTTTGCACCCTCAGATTCCAGTTTTTTTTTTTTTAAATAGTTGTATCTCAGCCAAATATTAGGTTATTCATTATTATTTATTTGTGATGTATAAATCTCAATAAAAAAAAAGACCCTTATGACTGGTTTTGTAGTCCAGGGTTAATTTACTTTACCTGTGTGTACACTAAAAAGTGCACATTCAATAAGATTAAGTGCACTTTTTTTTTTTTTTGCTTTAGTGAGAATAGAACTGTTTGCTCTTATATAATGTTAAAGTTCAAAGCCAAAATGGTTTCTTAAATAAATAAATTCATTATCCTTCTAGACGCATTATATTCTGCATGCAGACCCATTGACTGTTGGCAGTGGACTGTGGCACCAGCCGAAATTCAGCTTGTGTGATTGATTTAGTCATTAGGACGTTGTGGGTGGCATCATTCGAACTAGTCCCACTTTTCTGTTTCATCTTTCTAATCACATTTGTTAGTCGTCTTTGTAAGCGTCCGGTATCTGTGAGCCGTCTAGCGGCGGGCGTCTGGGAAGCAGGTGACTGACGCTGCCGAATGCTAATCAGACAGCAGCGACTGCGCTCGAGAAAGAAATAAAGATGGCGTCAGCGAGCGCGCAGACTCTGGCAGCGCTCCACACCACCGTGGACTACAAACAAACTAGTGTGCAAAAGGAAAGAGCGTTTGGTTACCATCTCTCACGCATACGAGCGTTTCTCCAGCTAGGAGTGCTTTTATTTCCCAGGGGTTGATTTTTATTAAAACGAACAGATTTCCTTTTTCTTTTCATTATATAAAGGTCACTGTAAACTTGGAAAGCTGCTCTGTTGACATTTGTTTGTGCTACTTTTCAAAAGCCTTTTATTTATAGATTCTATTGTTTTACTTATGACTCAAACATTCTGTCTAGATGACTATTCGTGGAGTAAAATTTCAAGCATTGCATTTTCAAAACAACGATAATCCAAACAAATAGTGAACATTTTTTTCCTCAGATTTATTGATTTATTTATCTGCAATTTTGTCAATGATACAAAAAGTGAGAAGTAATATTTAAGTGTGTGTATTTTGGGTAAATAAAAAAACTTTTATCCACTTATATATGAAGTGATTGCATAGCTGACAGTGTAGCTAATGTGTGGTAACCTGGCAGACTGTTGAATATTTGGCTAGATTTACAAACAGCGTGTTTCACAATTACTGCATTAGTGATTTTGAGTTTTAAGGCCGGCATTTGAGTTTCATTGGTCCAGTTGGCAGAGGCCGGATCATCACAAACGCTTTGGAGAAGAGCATCTGAATAATGAGTCTGCTCACAACAGCTGGAAGCGGTTAAAGCAGGCATGTTAGTGGTGATCTGTGTGATGTGAGTGACAGACAGCTGTAATTTACCTGACTGTAGAGGAAAAGCAGTGAAGTCTGGAAGTTTAGCACAAACCATATGTGCTATGAGCCAGATTACATAATAATGCCTTGTGCAGCTGCTGTGACAACTGCAATTCAATGGCATGAATGTGTGTACGGCATTACCGTAACCTAATCTAACACTTGCATAAGAACAAGATAAAATCACTTAGCACACACCTTAGCAACTGCATAGCAATACCTTGGCAACCGTCTACAACACCTTTGCAACTGTATAGCAACATACTAAAAAACTCAGGTAACTTCAGCAGCTTCATAGCAACTCTTTGGCCACTATCTACAACATCCTAATGTCTGCATAGCAACACACTAAAACAGTGAGCACAAAACATAGCAATGCACTAAAGCATCCCACATTTTAGAACACTTTAACAACTGCATAGCAATGGCTTGGCAACTATCTGCAACAAACTAAAACACTTAACACTTTAAAACACTAAAACGGCATAGCAACGCCTTAGTAATCATCTACAACACCCTAGTAACTACATAGCAATGTATTAAAACTCTCAACACTTTAACAACTGCAAAGCAACACCTTAGCAACCATCTACAACACCCTAGTAACTGCACAGCAATGTATTAAAACTCAACACTTTAACAACTGCATAGCAACACCTTAGCAACCATCTACAACACCCTAACAACTGCATAGCAACACCCTGGCAACCATATACAACACCCAAGCAACTGCATAGCATTACACTAAAGCATTCAACACTTTAGAACCCTTTAACAACTGCATAACATTGCCTTAGCAACCATCTACAACACCCTAGCAACTACATATCAATGTATTAAAACTCTCAACACTTTAACAACTACATAGCAACACCTTAGCAACCATCTACAACGCCCTAGTAACTACATAGCAATGTATTAAAACTCTCAACACTTTAACAACTGCATAGCAACACCTTAGCAACCATCTACAACACCCTAGTAACTACGTAGCAATGTATTAAAAGTCTCAACACTTTAACAACTGCATAGCAACACTTTAGCAATCATCTACACCACCTTAAAAACTGCATAGCAACATGTTTAAACACAATTAAGCAACTGTGTAGCAACACCTTAGCAACCATCCAGAACACCCTAACAACTACATAGCGACACGACACCAACTGCATAGCAACACCTTGGCAACCAGATACAGCACCTAAGCAACTGCATAACATTGTCTTAGCAAACATCTACAACACCTTAGCAACTGCATAACAACATGTCTAAACACAATTTAGCAACTGGGTAGCAATGCTTAGTAAAAACAGCAACACACTAAAACACCCACAACACCAACTGTATAGCAACACCTTGGCAACCATCCACAACACCCTAACACCTACATAGCAACACACTAAAACACTCAACACTTTAGAACACTTTGACAAGTGCATAACACCTTGGCAACCATCAACAACACCCTTACAACTACAGAGCAAAACACTCAACACTTTAGAATACTCTAACAAGTGCATAGCAACACCTTGGCAACCATCAGCAACACCCTAACAACTACATAGGAAAACACTAAAACACATAACACTTTAGAACACTTTGACAAGTGCATAGCAACACCTTGGCAACCATCAGCAACACCCTAACATCTACATAGCAACACACTAAAACACTCAACACTTTAGCGCAGTTTAACAAGTGCATATCAACATCTTGACAACCATACACAACACCCTAACAGCTACATAGCAACAGATTAAAGCACTTAACATTTTAGAACACTTAGCACACCCTAGCAACCACATAGTAACTCTCTAAAACTCCCAAAACACTTTACCACAACACCCTAACACCCTACAGCATCCTAGCAACACACTAAAACACTCAGACGACTTTAGAAAATGCATAGCAACACCCCTGCAACTATTAACAACACCCTAACAACTACATAGCCTCACTCTAAAACTCTTAGAACACCTTACCAACTGTTTAAGTACACTTTGGCAACCACCCTCAATACCCTAACAACTACATAGCAACACACCAAACACTCAACACATTAGAACACTTTAACAACTGCATCGCAACGCCTTAGCAACCATCTACAACACTATAGAAACTAGATGAAAACATGTCAAAACACTCAGAAAACTTTGCAACTGCATAGTAGTTCATTGGCAACCATCTGCAATGCCCTAAGAACTGCATAGCAACAGATTAAAACATTCAACACTTTAGAACACTTTAACAAGTGCATAGCAACACCCTAGCAACCACATAGTAACACTCTAAAACTCCCAAAACATGTTACTTACTGTATAACAACACCTTGGCAACCATACACAACACCCTAGCAGCTACATAGCAACAGAATAAAACACTCAACACTTTAAAACACTTTTACAAGTGCACAGCAACACATTAGCAACTACATAGCAACAGACTAAAACACTCAGCACTTTAGAACACTTTAACAAGTGCATAGCAACACCTTGGCAACCATCCACAACACTCTATCATCGTCACTGCAAGGTGTCACTCACATTTTCTTCAGATCTCCAGATTTGTAAATCCTGTGAACCTTGAAAGGAAAAGCTGGGCTTCCATACAATACACTGGTACAATAAAATGTTGGAACGTAATGAAAATGAACAATGTGTATGTAATCTAGGAAGGCATGTAGAGCACGCTACTGTATAAAAGGCTCACGTTGGCTCCGAGCGCAAGGAATGTCGTGTGGAGCGGGAATAGCATGACGGTTTATTTCAGAGACGTGGAGCTCTAATCAGATTCATGTGCTCTTAAGCTTTGTTTGCTTTATCATATCAACATTTCGTTTCTGCTGCTAAACTCCGTGCAGTATTGTCCAAACTTTATCAGTTTCCTTCGATTTTAACAGACGGGTTTACAAGCAGGTTTTCCAACCCAAACAAGGTTTTGTTTAGTCTAACGTGTGTCAAGAAACACTTACAAATTACGGTTGCAACAGCCATTTACATTTCTCAGTGTCTGTTCTTTTCCATCATTTACCAATATAGATGATTGTTCGTGTGACGTTCTCTGATACACCGTATCTGACCGCACTTCCCACATAACTTCCTCTGGTAATTTGTCACTAATGAGGCCAACGAGCCGTGAAATGTGCGAGCTCATGTCAAAATAATCCTTTGTGTGTTTTCTATTTAAATTGGACTCGCGCAGCATAAATCTGCGATTAAGCCCAACCATTAAAACACAAGGGAGATCCAAACAGCCGCTTCATTATGAGCTTCGCCACACGAAGCCTGAATCGCACCACTGTGCCGCGTGTTGCTCTTGGACAGAAGAAAGCCAAGCGTCTTTGGATGCGACCCTCCCAGCATGCACCGCTCTGCGCTTGGGCCCGCTGTTATTTTCTGTACAAATAATTAGGGTGTAATTGTGAGGTCCGTGTGGTTTATTAGGAGGACGAACGAGTTGGAGTTAGTTATCAGAGGAGGAGGCGGGTTTATCGTTCTTGTGGACTAACCTCGCTTGACTTTAGAGTACAACAACAAGTCATTTATAGAAACAAACTAGCATGACTCAGTGGAGAATGAAGTGTACATATGATTCATGGCTTCCACTCCACTTTCGGCCCTTTCCAAGCCGTTCTGTCCGCAGCGGATTTGGCTTCTCGTCGACTCGCTGGGCAAACAGAAAGGTTCAGTGATTCAGCCTCACTGCCTCCATTGTGTTTGAAACGGGACAAAACAGTCATCTTCAGCTCAACTAAAGCGTTTGGGTGGTGCTCTGTTAACTTTATGTTTGTAGGTTATTGTCCTGGTTCAGACGGACGTCATATGAAAACCATATAATTTTCAGAAATGCATTCTGACAAATGAGAGATCAGAAGTTGATCAAAAATATGCACAGTACATTTTATAGACGTCATGTGTCACCAGAAACACTTAACTGCAATTATTTTGTAACTGTATGTATTTAAAGTTGTTTTCAAATTTATTTATTTATTTACCAACTTGGGTTGTCTATTCTTTTTTTTTTAATCTAAAATGCAGTAAAATTATGAAATTTTTTTGCAATTTAAAATAGCTGTTTTCTATGTGAATATCTGTTAAAATGTAATTTATTCCTGTGATCAAAGTTGAATTTTTAGCATCATTACTCTAGCCTTAAGTGTCACATGATTCTTCAGAAATCATTCTAATATGCTGATTTGAATTATTCAATGTTGAAAACAAATATTTTTGTGAAAACTGTCATAGATTTTTTTTTTTTTTTAGGTTTCGCAGATGAATAGAAACTTCAAAATAACAGCATTTATTTAAAATAGAAATCTTTTGTAACATTATAAATGTCTTGTACTGTCACTTTTTATCAATTTAATAAATCCTTGCTGAATAAAAAACATTAATTTCATTTAAAAAATGGTCCTGACCCCTACATTTGTTCATGGTAATGTTTATGGGTCAAAGACGTTAAAATAAATAAATAAAGTGTCTACTTTTAAGGTTTCAAATGTTTTTGAAGAATAAAATGTCAAAACTTGGTTGAAATAATGTTAAATTGTCATTCAGTGTAACACTATTTATGTAAAAGTTCAAACAACTGACTTGTACATATTAAAATATATAAAAGAATAAGGGAGCATGTACAATTTTACAGTTTTAAATGAGTAAACATTCTTACTGACAAATGGCCAAAACCTAGGATAGTTAGGTAGATAACTAATTAGTATTTGGGTGAAAGTTATTCATCTTTTAATATGTCATAAGTTGATTTTTGTTGTAAATAAGCATGACAAGATTGTTACACTAAATGACATTTCAGTGGGTGTCTTCTGTAAATTAGGGAAAAATGTAAGATATTTATTTTATGCTCAAAAACACACACACAAAAAAAATACAAAACTTTTAAATATATTTTTTTGGAAAAAACCCAACAATTTACAGCAGTGTTACACTAAACCCTTTTCCGTCTTTGACCCATATTTAAATTAAATGACGCATGAACATTTGAGACGTTTGCTTGGAGAAATAAACAAATCAGAGACTGCAGGCTTTAACCATGACATTGCTTTTTTCAGTGTGCAAAAACATTAATCTCATTTCATTTGGAGTTAAAAAATGCTCTGAAAAAGAGTCTAGATCTGGAGAAATTAAGAAGATAAATCACAGCCTTTGAAATTGACACATTACAAATCATATGTGTTTTTCTAATAACAATAATATCTCTTTTTGATTTCCTAAATATATAAAATCCAATGTTAATAGAGCACATCTGAGAGAAAATTCTGTTTAAAACCCTCTCTCACTTTCTGCTGACCTACTGTATCTCAGTGTGGCTTTTTCTGATTGTCTGAAGTGACACAGAACAGCCTCAGTGCTACTGCAGCAAATACTGTAACCGTTCTGCATCCCATCATGCATCACAGAAGGCCTTGTTGTAGCACATAGCTGTCCTACACTGCTGAACAGCTTTTGTAAGTCTGATGACAGACGTTTCCCATTACGGATCTTACTGAGAGATGAGATTGGATTACTCAACAAGCAGATGGCCTGCTGGACCTTTGAAATGCGTTTAGTTTAGTTGAGTTAATTCAGTAGAACACTAAAGATCCTTCACTGCGAAAACCTGTCGTGATGCTCCAGATCCCCGTCTTTTACAGTATTATCAGTGCCATCAGGACGGCAATGGAGTCCCTGCAAAACAGATTATGAAGCTTAAAATGCAGACACGGATGTGGGTCAGTCTAAATTCCATGTCCACTGTTTGTAATTATATTTTCTCTAATGATTTTCACATTAAGAGAATGTGTGCTATATTTTGTGCACCCTGTTTTTTTTTCAGTATGTTTGAAATTGCCTTCCTTCAAATTTTTGCAGTGTGCACGTTTTCAGTCAAAAGTTTACATACACCTTGCAGAATCTGCCAAATGTTAATTATTTTACAAAAATAAGAGAGATCATACACGATGCATGTTATTTTTTTATTTAGTACTGACCTGAAAAATATATTTTACATAAAAGATGTTTACATATAAAAAATAATAGTTAAATAAAATATTTTTTAAAATTACTTGATTCTTAATACTGTGGTGTTACCTGAATGATCCACAGCTGTGTTTTTTATTTTTATTTAGTGATAGTTGTTCATGAGTCCCTAGTTTGTCCTGAACAGTTAAACTGCCTGCTGTTCTTCAGAAAAATCCTTCAGCTCCCACTAATTCTTTAGTTTTTCAGCATTTTTGTGTATTTGAACCCTTTCCAACAATGACTGTATGATTTTGAGATCCATCTTTTCACACTGAGGACAACTGAGGGACTCATATGCAACTATTACAGAAGGTTCAAACACTCACTGATGCTCCAGAAGGAAAAACATGCATTAAGAGCCGGGGGTGAAAACTTTTGGAATTTGAAGGTAAGGGTAAATGTAACTTATTTTGTCATCTGGGAAACATGTAAGTAGCTTCTGAAGGGCAGTACTAAAAAAAAAAAAAAAAAAAAAAATTTAGGCAAAATAAGAAAAATGCACACATCTTCATTCTGTTCAAAAGTTTTCACCCCTGGCTCTTAATGCATTTTTTTTTTCCTTCTGGAGCATCAGTGAGCATTTGAACCTTCTGTTATAGTTGCATATGAGTCCCTCAGTTGTCCTCAGTGTGAAAAGATGGATCTCAAAATCATACAGTCATTGTTGGAAAGGGTTCAAATACACAAAAATGTTGAATAACCAAAAAATTTGTGGAACCTGAATGATTTTTCTGAAGAACAGCAGGCACAAACAAGGAACTCATGATCAACTATCACTAAACAAAAAACACAGCTGTGGATCAATCAGAGAACAACACAGTATGAAGAATCAAGAAAATGTAAACTTTTGAACAGGGTTGTTTTTATAAATTCAATCAATATATCTATCTTTCAAACTTTAAGCTTTTAAAACTACTTTAAAGTTGAATACTGTTGCATTAGGTTTTGCTTCACTGGAATTACTTATGCATCGATTAAGTCCATAACCAAAGTTATTTTATCTTGTCCATCTTGTCTTTTTTCCCAGAATTTCTTGTCTCAGCAATGTTGAAGCTTACAGAAAATGTTCTGGATAATGCACGAATAATCCTGTGAACAAAAGAGTTTTGTTTCAGAACGTTTGCAGCCCTGTCCTTTGAAATCCACGAGTTACCACCGTTTAATTTTATAGCAATATTTGTGCGCGCTATTTGCCGTATCTAATGAATCAGAAATATGTCGGTTTGGGGTTTGTTTTCTAAAAGCTTCTTTGCTTGAGTTTGTTTGGACAGTTTGTCGTTGGCGGCTCTGGGAGCAGCTGATCTCTGCTCCATTTGACTGGTATTTAAGCGTTGGAGTTGGGAAGCTGAAGGTAACGTCTAGCGCTTGGCTCCGCTTGGGTCTCTGAGATCCGCAGACTCCTGCTGAGACACCTGGTGAAACGCCAGCCAGCGTCAGCCACATTCCTCCTCCTCTGTGTTCGGCGGCGCTCATTAAAACAAAACTCTATCTTCACTCTAACCTCACCAGCGTGCGTATCAACGTCTCGGTTTGTTCTTGAATCGAATTCAATCGCTTAATTGCTCGTTCGGTGTCCAGCAGTGAAAGTAGGTTTGCTTTTACTGTGGAGTTCAATGGTTCCCATAATTCATTGCTTTTACCTAAATCAGTGCCATCTGTGGCCCTCCTCCTTTGTCTTTAGTTGCGTCTGCTCACGGTTTTCTCTTTATGAGCTCACCGAGATGAAAGGCTTCTCTGAGCAATACTGTAAACTGTTTAGATACAGCGGACGTCATTACAAAGTGCATCTGCGCCCTGAGCCAATAGAGCGCTCACACTTGGGCTGTTTTCAGCGCGTTAACCCAAACGTCTGCCACTTATTACGGTTTATGAAGCAAATATCGCACACTTCAAAGCCATTGCATCGAGGCCAGTCAGGGAAGCTGTGCTTTGAACGCAGGAGTCTACCCATACATTTATTTACCGTGTTAGGCAATCGACAACAAGGCAATTTTACACTATGTGACCCTGGTGTTTTGAAATTGATTCATACATTATAGAAGCTGAATAAATACATTTTCCATTGATGTATGATTTGTTATTATAGGACAATATTTGGCCGAGATACAACTATTTGAATATCTGAAATCTGAAAGTGCAAAAAAATCTAAATATTGAGAAAAATCGCCATTAAAGTTGTCCAAATTCAGTTCTTAGCTATGCATATTACTAGGGCTGTTGCGATTCCTTGATTCGAATCGACTATTCAATTTCATTTTGCCCACGTCGACTAACCGGCAAAATACCGGAAGTGGCGCATTTCACGGACGAGTATCCATGAAACGCATTATTAGACTGTTTTCCAAGGCTGCATTATATATTAAACCCATTTAAAAATCATAATTAAGCATAATTGTGAATTCACAAATGCTACGATTCAATTAAATAAATATAAGCGATGCAGGTTTAATATATGTGCGTCAATTATTTACATGCCTGTACGTTACATACATGCGTCTCACAGCGGCTCTGTTCACAGTACACTGTTCCACAGCAACTATCATCATTTACATGTGAGGAGCGTCTCAAACTCCATCTCTGCATGTTGTTGTGAGTTTGGGTTTATTATACCGTTCATCTAGTAATGCAACATGCGCCATTTCATCTGATTTGCAAGGTAAATCATTTATAAACCTATGCAAACTCAGGAGAAGTGTCCATTGTGATTTCAAAATAAAAGTTTTAACCGTTACTCTGAGTTTACTCATTTTGATGTCCACATATTCATTAAATTACTCTGGCTATAGCATTTTATGGTAAAGATATGGACAAATATGAATTAAATGTTGTTAATCGATATTAAATAAGCATTAGATCGCCAGTAATGTATATAAACAATCGTCATGCCGTTGGCGCCCTCTGCAGGCCTTTGTTGTAACGCGTAATGTACATTAGCTCTATAGTTTATAATACGTTATGTATTTCAACAGTTTTGTTTTTTAATTTGAACTAATTATTATTGCATTAGTGCTATTATATATGTATTTTAAATAATTTCAAAGGCATTAAATTTTTATTACCACAAAAAAGCCTAATTATAATAGAGCCCTATGAAATCCATTTAAATTTATTCATTTATTTATTTTTTTTAATCAAAAAGCCTGTCTAATTAATTGAGTTTTACAGTTTTATTTTTACCAAATTCTTTTCCTTTACTTTTCTGGATTCCATTTTAATGGTTCCATTAAAAATTAATACTCAAAAACATCTGCAATTAATTGATTTTATTAAAATAAAATGTTCTTAAGTAAAATTGTTGATTTTTTGTGTGTGAGAAATAGTTGTTTAGATTAATCGATTATTCAATAAATTAGTCGATAGATTAATCAATATAAAAAAAATAGTCGTTAGTGGCAGCCCTACATTTTACTAATCAAAAATGTCATTTTGATATACTTACAGTAGGACATTTATAAAATATATTCATGGAACATGAACTTTACATAATATCCTAATGATTTCTCTGTTTTATCTGATAACATTCAATACAGATTGAAAACTCTTCAAAAGTCAGGTAAAATATGATTTATTTTACTTTGGCGCTGTTCAATCAAAAAGCGTAGTTTCTGTCCAGATACACTTTTTAAAATAATACATTATTTTTAACGTTTAATTTAATCTTGATATTTAAAATGTTTTAAATGTGACATTAAAATTATGGCAATTCAATGATTGAAAAAGCATGTTTTTTTTCTATTGTTTTCAAGGTCGACTAGTAGGAGCTGTTCCGTTTAGTCGACTAGTCCCGCACATCCCTAGTTTTATTATAGAAAAAAATTAAGTAACCATGTTTTTTGGCAAATTGATTACCATTTATATAACCATAGTTTTACAAACACCATGGTTAACCTATAGATAGAGTAGAAAAACATTTTTATTTTTGTAAGGGTTTTGCTTTGAAATCAGTGCATGCTAGGTCATTCTATGTTGTAAACCAACAAAAATAACAAAAATCTGAAATCTGAGAGTTTTATATATCTAGACTGTTCTACTTTAGTGACCCAGGACCACAAAACCAGTCATCAGAATATTTTTTTTTCAAAATGAGATTTATACATCTTCTGAAAGCTGAATAAATAAGCATTGGTGTGTGGTTTGTTAGGATAGGACAATATTTGGCTGAGATGCAACTATTTGAAAATCTGCAATCTGAGGGTGCAAAAAATTCAAAATATTAAGAAAATCACCTTTAAAGTTGTCCTAATGAAGTTCTTAGCAATGCATATTAGTAATTAAAAATTTTGATATATTTATGGTAAGAAATGTACAAAAAATCCTCATCAAACATGATCTTTACTCAATATCCTAATGATTTTTGGCAAGAAAAAGAAAAAATCTATCATATTGACCCATGCCAAAACATCTCTTAAAACATCTGACTCATTATTAAGATTTAATGTTACCTGTTTGGGAAGCTTGTTTATTGTAATTGAGTCAACCTGTTATAGTTCAATGATTGAATTGCATCTAACTAGCAGTACGCCGTGATATAATGTTAAAATACACATACATTTGTTGTTGATGTTGTTGTTTAAATAATCAAGTAGCACTTATTTTGCCATATTTTCCTAAATCATATTGCATATATTTTGCAATATATCAGATTTATGATTTTTTTTGTTTTTTTGTAAGTGAGTCTGATTAAACACAGCTGAAGCAGCTCTCCAGCAGCTTATAAAGAGCACTGTGATCCCAAAGTTGCGCAAACATCTGCCACGTAAACCTTTAAAGATCTGAAAACGAGCGTCTTTACAGCGAGAAGTGTGGTTACGGACGTGCGAGTGTGAAACAAGTGGAGTGTCAGTTTCCAGCAGGGAGACGAGCCGCTCTCTGAACTGATGTCGTCCTGAGGCTCGAATGGGTCGGTTTCATGAAAAGTCTCTCGACTCGGAGCCGAGCGCGGAAATCAGATCCAGACGGACCAGCGCTGAGAGCGAGGATACTGGGAGTCACAGGCTTTTATTGTAGAACACAGTGTTTCTGTGTGTTTAGCAGCCACTGCAGCTGCTCAAAAAAACTCATTTCAACTTAAATGTTAGGAACCTACTCAAGCTCAGATTACAGTTTTTCTCAATTGCTAAAACACTATAACCAGTCTTTTGAACTAAAATTTCAAAACTATAATGCCATTTTTGAAAAAGCACACCCATTTCCTTAAACTATAAACACTATTCCCTGCTTTGACACATGAGTTATATTTGGTGAACTGTTACTTCAAAACTCTACACACAAATCCCTACATTTCTCAGTGCTTACACCATGAGGTCATTTAGAAAGCACAAGCATTCAATATTGTTCACTCAAGTCTGCGAAGTTTGAGCTCAATTAGCACACAATTACCCAACTGGAAACACTAGGAGTCAAAATTTAGCACACACCAATCAGAACCTTCGATGGAGATAAAAGGATAAAAGTTTTTCTCAGTCACTTTGGTGCATTTCTCAGATCAGAAATGAAATATACATTTGTCTGCAGTTTCCTACATTATCAGTTGCTATTGTCATGTTGCTTGAAATGTATTATATACTGTAGTTCTCTGTGCAATAGTCTTACCCCTCAAAACATCAAGTCATTAGCTCATCGTATAAATCATTACCTAAATGCAAAATTTTTGATCTAGTTGTCCTAAACTGTCAATCATATATTCTACACATTTCTATTAGACTTTTTGGAAATTTGCCATGAATTATTCAAGTGAATCTTGACTTTCACTAATGAAGATAATATAGATCAACCAATGATAAAGCAGTTCTCTGAAATAGATCAAAGGTACATCTCATGAACCTTCCATTGGAAAGCAAATAGACAGAGGACAACACAGGAGTTACAAATTCTGACAGTGGACTTTCTTATTTTTATTTTCACCTTTGTGCCCATATTTCTTTTTTTTTCTGTTTCACAATGACGTTGTGTGCTTTTATTTTATTTTTTATTTTTTTTGTCAGACCACTAGTACAAGTGTAACTGTGAATCCTATCCAGTCTTTTTCAATCAATATCCCACATACAGTAATGTGTAATTTTGAAGTGGAAGAGTAGGAGGTGAAAGAGGAAGAGGAGGAGGAGAAGGAGGACGATGACGACAACAACATGGAAGAGACAGGAAGGGCAAGGGAAAGAAGACAAGCAGTCTCATATATTTTAGTTGATGGGTGCCAGGGTTGGATCAGGCATGCAAGAGGATTTGACCCCTGCTGCCTGGCCAGGGCTAATTTAGCCTGTGATGCTGAAGAGGTTCTTTGGCCTGTCCCAGACCAAAGACAGGATGCTGGGCCGAATAATTATTTTGTTGTTTTTTGCTGTTTTGTACTGTACTCTACAGTGCATTAAATTAAGGAATAAAACACTTGCAAAGGAATAGATTTGTTGTGTTCATCATGTGAAAAGTTTTTTATTTGTATTGTTTTAGTAGTATTGTTTTGAATTTATCTCATCAGTGTGTAAAACTGTGTTGTAGTGTGTGTGTTTTTGAGGATTTGTGTGTCATGTCTGAAAGCAAAGTTTGGTTTTTCAGCAAGATTGAATTGTTTTGAGTGGAGAGCTTCATTTTGACCTCAATATAGGAAGTTTGGGGAAATGAGTTAGGAGTTGTGGATTTGTGTTTAGAGTTTCGCAAATAAGAGGCATAATTTCAAGAAATGTGTTTAAGCAATTGAGAAAAACTGTAAGTTGGCTTCAGAAAGCCAAATCACTGAAATGCTATTTAAACTTATTATTAGGGATGCACGATAAGAACATTTTTACCGATAGCCGATAATTAAGTCCTTCTTGTGGCCGATACCGATACCGATACGTTCATATTTTTATATGATAATTTTGTGCACCCAGGAGAATACAAAATCTGAGATAAACTAATGAAATGTATATTACTGTATATATCTGGGTCTAACAATCATAGCAAACATCAGTCCTGACTCTTCAAAAATGTTTTTATTTTTTGTGTAAGGCACCACAATTCTAAATAAATAAATAAAATGCTTTGACTTTTGTCAACCTGGAAAAAATGAAAAGTGCATCTTGGAGTAACGTCAGAGCTTCTTATTGATCATATTATGAATGTGTGCAGCAACCAAATCGTACAAGGCGGGGAATAAAACATCAGAATCGAGATAAAAACATCAACTTTTCAGAATGCCGCAAGCCCAGCGCAGGTCATGTGACACGAACCAACCAATCAGCTTCACCCGTTCCCTTAATAACACTGAAAGCACTGCCAAGGTGGAGAAACAGCTCATCAAAGCTGTACAGGAATAACCATTTTTAATAAATTTAATAACAGAGCTGCTGCAAGTGAGTCACTTGCACTCGGAAAGCAGATGCATCTCAGATAAACCAGACTGATTGATTGATTTACCAGCAAGAGTACTTTATCGGATCGGGTTTCATTTATTTATCGGAGCAATAAAAATGACATAATTTTTACCCATATCGGTCGATAATTTATCTGTCCGATAAATATCGTGCATCCCTACTTATTATTATTAAGTTGGTTTGAGAAACATGTTAGCAACTTGCTAATCATGCTAAAAACATGCTAGCTACATGCTAATCATGCTAGAAACATGTAAGCAACTTCCTAACCTGCTAATCAATCTAGAACTATGTTGGTAACATGCTAATCATGCTAACAACATGCTAGTATGCTAACAACATGCTAGTAACATGCTCATTATGGTAAAATCATGCTAACAACATGTTAGTAACATGATAATCATGCTAGCAGCATGTTTATAACTTGTTAATCGTAATAGAAACATGTTAGCAATATGCCAGTAACTTGCTAATCATGTTAAAATATTGCTGACAACATGCTAATCATGCTAGAAACATACTAACAACAAGTTAATCATGCTGGGAACATGCTAGTAACTTACTAATCATGATAAAACCATGCTAATCATATTAGCATCATGATAGAAACATTTTAGTAACTTTTTAATTATGTTAAAACATGCTAATCGTGTTAGCGACATGCTTGTGACATGTTAAATATGCTAACAACATTATATATGAGAAACATGTTAGAAACAGGCTCATCGTGCTAGAAACATGCTAGCTACATGGGTAATCATGTTAGAAACATGTTAGCAACTTTCTAATCATGTTAAAAACATGCTAACAACTTGCTGATCATGCTAGTGACATGCTAATCATGTTAAAACATGCTAATTATGCTAGCATCATGCTAAAAACATGCTAGTAGCTTGCTAATCGTAATAGAAACATGCTAGTAACTTGCTAATTATTATAACAACATGATAGTTATTTGTTACTAACATGCTAACAGCATGCTATCGGTCTATCTATCTAATACTATGCTACGCTAATCATGCTGGCATCATGATGTTAGAAACATGCTAGTAACTTGATAATCATGCTAGAATAATGCTAGCAACATGCTAGTAACATGCTAATCATGTTAAAACATGTTTATCATGCTATTGACATTAATTATGATAAAATCATGCTAAAAACATGTTAGTAACATGCTAATCATGCTAACAAAATGCTATTAATATGTTAATTATGATAAAAACAGGCTTACAACATGTAAGTAACATGCTAATCATGCTAGCAACATGCTAGTAACTTGTTAATCGTAATAGAAACATGCTAGCAACAGATTAATCATGCTATAAACATGTTAGCAAAAATTACCAATCATGTTAAAAACATACTAGCTACATGTTAATCATGCTAGAAACATTCTTAATCATGTTAAAAACATGCCAACAACAATTCTAGCAACTTGGTAATTACGCCTGAATCGTGCTAAGAACTTGCTAATCATGCTATGAACATGCTAGTAACATGCTAAAAACATGCAACAACATGTTAATCATGTTAGCAACATGCTAGTAATCATTCTAGCATCATTTTAGTAATTTGCTAATCATGCTAGAATCATGCTTGCAACATGCTAGTAACATGTTAATCATGTTAAAACATGCTAATCATGCTAGTGACATTAATTATGATAAAATCATGGTAACGACATGTTAGAAACATACTAATCATGCTAGCAAAATGCTAGTAACATGTTAATTATGATAAAGTCAGGCTAACAACATGTAAGTAACATGCTAATCATGCTAGTGACATGTTAAACATTTTAACAACATGCTAGTAATGTGCTAAATATGATAAAATCACATGTTAATCATGTTAGTAACATGCTAATCATGCTAGCAACATAATAGCGTGCTAATCGTAATAGAAACATGCTTGTAACTTGCTAATCATTATAACAACATGCTAGTTACTTGTTAATCACCTTAGTAACATGCAAACATTGTTTTCTATCTATCTATTAATCTATCTATCTATCTCTGACAGACTGTATTGCCTTCAAAACATTCAAACTTTAACCTTTTAAAACTACTTTAAATTTCAAACTGTTTCAGACTGAAAACAATCAAACTTAAAACTGTTTTAAACTTTCTGGTCCGACTTTCTCAAGCCAGCTTAGAGTTTGTCTTGACAAACTTTTTTATCTAGTTTACTTTCACTGTATATAATTGACGTATATATTTATCTTGTGTCTTTTTTTCTGTTAAAATATTTTCTCCTATCCCGGTTTAATATGCAGAGACAACTGTAAGTAAACCATGACTTCCCAAAGAGTGTAAACACTGAGGCTCTGTGGCGCTATCAAAACACTGCTCTGTGTTTGAGCGGTTCGACGTGTCAACTTCTGGCTCCAGCAGCGCTGTGATTGCAGGATTGTCTGAGCGATGGATGGAGAACTGTGTGTAAGGAGTGATTCTGTACCTAGTGTTGATTCGCACGTGTTTGTGTCGCTGCAGTGTCCGAGGCGCAGACGCCGGGAACGGCATCCGAGTGTTCATCCCGGACATCGGCATGTTCGTGGTCAGTCTGGTCACGTGGCTCCTGTGCCGCAGTCTGGAGAAACCGCCGCTGAAGGACGTGTCTCAGCACAACAGCGACTTTGAGGCGGACAATCAGGTGACAAAACAGCACACAGATGCAGTAGAACCACAATTTATTCACACACCTTCAACATTTCTCACATTATCACCGTTTGTTCGCTTGAGTTTAAAAAAATTGTAATAAAGAACTCAAGAGTTAAACCTTATCATCTTGATAATGACAGATAACTTTGAAAGAAAGGTATGGAACACTTTTATGATTTTTTTTTGTCTTGTTTCCAGCCAAAATATCTAAAAATTCTTTAAAAAAAAGAAAGGAAAATTATTTTCTTTTTTCAGAAAAAACAAGTCAAAATGAAGTGAGTTTTTGCTTAGACTAAGCAAATGGGGTAAGCAAAAAAAAATCTCATTTTGAACAGAAAACAAGGTTATTTGTCTTGTTTCAAGCAAAAATGCACTTCATTTTGACATAATTTTTACTCGTGTAGAAAATCCTTCTTGATTTAAGAATTTTTAGATATTTTGGCTAAAAACAAGACACAAAAATCTAAGAAAAGCATTTTTTTTTTTTTTGCAAAAAATGTTTTTCTTCGATTTTTTTTGTCTTGTTTCCAGCCAAAATATCTAAAAATTCTTTAAAAAAAAAAAAAAAAAAAAAAATTTTTTCAGAAAAAACAAGTCAAAATAAAGTGAGTTTTTGCTTAGAACAAGCTAAATAATCTGCCAAGGGGGTAAGAAAAAATATCTTATTTTAAACAGAAAACAAGATTATTTGTCTTGTTTCAAGCAAAAATGCACTTAATTTTGACATAATTTTTACTCGTGTAGAAAATCCTTCTTGATTTAAGAATTTTTAGATATTTTGGCTAAAAACAAGACCAAAAATCTAAGTTAGAAAAGCATTTTTTTGCAGTGTAATGTCAGATAACTTTGATGCTTTTCTTAGATTTTTTTGTCTTGTTTTTAGCCAAAATCTAAAAATTCTTTAAAAAAAATAAATGATAATTATTTTATTTTTTTTTTCAGAAAAAAACATGTCAAAATTAAGTGAGTTTTTGCTTAGAACAAGCTAAATAATCTGCCAATGGGGTATGCAAAAAAAAATAGTTTAAACAGAAAACAAGATCATTATTCTTACCTCATTGGCAGATTATTTAGCTTGTTGAAAGCAAAACTTCATTTTGGCTTGTTTTTTTCTAAAAACAAGAAAATATTTTTACTTGTCTTGAAAATCCCTCTTGATTTAAGAAGTTTTAGATATTTTGGCTTTAAACAAGACAAAAAATCTGAGGTAAGAAAAGCATTTTTTGCAGTGTAGTGATATGGCCAGAAATATTCTCAAAATATCCTTCCATAAAATTCAATATTAGTACTTATCACAGTATTAATTTCATGAACACAAAAGGAAATACTTTCCTCATGTTTTTAGACTTTAAGAAAGAATAAAAATGTTAAAAAAGTTAAAAAGTTGTTTATTGACAAGTGAACTTCACAGTGAAATATCCAATAAAATTTGTTTTATTTTTTTTCCCCAAACTCCACAACAATGATTCAGTGCAAAGGAATATTCAAAGATTCATATTGCAATTCATTAAAAAAACTATACAAATATATATATATATATATATATATAGTGATAGTTGTTCATGAATCCCTAGTTTGTCCTGAACAGTTAAACTGTCTGCTGTTCTTCAGAAAAATCCTTCAGCTCCCACAAATTCTTTGGTTTTCCAGCATTTCTGTGTATTTGAACCCTTTCCAGCAATGACTGTATGATTTTGAGATCCATCCTGATCCATATGAACCACTGAGGGACTCATATGCAACTATTACAGAAGCTTCAAACACTCACTGATGCTCCAGAAGAAAAAAACATGCATTAAGAGCCGGGGGTGAAAACTTTTGAACAGAATTAAAATGTGTGCATTTTGCTTATTTAGCCCAAATATAATACTTTTTCCTTTATTACTGCCCTTCAGAGGCTACAAAAAGAACTATAGAAGACAAAATAAGTTAAATTTACCCTGATCCTCAAATTCCAAAAGTTTTCACCCCCGTCTCATATCATACAGTCATACTTTTTTATTACTAAATAAAAAAATTACATGCATTTTGAAGGATCCCTCTTATTTTGGTAAAATAATTAACATTTTGCAGATTCCGCTGATATAGATTTGCATCTCATCTCACAGCCGTATCAATCATTGTTTGGCTCCGCATAACTTTCATCGAGCAAACACTGAGCCAGAATCTTAAAGTCCGTCTTCTTTCCTCACAGCAGGAGACTTTTTCGCTTCCAGCTGAAGCCGAAGGCCGTTTTGGCTATAAATTACAAAGCGCGGCTCTGTAGAGGAAAATCCTGCGAACACATCACTATCTGGATGAATACCAATCATGCAAGTGCAGTTTCTCCACAGGCTGTCATTGTTTCCTTTGCGCCTGATTATTAGGAAATCAAATCTGATTCTGAGATGAATCAACTCATGCATGATAAAGACCGAATCCAAGACTGAATCCAATGAAAATGACATTGCTAAAATATTCACTTGTGTAACAAAGAGCCTTTTCTCTGATTAATACGACAGCCTGAAACAACATAAATGTGTGTTCAAGTCGGCGAGGACCCTTTGCATCAATAAGTCAAGCGTACTGTCTGCACAAATAAACTAGTGGAGATTCATGAGGCGTAATTCACTTTCAAGAGATCGCTTTCTCACTTACTGCATCTAAAAATACACAGAATGGTTTAAATATAATGTTAATTGATCTAGAAAGAATACAAATATTTATAGTGTATTGATTTCCATTAAGTGCTTGCTTTGAATTTGATCTTCTGCCATAAAAGATCCTGCAGATCCTATGAAAACATCGGTTGAGCGGATGGAGATGTTTTTACTAAGATGCGATTATGTAATTTGTGCCTATAGACAATATGAAAGAGATGCGTAATGTAGCTAAACACTGGATGAAATTGCTTTAGAAAAACTAATAATGAAATAGAAGTGCAAGGAGGAATGCTACTGTGGAAAAGGACTTTTCATATTCGTAATTGAAAAAGTACTGTATATTATACTGCATTTTATGCTGTTTGTTGGTACTTGTCACTTAATGTTTCACGTATGAGTGATTCATTACACAAGACTTTTGTTATTTTCATAGATTGACTTAAAATGTCAAATAACGACTAGTAAGCTTCAGAGTAATAAGAAAACTAAAGAACGCATTGAGAGCCTGGGAACATTTCAAACTAATGGAATAAGAAGCATTTCTCTGGATTCCTTTCGAAAACTAAATGCAACGCAGAAGAACAAAAAAACCACAAATAAAATCAAATCACCAAAACAACAACACATTTTTCTCATCAGTTCCTTATGGAATTGAAATGTGCTGTTCCTTTCTTGAATTTTAAGAAAAGATTAGGTGGTATTTATTCTCAAAGTATTTCAACTTTATTCTCATAATATTTCAACATTATTCTCGAAATATTTTGACTTTCTTCTTGTAATATTTCAATATTATTCTCGTAATTTTGACTATTCTCGAAATATTTTGACTTTATTCTCGTAATTTCGACTTTATTTTTGAATTATTTTGACTTTATTCTCGTAATATTTCAATATTATTCTCATAATTTTGACTTTATTCTTGAAATATTTTGAATTGATTTTCATAATTTCTACTTTGTTTTTTTATATTTCAACTTTATTCTCGTAATATTTCAATATTATTCTTATAATTTTGCCTTTATTCTTAAAATATTTTGATTTTATTCTCGTAATTTCAACATTATTTTTTAAATATTTAGACTTTCTTCTTGTGATATTTTAATATTATTCCTGTAATTTTGACTATTCTAGAAATATTTTGACTTTATTCTTGTAATTTCGAATTTATTCTTATAATTTCAACTTTATTTTTGAAATATTTAGACTTTATTCTCGTGATATTTCAATATTATTCTCATAATTTTAACTTTATTCTTAAAATATTATTACTTTATTCTCGTAATTTTGCCTTTATTTTTGAAATATTTTGAATTGATTTTCGTAATTTTTACTTTATTTTTTAAATATTTTGACTTTATTCTCGTAATATTTCAATATTATTCTCATGATTTTGACTATTCTCAAAATATTTTGACTTTATTCTCGTAATTTCAACATTATTTTTTTAATATTTAGACTTTCTTCTTGTGATATTTTAATATTATTCCTGTAATTTTGACTATTCTAGAAATATTTTGACTTTATTCTCGTAATATTTCAATATTATTCTCATAATTTTGACTATTCTCAAAATATTTGACTTTATTCTCGTAATTTCGACTTTATTTTTTAAATATTTTGACTTTATTCTCGTGATATTTCAATATTATTCTCATAATTTTGACTTTATTCTTAAAATATTAGTACTTTATTCTCGTAATTTTGCCTTTATTCTTAAAGTATTTTAAATTGATTTTTGTAATTTTTACTTTATTTTTTTTACATTTCAACTTTTTTCTCGTAATATTTCAATATTGTTCTTATAATTTTGCCTTTATTCTTGAAACATTTTGACTGTATCCTTGTAATTTCTACATTATTTTATAAATATATCAACTTTATTCTCATAATATTTTAATATTCTTCTCATAATTTCGACTTTATTATCTAAGTGTTTCGATTTTCTTCTCGTAATATTTTGACTTTATTCTCAGAATTTCAACTTTATTCCAAAAATACATATATACATATATAGACTTTATTCTCGTAAATTCAAAAACTAATAATAAAATAAAAGTGCAAGCAGAAATGATCAGAATCCAGCTGGTTTGAGAAGCTACTGTAAAAAAGGACATTTAATGTTTGAAAAAAAAAAAGTACTGCATATTATGCAGTTTGTTTGTACTTTTTACTTAATATTTCATGTTTGAGTGATTCATTAGACAAGACTTTGTTATTTTAATAGTTTGATCTAAAATGTCAAATAACGATGGAACTTTTTCTCACATTGACTCCACTGGAGGAAGCTTCAGAGGAATAAGAAAACTAAAGAACACATTGAGAGCCTGTGAACATTTAGAACAAAATGAAAAGGAAGCATTTCTCTGGATTCCTTACAAAACTAAATGCAATACAGAAGTACAAAAAACCAAATCACCAAAACAACAACAACAGCCCATTTTCTCATCAGTTCCTTATGGAATTAAAATGTGCTGTTCCTTTCTTGCTTTTTAAGCAACGATCAGGTAATATTTAGACGGGTCATGGCTCCAGCGCTGGCTCACGTATGTCACATAGAGACATTTGTTCTGTAGACATTGTTCTGGTTAATGTCTTTTTGCCTCAAACTGACATCTTTGCCTCTTCATGCAACACGGCTAGAAAGCGGTTTATTTTCGATGGCTCCTCTCAGCTTCCTTTGCAATCAGTCCGGTGTTTGTTCAGGTAAATGTCCTGTTTGATGTGAGGTCTGAAGTTTGTCCAGCTGCACAGAGGCCGCATAGACTGTGTCACGTAGCGAATGATGTGTCTTTTAATTAGTAGTGCTTGTGTAGAGCTGCTTGACTAGAGCTGTGCTATTTCTTCACCTGACAGTCTAAATAACTTACAGATACTTGATGCATTTTACAAAATATAAGTTGAATTTTTATTATTTGAAATGTGCTGCAACTTATATTCCAAATTGACAGTTAAAGGAATAGTTTAGCCCAAATTAAAATTAGCTGAAAATTTACTTGCTCACCAATGGATCCTCTGGAGTGAATGGGTGCCGTCAGAATGAGAGTCCAAACAGCTGATAAAAACATCACAATAATCCACAAGTACACTCCAGTCCATCAGTTAACATCTTGAGAAGACAAAAGCTGAAACAAATCCATCAAGATGTTTTTAATTAAAATATGAGTCACTGGAGGAGGTGTTATTATCTACAACAGAGGTTTAGTGAATATTTAATTAATATTTAGACTTTAGTCTTGTAATTTCGACTGCTTTCTAAATATTTTGACTTTATTCTCATAATATTTCAATATTAGTCTCTTAATTATTACTTTATTTTAGAAATATTTTGACTTTATTCTTGAAATATTTAAATATTATTCTCATAATTTTGCCTTCATTCTCGAAAATTATTACTTTATTCTCGTAATATTTTGACTTTATTTTCAGAATTCTCAGATACTTGATGCATTTTCCAAAATATAAGTTACGTTTTTTTATTATTTGAAATGTGTTGCAACTTATATTCCAAAGTGACAATTAAAGGAATAGGAAAAGGAAAATTTGCTGAAAATGTATATCATTTGCTCACTAATGGATCCTCTGGAGTGAATGGGTGCCGTCAGAATGAGAGTCCAAACAGCTGATAAAAACATCACAATAATCCACAAGGACAATCCAGTCTTGTCTTGAGAAGACAAAAGCTGAAACAAATTCATCAAGATGTTTTTAATTAAAAATATGAGTCACTGGAAGAAAATGTTATGTACAACAGCGTTTTAGTGCAAGTTAAAAAATAAAAAATAAATAACTAAGATTACAAGATTAAAGCCACAATATTTAAAGAGTAAAATCTTGTGAATCAATTTATTAAATTATACAGTTTTCTTTGTAAAAAAATTCCACCACCTACTTTCGACTCGATTTTGAAATATTTCGACTTTATTCTCATAATATTTCAATATTATTCTCATAGTTTTGACTTTATTCCTGAAATATTTTGACTTTATTTTTGAAATATTTCGACTTTATTCTAATAGTATTTTGACTTTATTCTTGTAATAATTCAATATTATTCTCAAAATATTTCAACTTTATTCTCATAATTTCGACTTTATTTTCGTAATATTTCAATATTATTCTCATAATATTTAGACTTTATTCACATAATATTTTGACTTTATTCTCATAATATTTCGACTTTATTCTCATAATATTTTGACTTTATTCTCATAATATTTTGACTTTATTCTCATAATATTTTGACTTTATTCTCATAATATTTCGACTTTATTCTCATAATATTTTGACTTTACTCTCATAATATTTCGACTTTATTCTCATAATATTTTGACTTTATTCTCATAATATTTCGACTTTATTCTCATAATATTTTGACTTTATTCTCATAATATTTTGACTTTATTCTCATAATATTTTGACTTTATTCTCATAATATTTCGACTTTATTCTCATAATATTTTGACTTTATTCACATAATATTTCGACTTTATTCTCATAATATTTTGACTTTATTCTCATAATATTTTGACTTTATTCACATAATATTTTGACTTTATTCTCATAATATTTCGACTTTATTCTCATAATATTTTGACTTTATTCTCATAATATTTTGACTTTATTCTCATAATATTTTGACTTTATTCTCATAATATTTCGACTTTATTCTCATAATATTTTGACTTTACTCTCATAATATTTAGACTTTATTCACATAATATTTTGACTTTATTCTCATAATATTTCGACTTTATTCTCATAATATTTTGACTTTATTCTCATAATATTTTGACTTTATTCTCATAATATTTTGACTTTATTCTCATAATATTTCGACTTTATTCTCATAATATTTTGACTTTATTCACATAATATTTCGACTTTATTCTCATAATATTTTGACTTTATTCTCATAATATTTTGACTTTATTCACATAATATTTCGACTTTATTCTCATAATATTTCGACTTTATTCTCATAATATTTTGACTTTATTCACATAATATTTTGACTTTATTCTCATATTTTGACTTTATTCTCATAATATTTCCACCTCATTCTCAAAATATTTCAATTTCATTCTCATAATATTTCAACTTTATTCTCATAATATTTCAATATTATTCAAAATATTTTGTCTTTATTCTCAAAATATTTTGACTTTATTCTTGTAATTTTAAACTTTATTTTCGATATATATTTCAACTTTATTGTCGTAATATTTCAATATTATTCTCATAATTTCGACTTTATTCTCCAAATATTTAGACTTCATTCCCGTAGTATTTCGACTTTATTATTTATTATTTTATTCTCGAAATTTAGCATTTATTCTCATAATATTTTGACTTTATTCTTGTAATTTCAACTTTATTATAGAAATATTTTGACTGTTCTCATCATTTTAACTTTATTCTCAAAATATTTAGACTTTATTCCCATAGTATTTTGACTTCATTCTCGTAATTTCACCTTTATTCTCTAAATATTGTGACTTTATTCTTCTAGTATTTCGACTTTATTCTTGCAATTTTGACTTTATTCTCAAAAATATTACGACTTTAATCTCGTAATCTTAAATTTAAAAAATAAATTAACATGCCACTAAAACGCCATTGTAATTATGGATTATGGACTCATATTTTAGCCTAAAGTGACGGTTTGAAAACGTCTTCATGGATTTGTTTTAGAATTTGTCTTCTCAAGATGTTAACTGATGGTCTAGATTGTGCTTGTGGATTATTGTGATGTTTTCATCAGCTGTTTGGACTCTCATTCTGACGGCACCCATTCACTCCAGAGGATCCATTGGCTACATTTCTACAAATCCGATGAAGAAATAATCTGAGGCTGATGACATTTTCAGCCCGTTTCAGCACAGCCTTTAAATGCTTGCTGATTCTCATAAAATCATACACTTTACATGCTGTAAGTTCAGATATCAATCTGTGGTCTGTCAGCTGTAAGTATGATATGTTATGAATATAATGTTTAATGGTTTGGGTCTGTATAATCAAGCTACTGAGTTTGGCATGGCATAAACCAGATGCATGCAACATTAATCATCGAGTGAATATTTGCATTGTCACTGAACGCTCAGCGCCCACATGTTTCATAATCACTCACTTTCTTAATGCCATTAACAATGCATATGCATTCCAGCACATGTGTGTGTGTTTAAGAGCTCCACATCTGGAACACATTTGCTGGTGTTGTTTTTTCGGTGGCGGTGCTAAAGTTACCAACCCCCAGCCTTGCCTTTTTTTTTCTTTTTACTGATCCTTTTTCTTTATATTTTACTCTCTTTCTCTGATTCTTAATCTCTCACAAGTTGAATTTCTTTCTTTATAGGTGACGTGTTATAAAGGTGCTGTATTGATGTTTGAATAGGTTATTGTTCAATGGGACGGTATTTGGGTTGCTGGTAGTTTGAGGGTGGTAAACTGTTGGAATGCTTTCCCACATGCTCAGACCTTTATGGATCGTGACAGGCAGATAATTAAGACCACACTGTAAGTGTTTAAAGGTGTGCGAATGAAGTCAAGTTGTTTTAATATTATTATTCTTATTACAGAGACCAAGAAAAACAAGGAGCAGTAGCTCTGCCAAGAAAAACAGGCCAGCATGTAAATAAGACAGGAACAGCTGAGCATACAACACCACAGCAAACAAGAAATACAAGGAGAATTACTCAAAGTGCCCAACTCATGGCAAGCAATAGCTGATATTATGAGGATAGACATAAACTTGTGCATGCAATTTAATGTATTTAATGATAATCAGTCTTTGAAACTAATATGTGACCCTGGACCACAAAACATCATAAGGGTCATTTTTTTTTAAATTGAGATTTATTTATCACCTGAAAGCATTGATGTAAGGTTTGTTAGGATAGGACCATATTTGACCGAAATACAACTATTTTGAAATCTGGAATCTGAGGGTGCAAAAAAAATCCAAATATTGAGAAAATCACCTTTAAAGTTGTCCAATTGAAGTTCTTAGCAATGCGCATTTCTAATTAAAATTTAAGTTTTGATATATTCACGGTAGGAAATTTACAAAATATCTTCATGGAACATGATCTTTACTTAATATCCTAATGATTTTTGGCATAAAACAAAATTCTAAAATTTTTACCAATGCTACAAATATACCCGTGCTACATAAGACTGGTTTTGTGGTCCAGGGTCACATATATGGTATATAGAGAGGTTTAAACCATATTAGCAAAGTCACAGTTTAGATTGATATTTATTGTCAAATCTTATTCTAAATCATTGAATTGCTTTCAGTTTTATTAGTTTTACAACACGTTGTTTGCACAATTAAAAAGTCCTTTTTTGATATTTGAAGAATGATAACATATAACATGTTTAAAAAATAAGAAAAGGAAAAGAAAAAGATAGAAAGACAAAAACAAACCAAAATAGTTGCCAGGGGGAGCAAAGTATAAAACTTCAAAACCAAAATACAAGATATACATACACACATGAATGCATAAATAAAATCAAATACATATATTGTAAAAGTCTCGAAAACTGTCGATATAAATACATATTTCAGTCAACAAAACCATAAAATTGGGTTTCTTATTAGTAAATTTACACTTTTATGAATGCAAAATTTGGTCAATAGAATAAGTAAGTAAAATGAAAAAGTACTGCAATCAGTGTTTAGTATCAATGAGATACTATTATAGTTTTTATTAATATTTTGAATCAGTTTTTGTGTTTATTTTTTCCTTTTTAGTAATTTTGTGTGTATATGTATATGTTGTCATATTTAGTAGTTTTTATACATTTTTATGTCCATTTTGGTTATTTTGGTACATTAGGTAAAACTAAATTAAAATGAGAAATATTATCTTGGCAGCTAGATTTTTTTTTCAAGTTACAATTTTTATTTTGTTTTATTATTTATTTATTTATTTATTTTAAATTTAATGGTTATATTACAAATCAAAAGTTTTTGAACAGTAAGATTTTTGATGTTTTTTAAAGAAGTCTCTTCTACTCACCAAGCCTGTATTTATTTGATCCAAATTACAGCAAAAGTAGTTATGTTGTGAAATATTTTTGCTATTTAAAATAACTGCTTTGTATTTGAATATATTTTAAAATATAATTTATTTCTCTGATCAAAGCCGAATTTTCAGCATCATTATTCTAGTCTTGTGCCACATGATCCTTCAGAAATCATGCTAATATGCTGATTTGCTGTTCAAGAAACATTATCATTATATTATCAATATTTAAAACAGTTGAGTGCATTTACAGAATTCTTTGATGAAAAAAAAAAGATCAAAATCAAAAAGATCAGCACTAATCTGAAGTTAAAAGCTTTTGTAACATTATACACTATACCATTAAAAAGCTTGGAGGCAGTGTATATATATATATATATATATATATATATATATATATATATATATAAAATATCAAAAGTGATAATAAAGACATTTATAATGTTACAAAATATTTCTATTTCAGATAAATGACGTTCTTCTAAACTTTCTGTTAAACAAAGAAATGAAAAAAAAATCTACTCAGCTGTTTTCAACAAAATAATAATGATAATTCATGTTTTTGAGCAGAAAATCAGCATTTTAGAATGAAATGAAGGCAGGCTTGGTGAACAGAAGAGACCTCTTGGTTAACAGTAATGGTAAACAGTTTAGAAACAGGGCATCAATTCATAAAGTAATTAGCTGTTTGTCCACATTGCAGTGGGAAATATTAGAGCCAATCAAAAGAGCTTTGGCAGTTATGAGCATGAATTTTGACCAATGAGCTTTTGCAGTGGGCGGGGCTTCCAGAAACAAAAACAAAACAATCATCAGACTCTGCTCTTACAATTTGTGGCCAGTTATTTAAAAATAAAGGTGCTTCACGATGCCATAGAAGAACCCTTTATGTCTAAATAGTTCCATAAAGAACCTTTAACATCTGAAGAACCTTTCTGTTTCACAAAAGGTTCATTGTGGTGAATCTTCAGATTATAAAAAGGTAAGAAGAGATGGTTCTCTAAAGATCCTTTTGACTGAATGGTTCTTTGTGGAACCAAAAATGGTTCCTTTGTGGCATCGCTGTGAAGAACCTTTTAAAGCACCTTTATTTTTAAGAGTGTAGGGAGAAAACGAAATGTCAAATATGAAGTTAGATTTATGGTGATTTTGAAATAGACACAAGGGAAAACTAAATAAGGTAGTGCAAATAATCTCTGATCGGAATAATCTCAAAATGGTGAAATAATACTAATTTAAATAATTAAATCTACATTTGTTTCTTTGTTGTTCATTAGTTAATCACTTTGATTGCCTGATGCCAATGGCAAGAATTTCTAAAATACACACTTCTGAATGAAATGCAGTGTTTCCATTGGGTTTTCCAACAATATTTTGTGTCTTTTACTAACCATTATGGTTTACCTGCCAATATATAAAATAAATTTCGAGAATGGATCCTATGGAGTTTATGGGTGCTGTCAGAATGAGAGTCCAAACAGCTGATAAAAACATTACAATAATAATAATCCACACCACTCCAGTCCATCAGTTAACATCTTGAGAATACAAAAGAAACAAATACATCATTAGCCTTTTTCACACTTGCGTATTTCTGGCTTCTGGATAGGCACTTACAGGGTAAAAGTTTTTCCGGTGACGGCAGCAGCCGTACATAACAAGAGTAAATTCGGGAATCAAACATTTCTTCAAAAACTTTATGTCAGTTTCAGGTCGTCACAAATACTATGTTTATTTAAAGGGGTCATCGGATGCAAAAATCACTTTTACATGTTGTTTGAACATTAATGTGTTTTGGCAGTTTGTGTACAGTCGTGGCCAAAAGTTTTGAGAATTACATAAATATTGGAAATTGGAAAAGTTTTTATAAGTTTTTATAATAGCAATTTGCATATACTCCAGAATGTTATGAAGAGTGATCAGATGAATTGCATAGTCCTTCTTTGCCATGAAAATTAACTTAATCCCGAAAAAAACTTTCCACTGCATTTCATTGCTGTCATTAAAGGACCTGCTGAGATCATTTCAGTAATCGTCTTGTTAACTCAGGTGAGAATGTTGACCAGCACAAGAATTAGAATGGACATGTTAAAGGGTGATTCTTGAAATCATTGTTCTTCCATTGTTAACCATGGTGACCTGCAAAGAAACGCGTGCAGCCATCATTGCATTGCATAAAAATGGCTTCACAGGCAAGGATATTGTGGCTACTAAGATTGCACCTAAATCAACAATTTATAGGATCATCAAGAACTTCAAGGAAAGAGGTTCAATTCTTGTTAAGAAGACTTCAGGGCGTCCAAGAAAGTCCAGCAAGCGCCAGGATGGTCTCCTAAAGAGGATTGAGCTGCGGGATCGGAGTGCCACCAGTGCAGAGCTTGCTCAGGAATGGCAGCAGGCAGGTGTGAGCGCATCTGAACACACAGTGAGGACAAGACTTTTGGAAGATGGCCTGGTGTCAAGAAGGGCAGCAAAGAAGCCACTTCTCTCCCAAAAAAACATCAGGGACAGATTGATCTTCTGCAAAAAGTATGGCGAATGGACTGCTGAGGACTGGGGCAAAGTCATATTCTCTGATGAAGCCTCTCTCCGATTGTTTGGGGCATCTGGAAAAAGGCTTGTCCGGAGAAGAAAAGGTGAGCGCTACCATCAGTCCTGTGTCATGCCAACAGTAAAGCATCCTGAGACCATTCATGTGTGGGGTTGCTTCTCATCCAAGGGAGTGGGCTCACTCACAATTTTGCCCAAAAACACAGCCATGAATAAAGAATGGTACCAAAACACCCTCCAACAGCAACTTCTTCCAACAATCCAACAACAGTTTGGTGAAGAACAATGCATTTTCCAGCACGATGGAGCACCGTGCCATAAGGCAAAAGTGATAACTAAGTGGCTCGGGGACCAAAACATTGACATTTTGGGTCCATGGCCTGGAAACTCCCCAGATCTTAAAACTTGTGGTCAATCCTCAAGAGGCGGGTGGACAAACAAAAACCCACTAATTCTGACAAACTCCAAGAAGTGATTATGAAAGAATGGGTTGCTATCAGTCAGGATTTGGCCCAGAAGTTGATTGAGAGCATGCCCAGTCCAATTGCAGAGGTCCTGAAAAAGAAGGGCCAACACTGCGAATACTGACTCTTTGCATAAATGTCATGTAATTGTCGATAAAAGCCTTTGAAACGTATGAAGTGCTTGTAATTATATTTCAGTACATCACAGAAACAACTGAAACAAAGATCTAAAAGCAGTTTAGCAGCAAACTTTGTGAAAACTAATATTTGTGTAAGTCTCAAAACTTTTGGCCTCGACTGTACACAACCACCCTACAATGATAAAAATAGACCCAGTGTTTTTTTTTTAATCTTAAAAGTAATATCCCCTTTTTAAAATCAGGTCATTCTCAGATTATTCAGGTCATTCTCAGACAGAGGCCCCTCCCACAAAAGTTGACTGACATGAGCACCTTACCTTAGCCCCGCCCTCACCGAGCTGAAACAGTCCAACTCCGATCGCCATTGTGTGACTCAGGTGCAGAGGAAGACAAGAAATATCTCAGATTGAGCGACTGAGGTGTTCTGTTGTTGGATGTAATAATGAACACAGCAGTCGTCATTTACTCCCAATATCTGAGCCGCTGAAGACGCAGAGGATAACGTTACTTTCGTTTTTGAAAGGAAAGCGCCGATCCCGATCTACATATGCATCTGTGTTTGTGCAAATCGTTCCTGATGCAGCTAAACAAGGCTAAACGCGACTAAACGCGGCTAAATGCAGCTAAAGTAAACATTACGGCTCATAATCCCACATCAGAGAGGGGCGGGGCGAGCAGAGCTCATTTGAATTTAAAGGGACTATAAAATGAGCTGATATTTTGCAGAGCTGATTTTAGGTAAAAGGGTGTTTTTATACACTACTATTGAGAATTTTTAACCAAAGTATATTATAGACTTTTCATTAAGACCCTAAAGAATTACATGTTGCTTTTATTATTATTAAGATAATATTGTATTTCTTTTGCATTATTAACATGATGTGTAAACGTACGTTGTATAATGTGCCAAGGGATATACATAATCAAATAATTTAATACTAAACAAGAGATGACTAGATTAATGACTTTATTCCTGAAGGATCGAGATTACATTGTTGTATTGAGTTTATGCATCAACCGGACTCAGAATTATTTAATTTATTCTTGGAAAAAATGTGCATTTGGATATAAATGCTGTCATAACTTATCATGATGTAGTGATTTGACAGAAATGACTGAGTAAATTAAGAAAATACGCTCAAATATACCAGAGATGGAGAACAGAAACCAGCCGGCGCTATATTGAGTGGTCATATAAATTACAAACAAATAAAAATATTGTTTCTTTGTTGATTATATAACAACAGCTTGGAAAACAAACAAAACAGAAAAGGTAAAAAGCATTATTTGAGACAAGGGCATGCTAATATAATAGGCGCAGACCTGTAGCTGAACTAACTTCACCCTGCGCTGACGTAATTTCCCATTTGTGTGAAAAAGGCTAATTGAGACATGTTTAACTCCACAGTTACATTTGCTTCCTGCCAAAATACAATATCACTGAGTCCATGCTTTACAAACCCTCATCTCCTCATCAAGAGTGACTTGTTTTATCAGTTAGGATGATCAGATAGAAGTATTAAAGTCACATGTTTTTTTCTGAAGTTCTGTTTTTGTGTGTTTTGCCCATTAAGATGATTGTAATGGAGGTGCACAGAGTACTCATTCACTGTGGTAATACGGTAAATATAGTCAGGGAAAACGCTGTCAGTTTTTTGTTTTCACTGTGAAGCGTGGCTCGTTCAAATAAACAGCTGATTTAGCTCAGCAGGGCTTGTATTATTTCAATCTGGGTATATATAACGGCACAGAGAGCAGTCTAGTGTTTAGAAAGTTTGACTTTTTCATAGGCTTGCGATGACCCAGCTAACAGGAACGTACTCTGAGATTTGGCTAACTTTCTGACAAGTTATGAACAAACATTTCCAGTAACATTAATAGAATGTCTGTTCAGTTATCTGGTGTTTATTAATGTACTCAGAACATTAGCAAAAAACATTGTTTATATATCATTCATGACACATTTGAATAATAACATCCTAGTTTTAGACAGTTCAGAGAATATTCAAAAGTAACTTTTGTTTGCAAAATGATTAAATGGAATGTTCACATAAACAATAAAATGGAGATTTAGAATTGTTTTCAAAACGTTCCTAGAACATGTTTTTGTAAGTTAGGGAGAAGCTGCGCTGACGTCAACAAGCCTCTCTTGATTTGATCGCCGAACCTCCAGACAATATCCGAAACACTAATAACTTTCAGGCTGAATTCCTCACATTCAGCCAACGTTATATAACCTGAAGTTTTGTTAATCCTTCACAGATCTATCATGAGGAACTTTGTTTTGTCTGTGAGCGGATTTTTCATGTGGCATCATTTTGTCTGCCAGTCTTCAGCTTCCCCAGTGAATTGGGTCACATTTAATATTCCAAAATAAAATTTAATTGAATTTCTGTTTTTGAGCATCACTCACTCAACCAAAAAATGTTTATCTGAACCTGACGGATGTTGTCTTTGAAACTGAAGTCTATTCTGACAGTATGAATTGAGTTTTGCTGAGTTATGGGTTTGAATTTGATTAAATCTGTGCCAGGGGAAACTGGAGGCTCACTTTAACTCTTCTAGCCTTCCTCAGAGAGAACAGATTCATCTTACAACAGATTGATTTTTTTCTCTCTCATAAAGAAAGAAGGACAGTTTAACATTGTAATAAATTTGACAGAATTTTTTTTGAAGTGATATTTGTCAGGAATGACAATTACTATAGCTCATACTTAAGGACTCGTCTTTAATTCAAGTGATTTTCTTTCTGTTCTCCAAGGCTGGGTTTATTTGATTAAAAATACCGTATGGTCTGTAAAAAATGGTAAATATTATTACAATTTAAAATAACTATTATCTATGTGAATATCTGTTAAAATGTCATTTATTTCTGTGATTAAATCTGCATTTTCAGCACCATTACTCCAGTGTTCAGTGTCACATGATCCTCTTTATTCTCGTAATATTTTAACTTTATTCTCGTAGTATTCCAACTTTCTTCTCGTAGTATTCCGACATTATTCTCGTAGTATTCCGACATTATTCTCGTAATATTCTGACTTTATTCTCGTAATATTCCGACTTTATTCTCGTAGTATTCCGACTTTATTCTCGTAGTATTCCGACATTATTCTCGTAGTATTCCGACATTATTCTCGTAATATTCTGACTTTATTCTCGTAATATTCCGACTTTATTCTCGTAGTATTCCGACTTTATTCTCGTAGTATTCCGACATTATTCTCGTAATATTCTGACTTTATTCTCGTAATATTCCGACTTTATTCTCGTAATATTCCAACTTTAGTCTCGTAGTATTCCGACTTTATTCTCGTAGTATTCCGACATTATTCTCGTAATATTCTGACTTTATTCTCGTAATATTCCGACTTTATTCTCGTAGCATTTCGACTTTATTCTCGTAGTATTTCGACTTTATTCTCGTAATATTCTGACTTTATTCTCGTAATATTCCGACTTTATTCTCGTAGTATTCCGACTTTATTCTCGTAGTATTTCGACTTTATTCTCGTAATATTCCGACTTTATTCTCGTAATATTCCGACTTTATTCTCGTAGCATTTCGACTTTATTCTCGTAGTATTTCGACTTTATTCTCGTAATATTCTGACTTTATTCTCGTAATATTCTGACTTTATTCTCGTAATATTCCGACTTTATTCTCGTAGTATTTCGACTTTATTCTCGTAGTATTCCGACATTATTCTCGTAATATTCTGACTTTATTCTCGTAATATTCCGACTTTATTCTCGTAATATTCCAACTTTAGTCTCGTAGTATTCCGACTTTATTCTCGTAGTATTCCGACATTATTCTCGTAATATTCTGACTTTATTCTCGTAATATTCCGACTTTATTCTCGTAGCATTTCGACTTTATTCTCGTAGTATTTCGACTTTATTCTCGTAATATTCTGACTTTATTCTCGTAATATTCCGACTTTATTCTCGTAGTATTCCGACTTTATTCTCGTAGTATTTCGACTTTATTCTCGTAATATTCTGACTTTATTCTCGTAATATTCCGACTTTATTCTCGTAGCATTTCGACTTTATTCTCGTAGTATTTCGACTTTATTCTCGTAATATTCTGACTTTATTCTCGTAATATTCCGACTTTATTCTCGTAGTATTCCGACTTTATTCTCGTAGTATTCCGACTTTATTCTCGTAATATTCCGACTTTATTCTCGCAGTATTTCGACTTTATTCTCGTAGTATTTCGACTTTATTCTCGTAATATTCTGACTTTATTCTCGTAATATTCCGACTTTATTCTCGTAGTATTCCGACTTTATTCTCGTAGTATTTCGAATTTATTCTCGTAGTATTCCGACTTTATTCTCGTAGTATTTCGACTTTATTCTCGTAATATTCCGACTTTATTCTCGTAGTATTCCGACTATATTCTCGTAGTATTCCGACTTTATTCTCGTAATATTCCGACTTTATTCTCGTAGTATTCCGACTTTATTCTCGTAATATTCCGACTTTATTCTCGTAGTATTTCGACTTTATTCTCGTAGTATTCCGACTTTATTCTCGTAGTATTCTGACTTTATTCTCGTAGTATTTCGACTTTATTCTCGTAATATTCCGACTTTATTCTCGTAGTATTCTGACTTTATTCTCGTAGTATTTCGACTTTATTCTCGTAGTATTCCGACTTTATTTTCGTAATATTCTGCCTTTATTCGCGTAGCATTTCGACTTTATTCTCGTAGTATTCCGACTTTATTCTCGTAGTATTTCGACTTTATTCTCGTAGTAAGTATTCCGACTTTATTCTCGTAATATTCTGACTTTATTCGCGTAGCATTTCGACTTTATTCTCGTAGTATTCCGACTTTATTCTCGTAGTATTTCGACTTTATTCTCGTAGTATTTCGACTTTATTCTCGTAATATTCCGACTTTATTCTCGTAATATTCCGACTTTATTCTCGTAGTATTCCGACTTTATTCTCGTAGTATTTCGACTTTATTCTCGTAGTATTTCGACTTTATTCTCGTAATATTCTGACTTTATTCTCGTAGTATTCCGACTTTATTCTCGTAGTATTTCGACTTTATTCTCGTAGTATTCCGACTTTATTCTCGTAATATTCCGACTTTATTCTCGTAGTATTTCGACTTTATTCTCGTAGTATTTCGACTTTATTCTCGTAGTATTCCGACTTTATTCTCGTAGTATTCCGACTTTATTCTCGTAGTATTTCGACTTTATTCTCGTAGTATTCCGACTTTATTCTCGTAGTATTCCGACTTTATTCTCGTAGTATTTCGACTTTATTCTCGTAATATTCCGACTTTATTCTCGTAGTATTTCGACTTTACTCTCGTAGTATTTCGACTTTACTCTCGTAATATTCCGACTTTATTCTCGTAGTATTTCGACTTTATTCTCGTAGTATTTCGACTTTATTCTCGTAATATTCCGACTTTATTCTCGTAGTATTTCGACTTTATTCTCGTAGTATTTCGACTTTATTCTCGTAGTATTTCGACTTTATTCTCGTAATATTCCGACTTTATTCTCGTAATATTCCGACTTTATTCTCGTAGTATTTCGACTTTATTCTCGTAGTATTTCGACTTTATTCTCGTAATATTCCGACTTTATTCTCGTAGTATTTCGACTTTACTCTCGTAATATTCCGACTTTATTCTCGTAGTATTTCGACTTTATTCTCGTAGTATTTCGACTTTATTCTCGTAATATTTCGACTTTATTCTCGTAGTATTTCGACTTTATTCTCGTAGTATTCCGACTTTATTCTCGTAGTATTTCGACTTTATTCTCGTAGTATTTCGACTTTATTCTCGTAATATTCTGACTTTATTCTCGTAGTATTCCGACTTTATTCTCGTAGTATTTCGACTTTATTCTCGTAGTATTCCGACTTTATTCTCGTAATATTCCGACTTTATTCTCGTAGTATTTCGACTTTATTCTCGTAATATTCCGACTTTATTCTCGTAGTATTCCGACTTTATTCTCGTAGTATTTCGACTTTATTCTCGTAATATTCCGACTTTATTCTCGTAGTATTTCGACTTTACTCTCGTAGTATTTCGACTTTACTCTCGTAATATTCCGACTTTATTCTCGTAGTATTTCGACTTTATTCTCGTAGTATTTCGACTTTATTCTCGTAATATTCCGACTTTATTCTCGTAGTATTTCGACTTTATTCTCGTAGTATTTCGACTTTATTCTCGTAGTATTTCGACTTTATTCTCGTAATATTCCGACTTTATTCTCGTAATATTCCGACTTTATTCTCGTAGTATTTCGACTTTATTCTCGTAGTATTTCGACTTTATTCTCGTAATATTCCGACTTTATTCTCGTAGTATTTCGACTTTACTCTCGTAATATTCCGACTTTATTCTCGTAGTATTTCGACTTTATTCTCGTAGTATTTCGACTTTATTCTCGTAATATTTCGACTTTATTCTCGTAGTATTTCGACTTTATTCTCGTAGTATTTCGACTTTATTCTCGTAATATTCCGACTTTATTCTCGTAGTATTTCGACTTTATTCTCGTAATATTTCGACTTTATTCTCGTAATATTCCGACTTTATTCTCGTAGTATTCCGACTTTATTCTCGTAGTATTTCGACTTTATTCTCGTAGTATTCCGACTTTATTCTCATAATATTCCGACTTTATTCTCGTAGTATTTCGACTTTATTCTCGTAATATTCCGACTTTATTCTCGTAGTATTCCGACTTTATTCTCGTAGTATTTCGACTTTATTCTCGTAATATTCCGACTTTATTCTCGTAGTATTTCGACTTTATTCTCGTAGTATTTCGACTTTATTCTCGTAGTATTTCGACTTTATTCTCGTAGTATTTCGACTTTATTCTCGTAGTATTTCGACTTTATTCTCACAGTGTTTTGACATTATTCTCGTAGTATTTCGACTTTACTCTCGTAATATTCCGACTTTATTCTCGTAATATTTCGACTTTATTCTCGTAGTATTTCGACTTTATTCTCGTAGTATTTCGACTTTATTCTCACAATATTTCGAATTTTTTCTCGCAATATTTCGACTTTATTCTCTTAGTATTTCGACTTTATTCTCGTAGTATTTCGACTTTATTCTCACAGTGTTTTGACATTATTCTCGTAGTATTTCGACTTTACTCTCGTAATATTCCGACTTTATTCTCGTAATATTTCGACTTTATTCTCGTGGTATTTGACTTTATTCTCACAATATTTTGACTTTTTTCTCGCAATATTTCGACTTTATTCTCGTAGTATTTCGACTTTATTCTTGTAGTGTTTCCAATTTATTCTCGTAGTATTCCGACAATATTCTCGTAGTATTTCGACTTTACTCTCATAGTATTCCGACTTTATTCTTGAAGTATTCCAACTTTATTCTCGTAGTATTTCGACTTTATTCTCCTAGTATTCCGACTTTATTCTCGAAGTATTCCGACTTTATTCTAGTAGTATTTAGACTTTATTCTCAAAGTATTTCGACATTTTTCTCGTAATATTTTGACTTTATTCTTATAATATTCTGTCTTTATTTTCATAGAAATCATTCTAATATGCTGATTTAAAAAAACTGCATTTATTTTATTTAGCATATTATCCAACCTTAAATGCCTAAAAAACATGGTATTTCTGTAGGTTACATCCAACTGTGTACCCATAACCATTGGAAAAAAATTAAAATTGAAACTTGCACTTCCTATAACTCCTTTATGATTCATAGTAAACATCCATTCTCATGTTTTCAGGAAAAGGAGGATGAGGAAGAAGACAAGAACAGCGAGAAACTGGAGCTTGAGGAGGAGCTGCTGTTTGAGGACTTTGAGCTGGGCGATGAAGACTGTGAACTTCCTGAGGAGGAGGAAGTGGACATAGAGGATGGAGAACTTGAGGAGGCAGAAGTTGAAGAAAGTACCAAAATGAAGATCCTGCGGCAAATAGCAGACATGGCGTCCAAACTCAAGGAAATCGTTGGCAATCTGATTACCACTGCAGGAAAAGTAGTCGTAACCATATTATTGGGCCTCACAGGTAGGTAGTGTTGAGACAGACATCGCTCACGACATAGGATCGATATGCAGCATTCATTTATAAACTGAAGATAAATACAAGCTCAAGTGCATTGTAATATCCCAAAGATCAAACAAAAATAAGTAAAACATCAGCCTCAGGCCATCCAAGATGTAGATGAGTTTGTTTCTTGATCAGATTTGTAGAAATGTGTCATTGCATCACTGTCTCACCAATGGATGTGAATGGGTGCCGTCAGAATGAGAGTCTAAACAGCTGATAAAAACCTCACAATAATCCACAAGTACAATCCAGTACATCAGTTAACATCTTGAGAAGACAAAAGCTAAAACAAATCAATCATTAAGACATTTTTAACTAAAATACAAGTCCATAATCCATAATGGTGCTTCCTCCAGTTTAAAAGGTCTGAATCAGGAGTCCAAAACGGCTTTAAACAAACGTGTGGCTGGATTTTGATGTGAGAGACAACAGGAGATGGACTTTTTCACTGAAGGGAGTGTTATTATGGATTATGGACTCAAAGTATTAAGTTAAAAATGTCTTGATGATGGATTTGTTTCAGCTTTTGTCTTCTCAAGTTGTTAACTGATGGACTGGATTGTATTTGGGGATTATTGTGATGTTTTTATCAGCCGTTTGGACTCTCATTCTGACGCCACCCATTCACTCCAGAGGATCCATTGGTGAGACAGTGATGTAAAATGTCTCAAGAACTGTTCTAATAATAAGTGATTTTCATTTTAGGGTAAACTACTCTTTTAAGGATTAAAAAATCGAGTCAATAGGATTCAGTAGGATTTCAAATAATTTTGTGTAAGGGAGAAATACACCTGCCTGGCCAAAAAAAAAGTCGCCACCAAAAAAAAGGTCATACACTCTAATATTTCGTTGGACCACCTTTAGCTTTGATTACGGCACGCATTCGCTGTGGCATTGTTTCAATAAGCTTCTGCAAAGTCCATCCAGTGTTGCATTCATTTTTCACCAAGTTCTTGCATTGATGATGGTAGAGTCTGACCGCTGCGCTAAGCCTTCTCCAGCACATCCCAAAGATTCTCAATGGGTTTAAGGTCTGAACTCTGTGGTGGCCAATCCATGTGTGAAAATGATGTCTCATGCTCCCTGAACCACTCTTTCACAATTTGAGCCTGATGAATCCTGGGATTGTCATCTTGGAATATGCCCGTGCCATCAGGAAAGAAAAAATCCATTGATGGAATAACCTGGTCATTCATTATATTCAGGTAGTCAGCTGACCTCACTCTTTGAGCACATACTGTTGCTGAACCTAGACCTGACCAACTGCAGCAAACCCAGATCATAGCACTTAGTTAAATCCAGGTGGCGACTTTTTTTTGGGGCCAGGCAGTGTATTTCCCTGTGCAAATTTAGCAGTGGGTCCAAATTTAAAAAAATCCACATTAAAAAATGAAAAATCCAAGATTCAAGTCGGAACATTTTGAGAATAAAGTTTATTCTCGTAGTATTTTGACTTTATTCTTGAAATATTTCAGCTTTATTTTCTTAGTATTTCAGTTTTTTGCACATAATATTTCAACTGTATTCTCATAATATTTAGACTTTATTCTCGTAATTTCAACTTTATTCTCAAAACATTTCAGCTTTATTTACATAATATTTCAACTTCGTTCTCAAAATATTTAGACTTTACTCTCTAATATTTTGACTTTATTCTCATAATATTTAAACTTTATTGTAATTTTCAATTATCAAAACATGTTGACTTTATTCTTGTAATATTTCAGTTTTAATCTCATAATATTTCAACTTTATTCTCGTAATTTTGACTTTATTTTCAAGATATTTGGACTTTATTCTCATAATTTTTACTTTATTCTCAAAACATTTCAGCTTTATTCTCGTAATATTTAGACTTTACTCTTGTAATATTTTGACTTTAATCTCAAAATATTTCAACTGTGTTCTCATAATATTGCAACTTTATTCTCGTAATGTTTTATTTATTCTCAAAATATTATGACTTTATTATCATAATCTTAGATTTTTTTTTTTTTTTTACGTGGCACTAAAATGCTGTTGTACAAATTGGACTTCATTGCATCTTCAGTACTGTCCTGGGAATTGATTTTTTTCTCTCCTTCTTCTCTCGATGTGTCCCTCATTCAGGTATGATGTTGCCTTCTCTGACCTCCACTGTGTATTTCTTCACGTTCCTGGGTTTGTGCACCTGGTGGTCTTTCTGCCGCACATTCGACCCGCTCCTGTTCAGCTGTCTGTGCGTCCTGATGGCCATCTTCAGCGCCGGACACCTCATCATGCTCTACCTCTACCAGTTCCAGTTCTTCCAAGAGGCCGTTCCGCCAGGAAACAGTTACGCCAGGTGAAAAAACACCGCCTGTTACCTGTCAAAGAGCTGGATTGAATGGGATATGAGCTCTTAATGTATTCAGGATCAGCTCTGTAGACAAGTCACCACCCTTTTTTAAAACATACCCCTGACTTGTTGAGATTTGCTGGAGTATGTGAGACTTCATGCCAGGCAGGTGAATGCTTTGATTTATGCTGTTGCTTGTTTTGAACATAAAGGGTTTACATCTCAACCACAAGCTTACACTAAAGCAGCCAGATCTTCTTACTGTAACCAATCAGAAAATCAAACACAAAAGGAAAATTCAGTCAGAACGATTACGCTGATTTAGCAAACTACCGTGTTTGGTTATGTGGCATTACAGCGACTGGCGTCCGCTGCCGAATCGAGAACGCCAGTATGAATTGAGGTCATGTGTGTTTATCTTGTCAAGCTGGTTCTTGATTAAAGGCTAAACTTAAGTGGATAATTGACATGTACAGGGACTGTCTTCCAGAGCAGGGTATTCAATGACTGAAAGTGAAATTATTGAACCTAAACATAGGAGCCGCATCATTTTTATTATTTAGATTTTTTTTCATGATTATTTTATTCTCTAAGTCGTTTTTAAATAGTTTTAAATATGTAATATTTTTAATAAAAAAGATTTTTGAAATAAAAAATAATAATAAAATGTAAAAGCACAATAATAATAATAATAAATAAATAAATAAATACTTAATATTTGAATAAAAATATTTTTGAAATAAAAAAAAATATAAAATTAAAAGCACAATGGTATTGTAATTATTAACAACAATAATAATAGTACAATTAGATTATTTTATTATTTTAGTTAATTTTATTTATATTATTTTATATTAATATTATTTTATTTTATGAGTCATAGTTTTTGAATAAAAAAGAAAAAAATGTAAATACTTAATATTTTTTTATAAAAAAAATAATTAATAAAATGTAAAAACACAATAATAATAATAATAAAATTAGATAATTTATTATTTTAAATACTGAATATTTAAAAAAAAATATTTTTGAATTTTCTTTTTATAAAATTAAAAGCACAATATTATTATTATTATTATTATTATTATTAATAGTAAAATTAGATGAATTTATTATTTTAGTCATGATTATTTTATTCTATAAGTCATAGTTTTTAAATAAAAAATAAATATTTTTAAATACTTAATATTTTAATGAAAAAACAAATCATGTATGTATTATTGTTAAAGATATAAAATAAATAAATTAAGTGCTAAAAATAAATTAATAAAATATAAAAGCACAATAATAGTAATAATAATAATAATAATAGTAAAATAAGATTATGATTATTTTATTTTAGTCATGATTATTTATTCATAGTTTTTAAATAAAAAACAAATATTTTTAAATGCTTCATACTTAATATTTTTAATTAAAATAAAAAAAGAAACAAATAAATGTATTGTTGTTTTGTATAATTTATAATAATAATGTATAATTTATTTAAAAATTAATTAATAAAACGTAAAAGCACAATAATAATAATAAAAATAAAATTTGATTAATAATTACTATTTTATTATTTAGTCATAAGTATTTTATTCTATAAGTCAGTTTTTAAATATATGTATGTATGTATAGAAAAATACATTGTCATAAAAAACTGAATGAAAAAAAGTTAACACTATGAAATAAAAAGAAAACAAATACATGTATATTATTATTTTTATTTTATATAATGAAATAAAAGCTCATAAAATGTATATTTAATTGTGAATATTTTTTTAATAATATATTTATATAAAATTAATATAAAATTGCAAGTATTTCATCTGTATAATGCAATGCGTTAAAGTTTTTCTCACATATATAAATAGGCCTGTACACAAAGAAATATATCTTTTTACACATAAAATAAATGCTTTATTTATTCCTTCATTCATTCAGATCATCACATTTAGGGATCATTGGCATCAAAAAGTTTTAAACTTGTGAGTTTTTGGATGAAGAGTTATGTGTTCATATCCAGAAAAGATGAAAAAGTTTGAGCTCTACAGACTTTTTTTCTCTTTTTCTGGAGCTCATGTTTGATAGCATGTGGCTAGAAATGCTGCATTAAAAGCCTCCGTGTCGTGTTGAGCTCATCATGTAAATCATAAGAGTTTGGCAGCGCTGCTGTATTTGAGCTCTCGCTTCGCATCTCTAACCAAAAACGACCTACGAGCCGACACTGTCAGCCTCTATTCGGAGGAGTTTGATTTAAAGAGTCAATATTCACTTTGCTTTCAGAAATCTTGATTTAGTTTGCTGTGTTTTGTGTGGCGTCTGCCCAGCGTCTGGCTCCAGGAAAGACCTCGCGACTGCATGAGAGCCCAAACTCACGCTAATCAACCTTTATTTGTAGAAGTCTGCAGGTTTGTGGGATGTAAGCTGTTTATCGAGCTGTAAGTTTTCAGATCTGATTTCAGATCACAACGTTTACATCTGATGGCCTGATTTGACTCCATGTTAAAGGAATCATTCTTTTCACAGTTTTTGCTCATTTCATGGCGTTAGAGGAGCGCAGGGTTAGTCGTGGCAGACGTGGTTTAAATATTTCCACACAAGCTAGCATAACCAAATTTATGCCATAGCAACACTATACAGAGAAAAAAAGTGCACCTATCCAACCAAGCCTAGCAACTAGAACACTATAGAATACCCAAGACATGTCACTCCTATAGTTTTGAATGAGGAAAAATGCAACGCTCATTATGGCCGCGAAGCCCCGCCTTCTTAATGAAAGAGCCAATCGGTGATTAGTAAAGTCACTGCAGCTGCCGTTAGAAGTCCCGGTTGCTATAGAAACAATTGGTGCTCTAAGACGTGCTCTCAGTACTGGCATGAGCACTGGCTCATCTAGCCGGAAAAATAAGCGTTTTTAACACTATTCTGAGCACAAGGAACCATATTTATGAAGCAGTTCTTGTCTTGTCAAAGAGATAGTAGCTGCACTTTCATGCCTGAGAGGTGTTTCAAAGATGGCCACTGAGTGACATGACTTGCCTTAAAGGGACTTTGACTAGAATCATGTTTATTAACATGCTAATCAGGCTAGAAACATGCTAACAACATGTTAAACATGCAAGAAACATGCCAGTAACTTGGTAAGCAACAAGCTACTAATGCTAACATCATGCTAGTGACATTCTAATCATGCTAGCAACATGTTAATCATGTTAGAAACATGCTAATCAGGCTAGAAACATGGTAAACATGCCAGAAAAATGTTAACAACATGTTAACACCATGCTAATTAGGCTAGAAACATGTTAAAAACATGTTAATCATGTTAGAAACATGCCAACAACGTGCCAATTAGGCTTGAAACATGCTAAACGTGCCAGAAACAGGTTAACAACAAGCTAATTAAGCTAGAAACATGCTAAAAACATGCTAATTATCTTATACAAATATTAACGACATTCTAATCAGGCTAGTAACATGTCAGAAACATGTTAACAACAAGCTAATTAAGTTAAAAGCATGCTAAAAACATGCTGATAATGTTAGAAACATGTTAACATGCTAGTAAAATGTTAAACATGCCAAAAACGCATTAACAACATGCCAATTAAGCTAGAAACATGTTAAAAACATGCTGATCATGTTAGAAAAATATTAACAACATGCTAATCATGCTAGTAGCATGTTAAATGTGCCCGAAACATGTTAACAACATGTTAATTAAGCTAGCAACATGCTAAAAACATGCTGATTATTTTAGAAACATGTTAACAACATGCTAATCATGCTAGTAGCATGTTAAACATGCAGAAACATATTAACAACATGCTAATTAAGCTAGAAACATGCTAAAACATGCTGATTATGTTAGAAACGTGTTAACAAAATGCTAATCATGCTAGTAACATGTTAAACATGCCAGAAACATGTTAACATGCTAATTAGACTTGAAACATGCTAAAACAAGCTAATCATGTTAAAAAAATGCTAACAACACACAAATCACGCTAGAAACATGTTAACATGTTAATCATGCTAGTAACTTGCTAAGTATGCTAACAACATGCTAGCAACTTGGTAATCATGCTAGAAACAGGCTAGCAATTTGCTAATCATGTTAGAAACATGCTAACAACTTGCTAATCATGCTACAAACATGCTAGCAACTTGGTAATCATGCTAGAAACATGCTAGCAATTTGCTAATCATGTTAGAAACATGCTAGCAATTTGCTAATCATGTTAGAAACATGCTAGCAACTTGCTAATCATGCTACAAACATGCTAGCAACTTGGTAATCATGCTAGAAACATGCTAGCAATTTGCTAATCATGTTAGAAACATGCTAGCAATTTGCTAATCATGTTAGAAACATGCTAGCAACTTGCTAATCATGCTACAAACATGCTAGCAACTTGCTTTAAAAATTTTTAAAACTTTTAAACTTCCTAAACTTTTTAAACTGCTTAAACTTTTCAAACTTTCTTTGTCTGGCTTTCTCAAGCCAACTTAAAGCTTGTCTTGACAAACTTTTTTTATCTAGTTTAATAACGTGCCTCTGAGATGTTACAATGTATCCACCTACGGGGCATATTGTAACATTTCACTTCCTTTCTTTTGAGGAAAACAACGAAAAACATATACACTGTAATTATGAAACAAAGTGACATATGTGAACTAGACAAGTGTGAAACTAATGTGGATAAAAATTATACTCTGAACTCCTCATGGATTTAAACAAACAGAGAAATTCAAAAAGTGTTAGGATGTGATCTGTGCTCCCCTATGACTTTCCTTCTTCTGTGGAGTAATGTAATAAATAAAAATAAATAATAAAATAAATAAAATGAGAAAAACAAAGCAAATTTACTAAACATCTAACTAAAATTAAAATAAAAACAGACGATATAAAAATAGAGAGTCCAGATGCTTCTCTTTAGGACAGGATGGCTCCGGCCCTGTTTACGTTACACAGCTGCTTTCAGGGAGAGAAAGAGAAAAAACAATCAAAGGTGACTCAGAGTCTTTGAGTAACAGACATGCCATTCTTCTAAGTGAAGGCTGGATCAGCATCTCTTAAGGCTTCAGCGGCTGCTCTATATTACTCTGACACACTAATATTCTCCACCGGCGGCAGCAGAGAGCCTTCAAAACACACATTAGCAGCGGATACGGGACTAATTGCAGAGCAACTGGTGCGTCTCATGTGTGTTATCATTATTACATATAGTGTAATACATTTCTAAATAAATTATTAAATTCTAAAACAAAACAACAACAATAATAATAATGAAAGGAAATAATTAAATTAATTCTGATTGTTTTAGATTGACGGCCATAGTTCGTATAACACTATGAAATGGAAAAACAAAACAGATAAACGTATGTTGTTTTTATTATTATTATTATTATTACAATAAATAATAATGAAAATAATAATAATAATAATAATTATTATTATTATTATTAATTATTATTAGTAGTGTGTGTGTGTGTGTGTGTGTGTGTGTATATATATATATATATATATATATATATATATATATATATATATATATATATATATATATATATATATCGGAAGTCATAGGTTTTAGCACTATTAAATAAAAAATAACACGCAAACAAATAAATAATAATAATAATTATTTTTGTTGTATAAAATTATATTATTATTTTTTAATAAAAATATTCCATTTGCAGTCACAGGTTTTAACACTATGAGAAACAAAAATTTGAATAATAATTATTATTTATAACAAATGATTATTATTATTATTATTATTATTATTATTATTATTATTATTATTATTTGTTGTTTATTATTTTTATTACAAAAATAATTTTGACAGTCATAGGTTTTAACACTATGAAATAAAAAGAACTAATAAAAATATTAATAATAATAATAATAATAAATGATGATGATGATAATACATATTATTATTATTATTATTAATATTATTTTTTTATATTTTTTTTATAAAAAAATATTACATTGGCAGTCATAGGTTTTAATACTATGAAATAAAAATAACAAATAAACAAATTAATAATAATAATAATAATAATAATAATAATAAAACAAATAATAATAATATTTTTATTATTTACATTTTTATCATTTTTTTTAATAAAATTATTCCATTGGCACTCCTAGGTTTTGACACAATTAAATTTGCTACAGTATTATTATTATTATTATTATTATTATTATTATTATTATTATTATTATTATTATTATTATTATTATTATTTTAATAGAAATATATTTCATTGTCAGTCATAAACATAAATAAAAAGCAACAAATATATATAGAGAAAGAGAGAGAGCAAATTATAAAATATAAAATACATAAATTGACAAATATCATTGACAACCATTGATTTTAACACTATGAAATAAAAAAGAAACAAATACATGTGTATTAGTAGTAGTAGTACTAGTATTACTACATAGAATGTAATAAATACCTTGTGAATTTGGGGTTAACGTAACCCAAAAAGCGTAACTGACAACAAAATCCAAACACTAGAAAACATCTGTCACGAAGACTTTGAAAGACTCTCTCCTGCGTCGGCTGTTTGTTTGGCTTTTCTCTATTACAGTAGATTAGTAGCTGCTCAAGACTTCAGAATGGCAAAACCATGAGCGAACACTACAAATAAACAACCATTCTGACCTCTGAACGAAACCAGTTTAAAAATTGTTACTGCGCTCATTTGGGCTCAATCCACATCCTGAAACCTCATACACATTCAAAGCCTCTATAAACCACACAGATACTCCACACACGTCTGAAACCCGGCTCAGAACGGCAGCGAACGCCAAGCCAAACGCACCACAATACCTTTCACAAACACAATGTGTGGGAGAAGAATAAAAGAGGCGAACGTGCAAAGAAAGCATAAAACGAGCGTACAAATACGCTTTACTAAACCCCTCTGTTCAACCACATAGAATTAAGTGGTTTTTAGAGGATTTTGTGGTTTCTTCCTCAAAACAAAACCTGAGAAACACCCTATTAGAAAAACATTAGACGATTTGCGAGACGAAACCTCTGAGACGGAAAACAAAGAGCTTCTCTCTCACAATCACATAAACAGCACAATCAGGACCAGCTTTGTGGCGAGGACGCGCTTTTGATTACACACTAGCTGAGCTCCAACTATGTGGAAATGCCAGAGAAGACTCTATTTTGGACAGAAGAAATGCAAATTTAGCAAAGCCAGAGATTAAAAGCAAATGCTTTTCTGTTGGTTTGTCTGTTGGGTGCAACCAGTGCAGGAAGTATTGCTCAGACGCTGCTTGTTTATTACTGGAAATACTCCCTGGATATGTCATATTTCCTTTAAGTTTAAGTTTAAGGTCAGTTTTGTAAAAGAAATGAATGCTTTTATTCATCAGGGATGCTTTGTGACAGTAAAGACATTTAAAATGTTAAAAAGATTCATATTTCAAATAAATGATGTTCTTTTGAACTTTCTATTCATCTCTGAATACTCAAAAATAAAATGTATGATGGTTTCCTGAAAAATATTGGATGGCACAACTGTTTTCTGCGACAGTGTTTTAGTGGCACATTAAAAAAATAATATAAAGAAATTCTAAGATTACGAGAATATAGTCGAAATATTACGAGAATAAAGTTGAAATATTACGAGAATAAATTTGAAATGTTTTGCGAATAAAGTCAAAATATTACGAGAATAAAGTCAAAATATTACGAGAATAAAGTCGAAATATTACGAGAATAAAGTCGAAATACTGCGAGAATAAAGTCGAAATACTACGAGAATAAAGTCGAAATACTACGAGAATAAAGTCGAAATACTACGAGAATAAAGTCGAAATACTACGAGAATAAAGTCGAAATACTGCAAGAATAAAGTCGGAATATTACGAGAATAAAGTCGAAATACTGCGAGAATAAAGTCGGAATACTACGAGAATAAAGTCGAAATACTACGAGAATAAAGTCGGAATACTACGAGAATAAAGTCGGAATACTGCGAGAATAAAGTCGAAATACTACGAGAATAAAGGCGAAATACTACGAGAATAAAGTCGGAATACTGCGAGAATAAAGTCGAAATACTACGAGAATAAAGTCGGAATACTACAAGAATAAAGTCGGAATACTGCGAGAATAAAGTCGAAATACTACGAGAATAAAGTCGGAATACTGCGAGAATAAAGTCGGAATACTGCGAGAATAAAGTCGAAATACTGCGAGAATAAAGTCGGAATACTACGAGAATAAAGTCGAAATACTGCGAGAATAAAGTCGAAATACTGCGAGAATAAAGTCGAAATACTACGAGAATAAAGTCGGAATACTGCGAGAATAAAGTCGAAATACTACGAGAATAAAGTCGGAATATTACGAGAATAAAGTCGAAATACTACGAGAATAAAGTCGAAATACTGCGAGAATAAAGTCGAAATACTGCGAGAATAAAGTCGAAATACTACGAGAATAAAGTCGAAATACTGCGAGAATAAAGTCGAAATACTGCGAGAATAAAGTCGGAATACTACGAGAATAAAGTCGAAATACTGCGAGAATAAAGTCGAAATACTGCGAGAATAAAGTCGAAATACTGCGAGAATAAAGTCGAAATACTACGAGAATAAAGTCGGAATACTGCGAGAATAAAGTCGAAATACTACGAGAATAAAGTCGGAATACTGCGAGAATAAAGTCGAAATACTACAAGAATAAAGTCGGAATACTGCGAGAATAAAGTCGAAATACTACAAGAATAAAGTCGAAATACTACGAGAATAAAGTCGAAATACTGCGAGAATAAAGTCGAAATACTACGAGAATAAAGTCGAAATACTACGAGAATAAAGTCGAAATACTACGAGAATAAAGTCGAAATACTACGAGAATAAAGTCGAAATACTACGAGAATAAAGTCGAAATACTACGAGAATAAAGTCGAAATATTACGAGAATAAAGTCGAAATATTGCGAGAATAAAGTCGAAATACTACTAGAATAAAGTCGAAATATTACGAGAATAAAGTCGAAATATTGCGAGAATAAAGTCGAAATACTACGAGAATAAAGTCGAAATACTACGAGAATAAAGTCGAAATACTACGAGAATAAAGTCGAAATACTACGAGAAGAAAGTCGAAATACTACAAGAATAAAGTCGAAATATTGCGAGAATAAAGTCGAAATACTACGAGAAGAAAGTCGAAATACTACAAGAATAAAGTCGAAATACTACGAGAATAAAGTCGAAATACTACGAGAATAAAGTCGAAATATTGCTTGAATAAAGTCGAAATATTGCGAGAATAAAGTCTAAATACTGCGAGAATAAAGTCGAAATATTGCTTGAATAAAGTCGAAATATTACGAGAATAAAGTCGAAATACTGCGAGAATAAAGTCGAAATACTACGAGAATAAAGTCGAAATACTACGAGAATAAAGTCGAAATACTACGAGAATAAAGTCGAAATACTGCAAGAATAAAGTCGGAATATTACGAGAATAAAGTCGAAATACTGCGAGAATAAAGTCGAAATACTACGAGAATAAAGTCGAAATACTACGAGAATAAAGTCGAAATACTACGAGAATAAAGTCGAAATACTACGAGAATAAAGTCGAAATACTACGAGAATAAAGTCGAAATACTACGAGAATAAAGTCGGAATACTACGAGAATAAAGTCGAAATACTACGAGAATAAAGTCGGAATACTACGAGAATAAAGTCGGAATACTGCGAGAATAAAGTCGAAATACTACGAGAATAAAGGCGAAATACTACGAGAATAAAGTCGGAATACTGCGAGAATAAAGTCGAAATACTACGAGAATAAAGTCGGAATATTACGAGAATAAAGTCGAAATACTACGAGAATAAAGTCGGAATATTACGAGAATAAAGTCGGAATACTGCGAGAATAAAGTCGAAATACTACGAGAATAAAGTCGGAATACTGCGAGAATAAAGTCGGAATACTGCGAGAATAAAGTCGAAATACTGCGAGAATAAAGTCGGAATACTACGAGAATAAAGTCGAAATACTGCGAGAATAAAGTCGAAATACTGCGAGAATAAAGTCGAAATACTACGAGAATAAAGTCGGAATACTGCGAGAATAAAGTCGAAATACTACGAGAATAAAGTCGGAATATTACGAGAATAAAGTCGAAATACTACGAGAATAAAGTCGAAATACTGCGAGAATAAAGTCGAAATACTGCGAGAATAAAGTCGAAATACTACGAGAATAAAGTCGAAATACTGCGAGAATAAAGTCGAAATACTGCGAGAATAAAGTCGGAATACTACGAGAATAAAGTCGAAATACTGCGAGAATAAAGTCGAAATACTGCGAGAATAAAGTCGAAATACTACGAGAATAAAGTCGGAATACTGCGAGAATAAAGTCGAAATACTACGAGAATAAAGTCGGAATACTGCGAGAATAAAGTCGAAATACTACAAGAATAAAGTCGGAATACTGCGAGAATAAAGTCGAAATACTACAAGAATAAAGTCGAAATACTACGAGAATAAAGTCGAAATACTGCGAGAATAAAGTCGAAATACTACGAGAATAAAGTCGAAATACTACGAGAATAAAGTCGAAATACTGCGAGAATAAAGTCGAAATACTACGAGAATAAAGTCGGAATACTGCGAGAATAAAGTCGAAATACTACAAGAATAAAGTCGGAATACTGCGAGAATAAAGTCGAAATACTACAAGAATAAAGTCGAAATACTACGAGAATAAAGTCGGAATACTGCGAGAATAAAGTCGAAATACTACAAGAATAAAGTCGAAATACTACGAGAATAAAGTCGAAATACTGCGAGAATAAAGTCGAAATACTACGAGAATAAAGTCGAAATACTACGAGAATAAAGTCGAAATACTACGAGAATAAAGTCGAAATACTACGAGAATAAAGTCGAAATACTACAAGAATAAAGTCGAAATATTGCGAGAATAAAGTCGAAATATTGCGAGAATAAAGTCGAAATACTACGAGAATAAAGTCGAAATACTACGAGAATAAAGTCGAAATATTGCTTGAATAAAGTCGAAATACTACGAGAATAAAGTCGAAATGCCACAGAAGAGTCTATTTTGGGCAGAAAGAATGCAAATTTAGCAAAGGCAAATGCTTTTCTGTTGGTTTGTCTGTTGGGTGCAACCAGTGCAGGAAGTATTGCTCAGACGCTGCTTGTTTATGACTATAAATACTCCCTGGATATGTCATATTTCCTTTAAGTTTAAGTTTAAGGTCAGTTTTGTAAAAGAAATGAATGCTTTTATTCATCAGGGATGCTTTGTGACAGTAAATGTTACCCCTCACACCCGGGTCCTACCGCACCCGCTCTCAGTGAGTCTCGAACACGGGTCTCCGGCATGGGAGGCGGACGCACTAACAAGGAGGCTAAAGGCTGCAACCTCTAGTGTCTGTCGCTGGTGCGTCTCTTGAGATCGGGGAGTGAGGTTCACCTGCACAGCACCTACTAGCTGGCCTCCGTTACATAAAGACATTTAAAATGTTAAAAAGATTTCTATTTCAAATAAATGATGTTCTTTTGAACTTTTTATTCATCTCTGAATCCTCAAAAATATTGGATGGCACAACTGTTTTCTGTGACAGTGTTTTAGTGCCACATATATATATATATATAGATAATATTAAATTATATAATATATATTATATTATATAATTTATTCTCATAATATTTTTACTTTATTCCCATAATATTTCCACATCATTCTCAAAATATTTCAATTTCATTCTCATAATATGTTGACTTTATTCTCAAAATATTTCAATTTCATTCTCATACTATTTTTGACTTTATTCTCATAATATTTTGACTTTATTCTCATAATATTTCGACTTTATTCTCATAATATTTTGACTTTAATCTCATAATATTTCCACATCATTCTCAAAATATTTCAATTTCATTCTCATAATATTTCGACTTTATTCTCATAATATTTCAACTTTATTCTCATAATATTTTGACTTTATTCTCATAATATTTCAACTTTATTCTCATAATATTTTGACTTTATTCTCATAATATTTCGACTTCATTCTCATAATATTTCAATTTCATTCTCATAATATTTTGACTTTATTCTCATAATATTTTGACTTTATTCTCATAATATTTTGACTTTATTCTCATAATATTTCAACTTTATTCTCATAATATTTCGACTTTATTCTCATAATATTTCAACTTTATTCTCATAATATTTTGACTTTATTCTCATAATATTTCAACTTTATTCTCATAATATTTTGACTTTATTCTCATAATATTTCGACTTCATTCTCATAATATTTCAATTTCATTCTCATAATATTTTGACTTTATTCTCATAATATTTTTACTTTATTCTCATAATATTTTTACTTTATTCTAATAATATTTCCACGTCATTCTCAAAATATTTCGATTTCATTCTCATAATATTTCAATTTCATTCTCATAATATTTCGACTTTATTCTCATAATATTTTTACTTTATTCTCATAATATTTCAACTTCATTTTCATAATATTTCGATTTCATTCTCATAATATTTTGACTTTATTCTCATAATATTTTGACTTTATTCTCATAATATTTTGACTTTATTCTAATAATATTTTGACTTTATTCTCATAATATTTTGACTTTATTCTCATAATATTTTGACTTTATTCTAATAATATTTCCACGTCATTCTCAAAATATTTCGATTTCATTCTCATAATATATTTCAACTTTATTCTCATAATATTTCGACTTCATTTTTATAATATTTCAACTTTATTCTCAAAATATTGCTACTTTAATCTTGTAATATTTTTAATCAAATAAATGCAGCCTTGGTGAGAACAGTAGTGTACCGTAAATTGTCATACATTAGTAGTAAAGAGCTTTGAGGTGTTTGACATCTCTAGAGGAGATATGTGTGACATTTCTGAGGTCTGATTCTCAGAAGGAAAATGAGAAGCGGGAGTAATGGTTTTCTGTCTAGCGGTCGAGATTAAAGAGCTTTACGGTTTGTCTTTATGGTCTGATGTCCTCGTGGCACCTTTTTCTGCTAAACGGCGTGTTTATTATGAATTGGCCGCATTATAAATAGTCACTCTATCCAGCAACATTTCTGCACTTCGACTCGTTATTTTCAGCCGTGGTATTAGGACTTGGACGTCACGCTTTGGGTTTGGATGAATCACGAAAGGCCAAATATTCTGACTTCATATTTTCTCGATGCCATGGAGCGCCAGCAAAACGAACATCTGGCAAACCGCAGCGATTTTACTAACAGCACCAAAACTATAAAAACCAAGGAGCATGCGTTTGTCACCTAATACGCTTTCAGGGTTTTGGCTGTGAGAAGTTACGCTTTTATTGATTTCATCAGCTCAACCTGAAATATACTGCATATTGCTTTCAGGTTGCACTAAAAGGCCACATGTTTGTTCTAAAAGGGTGTGACGCTTCAAATTACATTTAATTTCAAATGGAAATGAAGAGTTGTTGGGAGTGTTGTTGTCTTGGGCTCAACTTCATTTTTTTTTTTTTTTTACTCATCCCTTTTACTCTTTTAGTTTTATACGTTTTTTTTTTACTTTTATATCCCGGTTAAAAAGCATATGCTGTTATTTTTTTTCCTTAGGCGTTCAATTTTGGTTCCACTGAATGAGAGAAAGAAAAAATAGGGAAAATAAACACAAGCCTAACCTTCGGAAATCTGAAGTGAATTAGCAGCTCTTCTGTTACAAGTGTTTCTGTTGGTCTTTTTGATTTGGTGATAAACTTATTTTTCCTTCCCACATCATTCCAGTTTTATATTCTTCATATCTTTTATGAGGATTTTTATTGTTGTTTTAATATATGCACCGAACCGTACAAAATTATGGCATTACTATGCATTGTTTTAACATTACGGTGAAACCTCAAGATAATATGCAAGACAAAATGCATGTTATTTTTTATTTAGTACTGACCTGCATAAGATTTTTAACTTAAACGATGTTCACATATTGTCCACAAGAGAAAATAATACTGTGTCTGTTGCCTGAATGATCCACAGCTGTGTTTCTTTTTGTTTAGAGATGCTGTTCTTCAGAAAAATCCTGAAGTATTTGAACCCTTTCCAACAATGACTGTATGATTTTGAGATCCCTCTTTTCACACTGAGGACAACTGAGGGACTCATATGCAACTATTACAGAAGGTTCAAACACTCACTGATGCTCCAGAAGGAAAAACCATGCATTAAGAGCCGGGGGTGAAAACTTTTGAACAAAATGGAAATGTGTAAATCTTTGCCTAAATGTCATATTTTGTTCATTTAATGCTGCCCTTTAGAAGCGACAGAAGACATGTTTTCCAGAAGACAAACAAGTTCAATGTACCCCGATTTTCCAATTTCCAAAAGTTTTCATCCCCCAGCTCTTAATGCATGGTTTTTCCTTCTGGAGCATCAGTGAGTGTTTGAACCTTCTGTAATAGTTGCATATGAGTCCCTCAGTTGTCCTCAGTGTGAAAAGATGGATCTCAAAATCATACAGTCATTGTTGGAAAGGGTTCAAATACACAAAAATGCTGGAAAATCAAAGAATTTGTGGGAGCTGAAAGATTTTTCTGAAGAACAGCAGGCAGTTTAACTGTTCAGGACAAACAAGAGACTCATGAACAACTATCACTAAACAAAAAACACAGCTGTTGATCATTCAGGTAACAACACAGTATTAGGAATCAATTGTATATAAACTTTTTTAAATTCAGCTATTTTCTCTTGTGGACTGTATGTAAACATCTTTTATGTGAAATATCTTATTCAGGTCAGTACTAAATAAAAAACATAACATGCATTTTGCATGATCTGTATTATTTTGGTAAAATAATTAACATTTTGCAGATTCTGAAAGGGGGATGTAACCTTTTGACCTCAACTGTACAGTACATACACACAGACTGCCATTCAAAATGTTTCTACTGCTCACCAAGGCTGAATTTATTTGCTCAAAAATACAGAAAAAAACTGTAATATTGTGAAATATTATTACAAACTAAAATAACTGTTTAATATTTTAATATACTTCAAAATATAATTTATTCCTGTGATGCAAAGCTGAATTTATTATCAATGTTGAAAAGAGTTGTGCTGCTTTATATTATTTGGAATCTGTAATACTTTTTTCTTTCTTTATTTTGTAGGATTCTTTGATGAATAAAAAGTTAAGAACACAGTTTAGTGTTTTCTAACAATATAAGCCTTTACTATTGCTTTATAGCAATTTAATGCATCTTTGCTAAATAGAATTGTTCATTTTTGTCCGAAACAAAACCCTGACTCTAAACTTTTGAACTGTAGTGTATACTGTTACAAAATATTTTAAATAAATGCTGTTCTTTTTAACTTTTTATTCATCAAGAAATCCTGAAAAAATTATCACCAGTTGCAAATAAATCAATCAATAAATAAGCTGCACAGCTGTTTTCAACATTGATAATATATCAGTATATTAGAATGATTTCTGAAGGATCATGTGACACTGAAGACTGATGATGCTGAAAATTCTCCTTTGATCACAGGAATAAATTATATTTTAAAGTATATTAAAATAGAAAACTGTTATTTTAAATAGCAATAATATATCACATTTTTTCAATATTTTTGATCAAATAAATGCACCCTTGATAAGCAAAAAAGACTATTGGAACCTGTAGTTTTTTTAATGTATTTTTTAATGAATTAATTAAATTTTCTCCTCTTCCTCCTCAGTCTGTTTGGCATCTCTCCTGTGGTTCAGACGGACTGCTCTCACACCTGGATGTTCAGAGTCAACCCTGATCTGGAGTGGCACCACTTTGTCAATCCCATCATGCTCTTGGTGCTGTATTACACTCTGGCCACGCTCATCCGCCTTTGGCTGCAGGAGTCAGAAGACACGGTCAGATTACAGTCTTATTTAGACAGTTTTCTTGTTCAGTATCCTGTTTCACTCAGAAATCTATCAGACTACAAAAGTAAAATAACTTTTGAACACTGTTTGGTAACACTTTACTTAAAGCCCTTATATATAATGCTATATAAATGCAGTTTCAATGCATTTATTATGGCTTGCAATTCACCTTATAATGCATTGCATGATCTCATGAATAATTGTAACCACAGTTATAATACATTATAAAACTTATGTATACATTGTCATAATCTCAGAAAGTGCAATGCATTGAAATACATGACAAACAAACCTTTAAATACTGTAATGCATTTTCACTTCGGCTACAATTAGTTATGGAAAGTTACAACAAACTCTACATTGTGAATACTCTTATAATGCATTTTACGTAAATTAAAAAACAAGTAAAAGTAAAGTGTTACCCACTGTTTTATGATGAATTTAAATGTTGTAACTAGTCCTCGTTTACATTTTAACACTTGTTGTGCTGAAAAACCCACACCTAATATGTGACCCTGGACCACAAAACCAGTCTTAAGTCGCTGGGGTATATTTGTAGCAATAGCCAAAAATACATTTAATGGGTAAAAATGATTGATTTTTCTTTTATGCCAAAAATCATTAGGAAATTAAGTAAAGATCATGTTTCATGAAGATTTTTTGTAAAATTCCTACTATAAATATATATAAATGCAATTTTTGAGTAGTAATATGCATTGTTGAGAACCTAATTTGGACAACTTTAAAGGTGATTTTCTCAGTATTTAGATTTTTTTGCACCCTCAGATTCCTGATTTTCAAATAGATGTATCTCGGCCAAATATTGTCCTATCCTAACAAACCATATATCAATAGAAAGCTTATTTATTGAGCTTTCATATGATGTATACATCTCAGTTTTGTAAAATTTAACCTTATGACTGGTTTTGTGGTCCAGGGTCACATATGTGCAATAGCCAACAATACATTGCATGGGTCAAAATTATAGATTTTTCTTTAATGTCAAAAATCATTAGGATATTAAGTAAAGATGATGTTGATGAAAATATTTTGTACACTTAATGTATTTAGTAATATGCATTGCTAAGAACTTCATTTGGACAACTTTAAAGGTGATTTTCTTTTTTTTTTCTTTTCACCCTCAGATTCCATTTTTTTAAATGGTTGTATCTCAGCCAAATATTGTCCTATCCTTACAAGCCATACATCAATGGACAGCTGATTTATTTATTTATTCAGATGATAAATCTCAAAAATATCTTCAAAAAAATAACCCTTATGACTGGTGCATGACCTCAGAGCAATGAGGCCTGTGATCAATCAGCTCCAAAAAGACTGAAAGAAACTGAAAGAAAACAAGTTCACCAAAAAGATTGTCAAATCTAATATTTAAAAATAATATTGCATAATAACAGATTTAAAAAAAAGCATTTTTTTTATTTTCATAAGCCTATGATTTTGACTATATTTTGAGTGTTACAAGGTGGGGGAAAATCCCCCAAAAGTATAAAACTATACATGTTTCGGTTGGATTGTTTTGTTGTACCCTGCAATAACATTTCACCTGCATTTTTGTGAAAAAAGTAAGTCCTCTCCCACTCAAAACCAGAGCAGGGTTAAAGGATTGTATTTATTTATTTATTCTGAAACAAATACAAGGTGCTTTAAAAGGTTCTCCACAACCATTTTTGGTTCCACAACGAACCATTCAGTCAAAGGTTCTTTAAAGAACCATCTATTTCTTACTTTTTATAATCTGAAGAACCTTCTTTCCCACAAAGAACTTTTTGTGAAACAGAAAGGTTCTTTATGACAAAAAAGGTTCATCATGAAGAGTGTAGCCAGATCTCTAAGATGATCAGTCTAATAGGACATATTTGTGATTGTGGTTTATCAGCAGGTCAAAGAGAAAGAAGAAGAGGCAGAAGAGCGAGAGGAGCCAGAATCTCCTGAAAGCAATACAGCTGTTTACACCGCAGACAAGAAGAGGCAGCTGTGGCGAATGGCACACTATCGAACAGATGAGAGACATGTGAGTCATTTCAAATGAAAATAGACCACTTAAAAAGACTGATGATGATGACAATGTAGAGTTTGTAGACCTCTCCACCGTTTGCAAATATCTACACGGGTATAAGAATGCCTTTCTTCAGCTCCATCGCATGTATGTGATCTCCCTTGTGATTGGAATATCATCTGCATCATGCGAGAGCTCGTGTTCTTACTCCCTTCCGCCGCACTATTGCTACATGAAAGAAAAAGAAATGTAGTTATTCTGGCTCAGGAGAAGGGCATAACCGCAGGGCCTAGATATGGATGCATTTGTTAGTCTTTTTGCACAGAAAAGCAGACGACTGATGCTTTAATGATTGTTATAAGCCATGCTGTGTACAGAACTAAGAAATAAAAACGACAGAAAAATACACAAAAAAAGAATTAAAAAATATATAAATAAAATAAAAGACAAAAAAAATGAAAGGATAGATAGATAGATAGACACATTTAAAAAGTAAAAATTAAAAAAAAAATGTATAGATAAATAGTCGTCCTGTTACACAATAATATTACTTATTCCAACTAACTAGTAAAGTAATAAGCTCTCCTGTCCCCATGTTGAGAGAAATTTCAAGATGTTACTTGTAATGTGAACATGCATTAATTCATCTCACTCACTAAAAAAACAGATACAGTGTTCTTCAAAATGAATAAAAACAGTGAAATTCAATTAAATATGTTAAACAATACAAATATGCTTTATGCATTCAATCCCATTTTATTAACCGATGTCTTTGCTGCCGACCTTCGATGATCCAATTCATCCAAACTAATAAACACAAATTACTCAAGATAATCTAACATTTGTTTTCTTTTTTTATTGCTGAAGAGTTGACATTTGTTCTTCTGCGGTCGACTGGACAGACGTCAATCTACTTTTCTCTAAGCCTGAGGCTTCTGGTGTGAACAGGCTTTTACATTTGACAAAAATACAACTTTTTATATTAAAAACAAACAAGCCCTGCCCAGATTTAAAAAGTAAAGCAAATATAACAGATTACTTTCCATAAAAAGTAACTCAATATTGTAACGCATTACTTTTAAAAGTAACTTTTTTGTTTGTTTGAATTGTTCAGCTGCTCACCACACAGGATGGCTACATCACACCCGAGGTCTGTGTTTCAGGTTGACTTTAATAAATAAGCATCATTTATAAATGCATGAGTCTGTCAGGAATGAAATCAGGGTAAATACTGACTTAATACTCTGTTTCAGGTATTGATCGTAACATCAAACGGAGCCTCGTTGGATTTCACATCAGTCCGTCATGAGAACGGCCCCAAGTCTTTGGAGCTCTACTCAACTCCTCATTATCGACCCGGACAACCCGAGCCTGATCCGCGTAAGTCAGCCACTTCCTCTTCCTGTCACTAAACAAAAATGTGCTGGAGTGCAAAACGGGCGGCTGAGAGTTCAGCTGGATGCATTATAGAAAACAAAAGGAACATCTTATTTGCTGAAATTTGCTTTACTTCTTTTGATTCAGTCATTTGCAAAAACTCATTTTGTCAATAGAAAATGTTCATCTAAGGTAAAATCTAAGATGAGTAAAAAATAAAATAAGGGTGTTTACGTCAAAAGAAATTTACAAAAGTGATTTTATGTCCATAGAAATCATTAAATGTAATTAAAGAGTCTACTTTTAGGTTTTTGGAGAATAAAATTCACAAAAGTCACAATTTGGTTGAAATAATGTGACTGAATTATTCAATGTAACAATATTTATGTAAAACAACTAACAACCTGTTTATTCTGACTTGTGCATATTAAAATATATAACAGGATAAGGGAGCATATTAAATGTTATTGTGTTTTAAATTAGTAAAAAAAAAATCTAAATTTAAAAAATGAATTACAACTAATTAGTATTTAAGGTGAAAGTAATTCATCTTTTAATATGTCATTTTTGTTGTAAATATGCCTGACAAGATTGTTACATTGAATGACATTTTGGTGTCTTCTGTAAATTAAGGTAAAAATGTATGATATTTATTTTTTGCTCAGAAAAACAAAAGCAAAAATGCAATTAAATTAAAGAGAAAACTTTTTAAATATTTTTTGGGGAAAACAACAATTTAAAGCAGTGTTACACTTACTGTTTATATGCTTAAACCCTTTTTCGTATTTGACCTATAAGCTAAAAAAATATATAAAAAATGTATTTATATATATAATCAAATTTTCAAAATTTTAAAAGTGTAGAATTACAACTAATTAGTATTTGGGGTGAAAATAATTCATCTTTTAATGTCATAATTTGATTTTTGTTGTAAATATGTCTGACAAGATTGTTACACTGAATGACATTTTAGTGGGTGTCTTCTGTAAATGAAGGGGAAAACAAAAAAAACAGAAAACAAAAATAAAATGGTATTAAATTAAACAGAAAACTTTTTTTGGGGGAAAAAACAACAATTTAAAGCAGTATTACACTGAGCTGAAAAAATAAATATATGTATATATAATTATATCTATCTATCTATCTATCTATCTATTATATATTTTATATATTGAAAGTATATTAATGTTATACTATTAAACCTATGTACTTACTTTATTATTTATTTATTTATTTTGTGTTTTTGTTTGTTTTAAATTTTTTTTTTCTTTTTTCGTTTTTTCTTTTATTTTATATACATTGCCAGTCAAAAGTTTGGGATCAGTAAGAATTTTAATGTTTTTTTAAGTAAGTTTTTAATGCTCATCAAGGCTGCATTTATTATATTACTCATTTATCAAAAATAAAAAAAATATTTAATATTGTGAAATATTATTACAATGTAAAATAACAATCTTCTGTTTTAAAATGCATTAAAAATCTAATTTATTTCTGTGATCAAAGCTGAATTTTTCAGCATCATTACTAATTAAAAATCATTCTAATATACTGATTTATTATCAATGTTGAAAACACATTTTTTAGAGCCTGTGATACTTTTTTTCAGAATTCTTTGATGAATAAAAAGTTACAAAAGAACAGCATTTATTTCAAATAAAAAAAAAATATTTTCTGACAATATACACTTCTGTTCAAAAGTGTGGGGTCGGTACATTTTTATACCCTCTTTTTTAAAATAAATTATTACTTTTATTCATGAAGGATGTGTTCAATTAATAAAAAGTGATAGCAAAGACTTATATTGTTAGAAAATATTTATATTTTGAATAAATTGTTCTTTAAAATTGTTTTTTATGTATATTAAAATAAAAAACATAATTTTATACTATAATAACATTTTGCAGTATTATTGTTTTTTTCTGTATTTTTGATCAAATAAATGCAGAGACTTCTTTAAAAAACATTGCAAGTCTCAAACATTTGCGTGGCAGTGTGTTTACTGGAAAACAAGATTCAAATATTTGATTTTATGTAAGAGATTTTAGGATGTTTTTTCCACCAAACACAGTCCATAATCTCCCAGTATTCCCATAATCATCCCTATTCCCTAAATATTTCCCACACATCTTGGGAAGGTTTTTTTCCTCAGTTCTTGGAAATGCAGTCAGAATTTTCCAGATATGCGTGTAAAGCCTCCATTCATGTTCGAGGGCAAAGATATTAGATGATTCAGAGTCTGACCCTAACGTTTGACCTCCGTTTGCTAAAAATACATGCTTGTTTTTTTTAGAGAAAATGGACTGCGGTGTTTACGAGATGGACTCCACGTATATTGAGCTTCCCGAGGTTCCCCAGCCGTTCGGTGTTGTTCGTGTGAATGCAGCGGTCAAGGCCTTCAGGTTCATCATGAAGCAGAGCTACATCTGTGCCCTCATCGCCATGATGGTGAGTCCTTCCTTTCAGCAGACATTAGACCCCTAATTACTGTAGGTTGGTTTGAGAAAGCCTAGAGCCACCAAACTCAGCCCAGCTCTTCAGACTGATCCCACTTATAGTTTTCAAGAAATTGAAGATTAAAGGAACACTCCACTTTTTTTGGAAATAGGCTCATTCTCCAACTCCCCCCGAGTTAATAAGTTGAGTTTTACCGTTTTGAAATCCATTCGGCCGTTCTCCTGTTCTGGCGATATCTCTTTTAGCATAGCTTAGCATAGATCATTGAATCCTATTAGACCAATAGCATCGCGTTAAAAAATGACTAACGAGTTTCCATATTTGTCCTATTTAAAACTTGACTCTTCTGTAGTTATATCGTGTACTAAGAAAATGTGGAAATGCAAAGCTTCAATTTTCTAGGCTGATAAGATTAGGAACTACATTCCCATTCCGGCGTAATAATCAAGGAAGTTTGCTGCCGTAATATGGCCGAAGCAGGAGCAGTAATACCACGCAGCACATGTGCAAATGCTAAACTAGCTGGGAACTCATTTCTGATATTACTCCGCCTGCTTCGGTCATATTACAGCAGCAAACTTCCTTGACTATTACACCGGAATGGAAGTCTAGTTCCTAATCTTATCAGCCTAGAAACTCGCAGCTTTGCATTTCCACCGGTCTTAGTACACGATATAACTGCAGAAGAGTCAAGTTTTAAATAGGACAAATATGGAAACTCGTTAGTCATTTTTTAACGCGATGCTATTGGTCTAATAGGATTCAATGATCTCTGCTAAACTATGCTAAAAGTGATATCCCCAGAACAGGAGAACGGCCGAATGGATTTCAAAACGGTAAAAATCAACTTATTAACTCGGGGGGAGTTGGAGAATGAGCCTATTTCCAAAAAAAGCGGAGTGTTCCTTTAAGGCCCCGATCACACCGAACGCGATTTTGCAGTTGGAGGCGCCTTTTTTGAATGGTTTTCTGTTGGCAGTGAGTGTTCTGAGCGCTGCTTATGTGCCCCGGGCGCCTCACGTTTTTGCAGAAGCGCTCTGAGCGTCTGAAGTTGAAAAAAAAGCAACATCATTTGCGTTTTTTCCATTGTCCAATCGAATGAATGGAGAGGCGGGCCTTCTGTTGAGGTGACGAAAGTTTACCGTTGCTTAAAAAGTCCGGAGACTGCAAGAATTAGAGCAGAAACCTTTGGTGTCTGTCGTGGGCAACTCGGAGCTGTATTTTTTAGGGTTTCTGCTAATATGTGACCCTGGACCACAAAACCAGTCTTAAGTCGCTGGGGTTTATTTGTAGCAATAGCCAAAAATACATTGTATGGGTCAAAATTATTGATTTTTCTTTTATGCCAAAAATCATTAGGAAATTAAGTAAAGATCATGTTCCATGAAGATTTTTTTGTAAAATTCCTACTGTAAATATATCAAAATGTAATTTTTGATTAGTTATATGCATTGTTAAGAACTTAATTTGGACAACTTTAAAGGTGATTTTCTCAGTATTTAGATTTTTTTGCATCCTCAGATTCCAGATTTTCAAATAGATGTATCTCAGCCAAATATTGCCGTTTCCTATCAAACCATACATCAATAGAAAGCTTATTTATTAAGCTTTCATATGATGCATACATCTCAGTTTTGTAAATTTTTAACCTTATGACTGGTTTTGTGGTCCAGGGTCACATATGACATTTTAATTAACAGCAAAAACCAAAGATTTTAGAGCGCTGGCGCTATAGACGGTTTCAACGGCAACAACATAAACAAACGTTACTGCGCATGCGCGCTTTTGTGGCCCAAACTTAACTTCCGGTAGACATCCAAATAGAATCAATAACAACAGCTAAGTCCTTCTAGAGTAGATTATTTTTTTTAATAACAAGCGAAATATGTTGGCTGCGTAAATTAGACTGATTTATTAAAAATGCAAACTCATTACTTCCCAGTAGGAGGTGCTTTAAGCACGAGAAACGAGGTTTCCCCGGTAATGGCTATAGACAAAGCAGCTCTTAATTTAAAAACACTGCCTTATGCAGGATGAAATGAAAATGACATTTTCTAAAGACAGCCTTTCTTAAGAAATACAGTGATATAAAAACACCCACACCTGGGTTTGATTTTTAAACGTGTATTACGTTTATTCAACGAAGTCTATTAACAGATTAATTCATTAGTCTATTAATTCCAATTTCCAATTGGAAAATCAGTCGGTTTTTATATCGTAGCAGGTCGCCACAAATAAATAAATGTTTGGGAAACACATACCACAGCACAATAACCTGAGACCAACTTCATTACTCATTATTAGCTGCGTTTGTAGCCCGCGACACGAACCAGACAGATAAACAAACACAGACCGGAAGTTAACTTAGGTCCAGGCGCGTGCGCCCGATGAAACCGTCTATAATCCTTTGATTTGACTGACAGGACAGTTGTTTTGGTCGTTGCCTAGCAACATAAAAAAAAAACGGCAGCACACTGCTCCTTTATTAAAAGTCTCCAAAAAAAGTCAGTGCTGTGTGCCTCGCAGTTTTAGAACTAAAAGACTCGTTCGGTGTGATCAGGGTCTTAGAGGGAATGTTCAAATGATCAACAATATTCAAACTCCAACTGACAAAATTCAAATTTAAACTCCCAGAATCCCTTGAGACTTAATCAAGCTTCCCTTCTATCAGCTATTTCTAATCTATTTAACTATCTAGCCTAGCCTAGCAAGTACAGTCATGCTAGTAACTTGATAATTAAGCAATAAGGTACTTGAGGCCGTGCTGTATCGTCAATAAATCACGGCTGAAGGGCGTTGTTAGCAAACCCCTGCAAACCCTTCAGCCGTGATTTATTCACGATACAGCACGGCCTCAAGTACCTTATTGCTTTTATAAAATGGTTACCACACAATAGAAACATTAAAATCAATAATATATATTAATTTATGTATATTAAGTTGTACGTTTTCATAAAGTAAAATCATTAACTGCCTTCCGCTGTAAAAAGTAGTCCCTAACTGCTGCAGCTGTGTTTACGTTGCTAAGGGTGGTTGTTGCTAAGGGGGTTCAATGATACACAAAACCGTTGACTGAAGCGGTCATAGCAGTGCTGTATCATGAATATGACACAGCTGCTGACCAATCAGAATTGAGGAATGGAACTAACCGTTTTATAATCATGCTTATGACATGTATATAATGTGCTAATCATGCTGGAAACATGTTAGCAACTTGGTAGTAATGCTAGAAACATGCCAGTAACTTGTCGGTCATGCTAATGTCATGCTAGTAACTTGCTAATCATGTTAAAAACATGCTAGTAACTTTCTAATCAAGCTGGGAACATGCTAGCAACTTGCTGATGTTAGAACATGTTAGAAACTTGCTAGTCAGGCTAGAAATGTTCAAGTCATGCTAGCAACTTGGTATTCATGCTAGAACTTGTTAGAAACGTGCTAACAACTTGCAAGTCAGCCTTGAAACATGCTAGCAACATGCTGAAAACATGCTAACAACTTGTTAATAATGATAGAAACTTGCTAACCATGCTAGAAACATGCTAGCAACATGCTGGAAACTTGCTAACAAGTTGTTCATCATGCTGGAAACATGTTAGCAACTTGCTAACCATGCTAGAAACAAGCTAGCAATTTGTTAGTCAGGCTATAAACATGTAAGAAACATGCTAGCAACTTGCTAACCATGTTAGAAACATGCTAGCAACTTGTTAGTCAGGCTAGAAACATGCTAGAAACATGCTAGCAACATGCTAACAACTTGTTTATCATGCTAGAAACATGCTAGCAACTTGTTAACAATGTTAGAAACATGCTAGCAAGTTGATAGTCAGACTATAAACATGTTAGAAACATGTTAGCAACTTGTTAATGACATGCTAATAATGCAATTAACATGTTAATAATGCTAGAAACATGTTAGCAACTTGTTAATAATGTTAGAAACATGTTAGCAACGTGTTAATGGCATGCTAATAATGCAATTAACATGTTAATTATGCTAGAAACATGTTAGCAACTTGTTAATGACATGCTAATAATGCAATTAACATGTTAATTATGCTAGAAACATGTTAGCAACTTGTTAATAATGTTAGAAACATGTTAGCAACTTGTTAATGGCATGCTAATAATGCAATTAACATGTTAATTATGCTAGAAACATGTTAGCAACTTGTTAATGGCATGCTAATAATGCAATTAACATGTTAATTATGCTAGAAACATGTTAGCAACTTGCTAATGACATGCTAATGATGCAATTAACATGTTAATTATGCTAGAAACATGTTAGCAACATGCTAATGACATGCTAATGATGCAATTAACATGTTAATTATGCTAGAAACATGTTAGCAACTTGCTAATGACATGCTAATGATGCAATTAACATGTTAATTATGCTAGAAACATGTTAGCAACATGCTAACAACTTGCTAAACATGCTAGAAGAATGTTGGAATGACATGCTAATAATGCAATTAACATATTAAACATTCTAGAAACATTCTAATCATGCTAGCAAGGTGCTAATCATCAATCTATGTAAAGTTGAAAAGCTTTTACAGCTGCTTTCAACGTTTAAGCTTGAAAACTTTTTTATGTAGTTTATAATAATCTTCATGGACAAGAATAAATGCTTCTGCTTGGGTTCAATCTCTGATACACTGAGGTAAGGTTAATTTGTTCAAATGACATTATTTGAAGTCTGGAATGATTGTGAATGTTGATCCAGGCGTGGAGCATCACGTACGTGAGCTGGCTGACCTTCGTCTTCCTCATCTGGTCCTGTATTCTGTGGATGGTGAGGGACCGGAGGAAATACTCAATGATCACTTCTCCGTTCATGGTGTTTTATGGGAACTTGCTCATCATCCTGCAGTACATCTGGAGCTTCGAGTCACTGCAGCCGGTTCCTGGACTCTTCCTGAAGAAAGAAGTGCCTTTCCGGGAACTGGGATCTAAAGTAAGACCGCTTTATGTACTGTGTTTATATGAGTCTACTAGGGCTGAGCGATCAATGATATCATATTGTGATAAAGTTTATGTTGATGATGATGATAAGCTCTGGACATTTTTAAACAATATGGATTAATCACACAGCAAAAATAAGGAAATTATGCCAAATACACACAGAAATTTATTATGTGCCACTGAAGTTGTCAACTTGTCAAAATAAAAGTCTGGTTTAACTTGAAGAAATTATAACAGAAATATATTGCTATTGTATACTAAAATAAAATTCTCAACACAGTACCTAAATTAAGGTAAAAATCAAATGGATTTCATGGTGCCTTAAATAATAAGGTATCTTACTCTATGGAGTTTAATTGTGAGCAAAAAAGACTAATTAAATTGTTAAAATTTTATTCACTCATTAAATTTTTGGATTATAAATTTGTATTAAAATCACAGAATCTAGAAAAGAAAAAGTTTACGTTGATAATGTTGATGAGCTCTGGACATTTTTATTCAATATGGATTAATAAAAAATAAATAAAGAAATGATGCCAAATACACACCCAAACTGATTATGTGCCACTGAAGTTGTCAACATGTCAAAATAAAAGTCTGGTTTAACTTGAAGAAATTATGACAGAAATATATTGCTGTTGTATACTAAAATATAATTCTCAATATAGTTATAATAATAATAATAATAAAGGACCAACCAACCAAGATATCAGTCCATGTTTTAATTGATACAGTTCTGTTGTGCAGCATCTTATTTAACAAAGAATAAAAATGCAATGTTTTGTTGTAAAATTAATTGCTTTATTTTTTAATAGAATTTCATGTTAAAAGACTAATTAAATTGTTCAAGTTTTATTCATTCATTACATTTTTGATTTTAAATTTGTGTTATTTAGTATTAGTTTGTATGAATTTAGGTAAAAATAAAATGGATTTCATGGTGCCTTAAATGATAAGGTTTGTTACTCAAAACAAAAAAGACTAATTAAATTGTTAAAGTTTTATTCATTCATTACATTTTTTATATTTAATTTGTATTAAAATCACAGAATCTAGTAAAAAAACAATTATGTTGATAATGATGATAAGCACAAATAAAGAAATGATGCCAAATACACACCCAAACTGATTATGTGCCACTGAAGGGATCAACTTGTCAAAATAAAAGTCTGGTTTAACTTGAAGAAATAATGACAGAAATATATTGCTGTTGTATTAATGATTCAAATATTAACTAATGATGAATATTGAGAGCGTATGATTCGGGGAAAATATTGTAGTAATGTACTTTCACTGCTAAAATGCAGTGATTTTACTCTGATGAAAGGAGTTTTGGCTCTGAACACGTATACTCATAGCCTCTTGTGAATGAATCACTGACTCTCTGTGATTTTGTTTGGATTTATTAATTTACAATGCGCTTTTGTGTGTTTGTGCAGACTTTGTGCCTCCTCAGTTTCTGGCTGTTGGTGAGGCAGTTTTTGACTGAGAGGAGAGAGAAACAGACGGATGAAACACAGCTGTCAGACGTCAAAGTGGACGGACACACAATCGGTGAGAGACACCGTCAGTCCACCTGGACACAAACACCACATTTACCACAAGTAAAATAGAATAATAAAATAATAAAATAAAAAAATATAATAAAATAAAATACAAATTTCCATAAAAAATGTGTATATTGCAAATATTTTACATTTGGCATCCCAGATATTCTCAAATAAACAGTAATGGATTACATTTGACCTGCTTTTCACATTTCATGGGCAATTTAATATTAGGAAATATAATCTAATATTGAAAATCCTTCTTGATTTAAGAATTTTTAGATATCTAAGTAAGAAAAACATTTTTTTTGCAGTGTAGGAAATGTTATCTAAAAAAGATAGATAGATAGATATAGATATATAATTCAATTTTCAGATGAAATAAAATAAATTTAAAGTAAATACATTTAAATAAATATTTACTTATAATTTGCATTTTTTTTGTTATTCTTACATTACATCTTGCATAGTTTTTTGTTTTTATACTGCACAATAAAAAATAATAATAATAATAATTGCAACTTTTTACTTTAAAATTCTGACTTTAAAATGTTTTTATAGGTTTAGTTTGTTATATTAATTTCATTTTAGTATCACATTAAGAGACAATGTGAAATGATGCCTAGCTTAAAATTTTAAAGAAGTATTTTTATTATTTTATTTTATTTTAGCTAGGCCTCTTTTCACATTGTCATTTAATTTTGACTTGTTTTTTTTTCTGAAACAAGACAATAATTGTTACTTGTCTAGAAAATCCTTCTTGATTTAAGAATTTTTAGATATCTAAGTAAGAAAAACATTTTTTTGAACTGTAGAAGTGTTATCTAAAAATTATATATATATATATATATATATATATATATATATATATATTTTTTTTTTTAATTTTCAGATTAAAATAAAATAAATGTAAATACATTTAAATAAAAATTTACTTATAATTGCATTTTTTTTATTCTTACTTTACATCTCGCATCGTGTTTTTAGTTTTTTATACTGCACAATAAAAAATAAAAAAGATTAAAAATAATTGCAACTTTTTACTTTAAAATTCTGACTTTAAAATGTTTTTAATAGGTTTAGTTTGTAATTTTAATTTCACTTTAGTATTACATTATCATAAAAGACTGAAACTATGCCTATCTTAAAAATTATTTAAGTATTTTTATTTTATTTTTTTCTGAAAAAATATATATAAAATTTATTAAATATATATATTTTTAATTCTTATATATAATTTTTTTAATATAATTTCATTTTCAGATTTTCAAAAGGTTAGAAATGACAATTCATGATGAGAATACATTGCGTTTAGAAGCTTTGAAAATATAAGTAACATCAAATAAATCAGTGCTGATTTGTTTTCAGAGATGGATGCAGTTCTAACCGAAACATTTTATCTGTGTATTTAAGACTTTTCAGTCTGTTACAGCATCTTCATTTGATTTTATTGATAATTAGGATTTTTATCAGCTATATTGGTAAACATTTTGATCTGCTAAACCTTGTTTGCCTTGAAACTTGGCTCTAATGGGGTGCAAACGACAAAAACTATAGCTTTGCACAAAATATTGAAATGTTTTTCCATTCCTAGATATGCATATGAATGATTGTTTGTGTGTTATAGAGGGTCTGGATGAAGAGGCGGGCGGACACAGAGAGATGATGGACGTATTGGGTCGTACAGTAATGGCCATGCTCAACAAATACTGGATCTACATCTGTGGAGGAATGTTCTTCTTCGTCAGCTTTGAGGGACGCATCGTCATGTACAAGATCATTTACATGATGATGTTCCTCTTTTGCGTGGCACTTTATCAGGTTTGTGTTGCGCTCTGTAGCCCTGATAACTCTGACAACACTCTGTTGATATTGATTCAACTTTTACAAATAACACATTTAATATAGTAAATAAACACAGATAGTAATAAACACAGTAAATCAATTATTAGACAATCAGTAATGTGCAGTTTGTTTTTCTCTGTAGCTTGTATACTGTTGTCTGCTTTGTTTATTGTTTGTTATCTATTTGTTGTTTTATTTTGTATGTTTGATCTTTTTGTTCTTTTTTTTTTTTTTTTAACAAAAGCTTGTTTTGCCACGGGATGAAAAAAGGAATTTCAGACACTTTTCTTGCATTTTGGGCGAAAAAAGCAATAATTTCAAAATATAAACACTTACTTCCTTTTACCTTTTTATTTTTTATTGTGCAGCATTTAAAAAAAAAAAAGAAAGAAAGAAAGAAAGAAAGAGAAAGAAAAACAGTTGTGAGATGTAAAGTCAAAATTTTGAGGAAAAGTCAGAATAAACTTTTCAGAATTTTTGTATTATAATTGTGAGGGGGGGGGGGGGGAGTCTGAATTGTGAGCTAAAAAGTAATAACTACTTCGTTTTTATTTTACATTTTTATTTTGCTGCAATAAAAAAACACATTTTAAAATAAAAAGTTGCAATAATTTTTAATTCTTTTTTTTATTGTGCGGTATAAAAAAAATTGCGTAATGTAAAGTCTGAATTTTTAAATAAAAAGTTTTAATGTTTTATTCTGTGGCATTAAAAATGGAAGAAAAAACAATTGTGAGATGTAAAGCCAGAAATTCTGAGAAGATTGTGAGATATAAACTTTTGTGAAGATATTTTGTTTCAGAAATTGTGAGAAAAATATCTAAATTATCAGATGAAAAGCAATTACTTTTTCCTATCTATCTATTTATTTATTTATTTTTACTGTACGGCATCTCACAGTTGTAAGATAATAAATAAAAAATTATTATATTTAATCCTTTTTTTATGGAGTGTATTAAAAAACGCATTTGCGCGTTTGAATATTTGAAGTCTGAATTTTGAAATAAAAAGTTGCCATTATTTTATCATTTTTATTTTTTTATTGTGTGGCATTAATAAACAGATTTGTGAGATGTAAAGTCTGAATTCCGAAATAAAAAGTTGTAATTATTTCTAATCTTTTTTTTTACCTTTTTTATTGTGCGGTATTAAAACAAAAACACAATTGCAAGTTGTAAAGTCTAAATTTTAAAATAAAAAGTTGCAATTATTTTTAATCCTTTTTATTTTTATTCTGCATTCGTACAACAAAACCAAAAACAAAATTGCGGGCTGTAAAGTGGTTTTGAAAATAAAAAGTTGCAGTTATTTCTAATCTTTTTTATTTTTTAATGTGTGGTATTAAAACAACAACAACAAAAAACAATTGCGGGATGTAAAGTCAGAATTTGAAAATAAAAAGTTGCAATTATTTTTAATCTTTTTTTTTATGTGTGGTATTAAAACAACAACAACAAAAAAAGTAAAGTCTAAATTTTGAAAAAAAAAAATTGTCTTTTTTTTACCTTTTCATTTTTTATTCTGTGGCATTAAAAAAAAAAGAAAGAAAAAAAGCACAATTGCAAAAAAGTAAAGTAAAAAGTAAAACTTTTTTTTTTTTTTTTTTTTTTTTTAATAAGACGTTGCAATTATTTCAAATCTTTTTTTATTTTCTTTTATTTAGTTGATATGTTTTCCGCCTCTGTTTCAGTTGCACTATGAGCGGTGGCGCTGGATGCTGAAGTATTTCTGGATGTCGGTGGTGGTTTACACCATGCTGGTGCTCATTCTGGTCTACACCTTCCAGTTTGAGTCCTCCATCAACGTCTGGTCCAACATGACAGGCATGAGCAGAGAGAAGTATGCATTTAACACGTCTCCTGTATATGACTGATATATGTGCAACTTACTCTTCTTCTTAGACTCAATTTCTGAACGCTACTCCTCCTAGAGTTTTCATGCTAGAAGCACCAAACTCAGGCCAGCTCTTCAGACTGATCTCACTTATAGTTTTCATCAAAATTAAGATTAAAAATCATCTAAATCCCATAGACTTCCATTGAGGGAATGTTCAACTGATCAACAATATTCAAACTCTAATTTAAACTCCCAGAATCCCTTGAGACTCAATCAAGCTTCCCTTCTATCAACTATTTCTAATCCATTCAAAGTTCCATTCAATTTAACTATCTAGCCTAGCCTAGCAACTACTCGTGCTAGTAACTTGATAATCATGCTAGCAGCATGCTAGTAGCTTGCTAATTATACTAGAAACATGCTAACAACTTTCTAATCATGTTAGAAACATACTAATGACATGCTAATAACTTGTTCATCATGCTAGAAACAACTTGATAATGCTAGAAACTTGCTAGCAACTTGCTAACCATGCTAGAAAGTTGCTAATGGCATGCTAGTAACTTGCTAATCATGCTAGAAACATACTAAACATGCTAGAAGAATGTTAGAATCATGATAACTACATTCTAATCATGCTAGCAACATGCTAATAACTTGCTAATTATGTTAGAAACATGTCAGAAAGTTGCTAATGACATGCTAGTAACTTGCTAATCATGCTAGAAACATACTAAACATGCTAGAAGAATGTTAGAATCATGATAACTACATTCTAATCATGCTAATAACTTGCTAACTATGTTAAAAACATGTTAGCAACTTGTTAATTACATGCTAATAGTGCAAGTAACATGTTAATTATGTTAGAAACATGTCAGAAACTTGCTAATGACATGCTAGTAAATTGTTAATCATGCTAGAAACATGCTAACAACTTGCTAATCATATAAACTTGCTAATTACATGCTAATAACTTGCTAATCATGTTAAAATCATGCTAGCAACTTGTTAATGACATGCTAATATTGCAAGCAACATGTTAATTATGGTAGAAACATGCTAGCAACATGCTAATAACTTGACAATCATGCTATAAACATGTTAGCAACTTGTTAATGACATGCTAATATTGCAAGTAACTTGCTAATCATGATATAAACATGTTAAACATGTTAGTAACTTGCTAATCATGATGGAAACATGCTAATCATGGTAGAAACATACTAACAACTTGCTAATTATGCTAAAAACATGCTAGCAACTTGTTAATTACATGCTAATAGTGCAAGTAACATTAATTATGCTAGAAACATGTTAGAAACTTGCTAATGACATGCTAATAACTTGTTAATAATGCTATAAACATGTTAGCAACTTGTTAATGACATGCTAATATTGCAAGTAACATGTTAATTATGCTAGAAACATGCTAGTAACTTGATAACCATGCTAGAAACATGCTAGCAACTTGTTAATGACATGCTAATATTGCAAGTAACATGTTAATTATGCTAGAAACATGCTAGTAACTTGATAACCATGCTAGAAACATGCTAGCAACTTGTTAATGACATGCTAATATTGCAAGTAACATTGTACTTATGCTAGAAACATGTTAATAACTTGCAAATCATTGCTAGAAACTTGCTAGCAACTTGCTAACCATGCTAGAAAGTTGCTAATGACATGCTAGTAACTTGCTAATCATGCTAGAAACATACTAAACATGCTAGAAGAATGTTAGAATCATGCTAACTACATTCTAATCATGCTAGCAACATGCTAATAACTTGCTAATCATGCTAGAAACTTGCTAGCAACTTGCTAACCATGCTAGAAAGTTGCTAATGACATGCTAGTAACTTGCTAATCATGCTAGAAACATACTAAACATGCTAGAAGAATGTTAGAATCATGCTAACTACATTCTAATCATGCTAGCAACATGCTAATACCTTGCTAATCATGCTAGAAACTTGCTAGCAACTTGCTAACCATGCTAGAACGTTGCTAATGACATGCTAGTAACTTGCTAATCATGCTAGAAACATACTAAACATGCTAGAAGAATGTTAGAATCATGCTAACTACATTCTAATCATGCTAGCAACATGCTAATCATCTAATCTATCTATGTAAAGTTCAAAACTTTAATCTTTTACAGCTGCTTTAAACTTTCAAGCTAGGCTTGAAAACCTAACATTTGTCTTGACAAATGTTTTTTTTTTTAAATCTAGTTTACATTCACTATATCACAGTTGTATCAGACTCATGTGGTGCGGTTATTAAACTCATCTTCTGCTCAGGCTGGAGGATCTGGGTCTGGAGAAGTTCTCTGTTCCTGCTCTGTTCACACGGATCTTCATTCCCACTTCTTTCCTGCTGGTCTGCATCCTGCATCTGCACTATTTCCACGAGCGCTTCCTGGAGCTCACCGACATCAAATCTGTGGCCGACAAACAGAAGAGCACTATCTCCAGGTACAACAATATTCAGGATGCAGCTCACGCTCTCTGTCATCGTAGTTGTTTCCATTCTTCATTAGAGAGCTGCTCAATGTCAGACTCGACAGCCTTTTTCAAGCTCAGCCATGAATTCTGAGTTGGACTGAGATCTGGACTCTGACTCCAGGAAGTTAACAGGGTTGTTTTTAAGGCATTCCTGTGAAGCTGGAAGTGTTACGTTAAAGGTCATTTGTGAAAAACAGATCTTCTCCCAAGTTTCAGACTCTATCAGGTTTTCCGACAGGATTTCCTTGGAGGAAATAATCCTGCAACCACCATACTTCGCAGCAGCCGTTGTGCGTTTATGATAATGTGCGTGTCGTCTGTTGGCCCAAATACTCAATTCTTCCATAATAATAATAATAATACTCAGGGGTGCACATAATTACATAATTAGTACACATGCATGACCAAAATAAAAAATGTGCTGTGTGAATAAGTTCAGGCCACTTTATTTATTTATTTATTTATTTATTTATTTATTTATTTATTTATTTATTTATTTATATGTATGTATTTATTATTTTATTTTATTATTTTTTATTTATTTATTTAAATTTGTATTTATCTATTTTAAATGTTTATTTATTTTTTTACATTTTATTTATTTATTTTTTTAAAGGCAAACCCCGGGCTTGTATATAGTTATTGTTGTAAATAAATTCAGGCCTCTGTATTTATTTATTTATTTTTATGTATTTATTATTTTTATTTATTTATTTAAAAATATTTATTTATTTTAAATGTTTTTTTTTTTTACATTTTTATTTATTTATTTTAAATGTTTATTTATTTTTTACATTTTTATTTATTTATTTTATTAATTTTTTTAAGGCAAACCCTGGCTTGTATATAGTTATTGTTGTAAATAAATTCAGGCTACTTTATTTATTTATTTATTTATTTATTTATTTATTTATTTTTATGTATTTATTATTTTTATTGATTTATTTTTATATTTGTTTATTTTAAATGTTTTTTTTTTTTTTACATTATTTTATTTTATTTTATTTTATTTTATTTTTTTAAAGGCAAACCCTGGCTTGTATATAGTTATTGTTGTAAATACAGTACAGGCCAAATGTTTGGACACACCTTCTCATTCAGGCGTGTCCAAACTTTTGGTCTGTACTGTAGATATGAATTCAACTGAAAAAACTTGTGAAAAAATATCTTTCAGGTGGTCAAATAGCAAATAGTGGAGCTCTGCAGCCACCTACTGCTAAAAGTTTTTTTTTTTTTTTTTTTACTTTTAAAACTGGATTTTCCAAAAGATGGGCAAAAATCTTACACTAAACCATGTGAAATTATCCATGTTATCCCCATGAATTAAAGTTAGAAATGTGGGTCTTTTATAAAGTGAATTTTACATAAAAAAGCAGTTTTTGTATAAAAACCCATTTAAAAAATATTTATTTATTAATGTATATATATTTAAAAAAATATCACTAACCCACTGAAAACTGCACAAATGTAGAGTAAAAACTTTAATAAACAGAAAAATATACAGTACAGACCAAAAGTTTGAACACACATTCATTCACTTCTCATTCAAACTTTTGGTCTGTACTGTAAATTCAGGCCACTTTATTTATTTATTTTTATGTATTTATTATTTTTATTGATTTATTATTTTTATTGTTTTTTTTATTTATTTAATTTTATATTTCTTTATTTAAATTATTATTTTTTTTTTTTACATTTTTTTTTTATTATTTTTTTTATTAAAGGCATCCCCTGGCTTGTATATAGGTATTGTTGGCCAGATATGCTGGCTTTGCTTTACAATAAAAAAAAGTTCAAACCACTCATTTGCAAACCAACATGGTTGACAGCTGTTAATGCACAATTACCGTTTTATAATGGCAAACTGTAATACTATATACGATTTCTATATATATATATATATATATATATATATATATATATATATATATATATATATATATATATATATAAACTAAATGTAAGATTTGGTCAAAACCATAAATATAATTTATTTATGTATAAATAAAAAAAGAGTAGTTGCTATTTATTTATTTGCTCTTTGTTTTTTAAATAAATTTGTAAAAATTCTAATATTATTATATTGACTTGCATTAAGTAACATTTTTGGCTTATTCCTAAAGAAAACATGTTGTCTTTTATAATAATAAATATTCATATTACTTTGTATGAGGGTCAAGTTTACTGTAAAATTATTGTATTTTTACTTAATACTCCCTTTTTATTTAAAAATATAATAGTATTAATACACTTTGTTCACAGTGCATTAACTGATGTTAATAAACACAACTTGTAATTTTAATAATGCATTAATAAATGTTGAAATTAATATGAACTAAGATTAATAAATGCTGTGTTTTTTATGCTTCGTTCATGTTACCATTTTGGTTTTAGTAATTTTATGCTTTTTTGTCTTTTTTTCTTTGTATTTTGTCATATTTTATTTTACATTTTTTGCACTTTAAATTTAAGAAATGCAAGTGTTGTACTCTAAAATTATTTAATTTCAATTAGTTGCCAAAGCAACATTTCTACATGCCTTTATTTTTAAGTTAAAAGTATCATTCTTCTTCTCCTTATTCTTTGTATTATTATTATTAAAGATTATTGTAATATAATAATTGTAACAGAATAATTAATATTTATTAATTCTGCATTTCTGAATTATAATAGATCAGTTTGTAAAGATGTTTTAGTCATTTTCTTTCCTTTTGATCTCTGTCTAAATAAATAAATCCATATGTGATTCAGTGCTGTAAAACCAACACAAAACATGGAAAAGTCAGGACTATTATTATTTTTAACCTCAGCAGTGGTTATGTTTAATACTTTTGGGTAAAATTATTTTGAATCAGCAAATTAATGTGTTTTCCTTCATTGTCAGGCTTGTTCATCTGGATGGCAGTCTGGTGGACATTTCCATGGTCAAACCTTCGTTCAGCTCCTCCATAAGCGAAGAGGAGCTTGAGGAGAGAGTAGACCTGGAGAAAGAGGAAGATGATGTTAAACACAGAGAGGAAGAGAAAATCTCTGAGCCACATTTTATGCCTGAAACCTTCAGCTGCCCGATGACAGCAGATCCTGTGCCAAACCAGGGATCAGGTACATTTGACAAGCAGATTTTGTGCAGATACACTGAAAAAAATGAAACAACTGTGTAATTTATTATCAGAAATCATGCAGTTTTGTTCCTTTTGTCAAAAAGCAAATAACACACTGCAAAAAAATGCTTTTCTTACTTCGATTTTTTGTCTTGTTTCCAGCCAAAATATTAAAAAATTCTTAAATCAAGAAGGATTTTCTAAACGAGTAAAAATTATTGTCTTGTTTTCAGGAAAAACAAGTCAAAATTAAGTATGTTTTTGCTTGAAACAAGCAAAATAATCTGTTTGAAATAAGATTTTATTTTCTTACCCCATTGGCAGATTATTTAGCTTGTTCTAAGCAAAAACTCACTTCATTTTAATTGTTTTTTTTTTTCTGAAAACAAGAAAATAGTTTTTACTTTTCTAAAAAACCTTCTTGATTTAAGAATTTTTTTGATATTTTGGCTGGAAACAAGACAAAAAAATCTAAGTAAGAAAAGTTTGCAATGCACTCCTCATAGAAATAATTCAAGGAAACCATTTTGGCTTATGTCTAAAGAAAACATAATATAAAACTAAGTCTTTTTAGTCTGATTAATAAAAAAACAAAATCTAAGGTTTGGTCAAAACCATAAATATAATTTATATATTTATAAATAAATGGCTGTAAAAAAAAAAAAGAGTTGCTATTTATTTATTTATTTATTTGTTTGCTCATTATTAAATTAAAATGTATTAAAAAAATGATATATTGACTTGCATTAAGTAGCATAATATAATGTTATATAATAATAAATATTCTTTTAACTTTGTATGAGGGTCAAATGTTAAGATGTCAAAAGAAATTTACCAAAGTGATTTTAGTCCATGGAAAGCACATTAAATGTAAGTAAAGTGTCTACTTTTAAGGTTTCAAATAAGTTTATGGAGAATAAAATGTCAAAATTTGGTTGAAACAATGTTACATTGTCATTCAGTGTAACAATATTTATGTAAAAGTTCAAAACAACATGCGTATTCTGACTTGTACATATTAAAATATATAAAAGAATAAGGGAGCATATTACATTTTATTGTGTTTGAAATGAGTAAAACATTTTTACTTGACAAATAGGCAAAACCTAGGAAAGTGGCACATTTCAAAAATGTAGAATTACAACTAATTTGTCTTTTAATTTGTCTTAAATTGATTTTTTTTGTAAATATGACAAATAAGCATGACAAGATTGTTACACTAAATGCAATTTTAGTGGGTGCCTTCTGTAAATTAAGGAAAAATGTATGTTATTTTAATTTTTTGCTCAGAAAAACACAAACAAAAATGCAATGAAATTAAACAGAAAACTTTTTAATATTTTTTTTTTAGAAAAACAACTTTAATTTAACTTAAAATTTCTTATGCTTTTAGGAAAAATCAAAATCAAAACTGTAGGTTTGCACAAACCCATAAATATAATTTGAGAAAAACGAATTCAGTTCCTTCAAATAGAAATGCAGTGTGTCATATTTAATCTCTGCTAATCTAAACTAAGAAGGAAGTTTGGAAACTAAAGTACACTAAACATTTAACACTCTGTTAATGTTCACTGAAGAGTAATGCAGTAAAAGCGGCTCATATCCCTGCAGATGGTATCATCTGAATTAACCTATGAAATTAAATTGCAAGACCAAATCATCTTTTATATCCTGGCTATAATGAGAATGTGAATATATTGGTGGCTCTCCCTGGAGCGATACAACTGGAAGAGGCTTTTATTGGCGTGAAGGAGCAGGACGGGGCCAGCACAGCAAACAGACCAGAATAAAAACGGCTAGACTTGTTTAATGTGTAAACACTTTAACAGTCAGCCGATATGCTGTCTTTCACACTGCTAAAGTCTTCAGTGCCTGCTTTTGACTGGATTGAATAAAGATTATACACTTTAAACATCTACAGCTTTCAAAAAACAATCACTGTTTTTAAGATTTGAACAGTGCAGGTGCATCTATTTTAGGCTGAGTAGTTTCTCGTTTTGTTCACGTTAGTTATTTTAGTATTATTTCTCTATACTATTATAATATTTATAAATATTTAGAATTAGGTTTTATATTTTTAGTTTCAGTTTTTAATTTTATTTTAGTTAGTTTAAGTAATTTTAGTAATTTAGTGAAGTTTTTATATTCTATTCACCTTTAATAATTTATTTAATTTTAATCTTTAGTCATTTTATTTATTTATTTATTTATTTATAATTTTTATTACCAATATAGGTGCATCCTTTTCAGGTTGCAGAGCTTGTTTTTGTTCACGTTAGTTATTTTAGTATCGATTCTCTACTATTATAATATTTATAAATATTTAGAATTAGGTTTTATATTTTTATTTTCAGTTTTTAATTTTATTTTAGTTAGTTTGAGTAATTTGAGTAATTTAGTGAAGTTTTTATATTCTATTCACCTTTAATAATTTATTTAATTTTAATCTTTAGTCATTTTATTATTATTATTATTTTTTTTTTTTATATAATTTTTATTACCAATATAGGTGCATCCTTTTCAGGTTGCAGAGCTTGTTTTTGTTCACGTTAGTTATTTTAGTATTGATTCTCTACTATTATAATATTTATAAATATTTAGAATTAGGTTTTATATTTTTATTTTCAGTTTTTAATTTTATTTTAGTTAGTTTGAGTAATTTAGTGAAGTTTTTATATTCTATTCACCTTTAATAATTTATTTAATTTTAATCTTTAGTCATTTTATTATTATTATTATTTTTTTTTTTTATATAATTTTTATTACCAATATAAGTGCATCCTTTTCAGGTTGCAGAGCTTGTTTTTGTTCACTTTATTTATTTTAGTATTGATTCATTTTAGTTTTTTTACTTAAACTTTTTTTTTATTTCTAATTTCATTAACAATATAGATGCATCCTTTTCAGGTTGCAGAGCATTTTATTTTCACTTAAATTATTTTAGTATTATTTCTGTACAATTATAATATTTATTAACATTTTTAATTAGAATTTTTATTTATTTTTTCCATTTTGAATTTAATATTATTTTATGTTTTTAGTAATTTTAGTGAAATTTTTATATTCTATTCACCTTTAATAATTTATTTAATTTTAATCTTTAGTCATTTTATTTATTTATTTATTTATTTATTTATAATTTTTATTACCAATATAGGTGCATCCTTTTCAGGTTGCAGAGCTTGTTTTTGTTCACGTTAGTTATTTTAGTATTGATTCTCTACTATTATAATATTTATAAATATTAGAATTAGGTTTTATATTTTTATTTTCAGTTTTTAATTTTATTTTAGTTAGTTTGAGTAATTTTAGTAATTTAGTGAATTTTTTATATTCTATTCACCTTTAATAATTTATTTAATTTTAATCTTTAGTCATTTTAGTTTTTTACTTAAACTTTTTTTTATTTCTAATTTCATTAACAATATAGGTGCATCCTTTTCAGGTTGCAGAGCATTTTATTTTCACTTAAATTATTTTAGTATTATTTCTGTACAATTATAATATTTATTAACATTTTTAATTAGAATTTTTATTTATTTTTTCCATTTTGAATTTAATATTATTTTATGTTTTAGTAATTTTACTGAAGTTTTTATATTCTATTCACCTTTAATAATTAATTTAATTTAAATCTTTAGTCATTTTGGTTTTATTTCATTAACAATATAGGTGCATCCTTTTCAGTTGCAGAGCTTAGTTTTGTTCACTTTAGTTATTTCTCTACTATTATAATATTTATTAAGATTTTGAATTAGGTTTTATATTTATATGTTCAGTTTTTAATTTAATTTTAGTTTATGTTTGAGTCATTTTTGTAAAGTTTTTATATTCTATCCACCTTTAATAATTAATTTAATTTTAATCTTTAGTAATTTTAGTTTTATTTCATTACCAATATAGGTGCATCCATTTCAGGTTGCAGAGCTTATTTTTGTTCACTTTAGTTATTTTAGTATTATTTCTCTACTATTATAATATCTGTTAAAAGAATTTTTTTGAATTTATATTTTCCATTTTTAATTTAATTTTAGTTTATGTTTTAGTAATTTTAGTCATTTTTGTTACGTTTTAATATTCTATTCAGCTTTCTTATATTTTTACTTTATTATATACTTTAAATATCTAAATATTTCAAAAACTGCCATTGTTTTTAAGATTTGAACAGTACAGGTGCATCTAGTTTGTTCTTCTTAGCCTTATTTAGTGAGTTTGACGTTGTTTTCTGTGAGCTGTATGTACTAGAGAACATCTGCGAGTCGATCTTAGCTTTTCTAAACTGTTGTTCCTCAGCTATCCGTGTTTTATGTATTTCATAAACATGTCTGAAACATGTCGCTGTGATTCATCTGGGGGTGGCTATGTTTTATGACTGTTTTGGATTTGGAGATATTTTGCCCATTATAATGTTGACAAACGGCTCAGCGCAGGCTCCTTATTTTAGTACTTCACTGGAATCAGCTGCTTGCGTAAAAAAAAAAAAGATGTTTTCTACACATGTGTGAATGTGACACACTGAACCTGTGTGTTACTGTCAGACAATATAGACTAGTGTTACTTTAGTTTTATTTCAGTTACTATTATAATATTTTATTTGTATGTTTTTAGATTTAGTTTTTAGTTTGTTTCAGTAAGTTTAGTCATTTTTGAGCTTTATTTTTCATTTAATTTTTAGTCATTTTAGTATTTAACTTAAACTTGCTTTATTTCAGTTAGTTGGTAAAGCAACATTTCGTTAACAATAATGCTTCCTTTTTTAAGATTCATATTTTTGTTCACATTGCAGTTTGAAGATATTTTAGTATTATTTATCTATTATGCTTAATTATTATTTTTCTATTATAATATTTATAAATATTTAGAATTAGGTTTTATATTTATGTTTTCCGTTTTGAATTTAATTTTAGTTTATGTTTTAGTCATTTTTGTGAAGTTTTTGTATTCTAGTCAGGTTCATTTTGTTTTTAGTATTCAACCAAAACTTTGAAACTGGTCATTTTATTACAGGCCACATTTCTATTTCGCGACCAAGTTTTAACTAGTTTTTATAGGCACTTCATTTTCAGGTTTCTAATTTCATTAACAATATAGGAACATCCTTTTTAGGTTGCAGAGCTTATTTTTGTTCACATTAGTTAATTTAGTATTATTTCTCTACTATTATAATATTTATAAATATTTGGAATTAGATTTTATATTTATATTTTCAGTTTTGAATTGAATTTTAGTTTATGTTTTAGTCATTTTTGTGAAGTTTTCAATATTCTGTTCACCTTTAATAATTTATTTTTTGTCGTTGGAATTTTACTACTTAAATTTAAACTTTCAATTAGCTGCCAATTTATTATTATTAATTTAACTTATTATTAATACAGACAGTTTTTTTTTCCAGGTTGTATAGTATATGGGTGCATCATATTCAGTTTGCAGAACCTCTTTTGTTTGCATTAAGTTATTTTAGTATTATTTCTATAATGTTATTATAATCTTAATATTACAATATTTTAAATTAGCTTTTATTTGTGTATTTTCATTTTAATTTTAGCTTAAGTTTCAGTCATTTTCAGTCATGTTACATGCCTTTGCCAAACGTATTTTATATTAAGCTGTCAAAGCTTGTTTTTATTATTTTATTTGATTTTAGCGTCAGTAATAAAATAATTTTAGTTCAAAACCACACTCATGTGGACTCATTCCATTTTTCCACTCATTTTATAGTAATTCCTGAATATGTCAATTGATTTAAAATTTAAAAACAAAACACAGTTAAAAAAAAAAAAAAAAAACTGGCATTGCCTTGGTACGTTGTTGTAGTTTTTAAAAGTAATGTATGTTTTTTTGTCTGGTGAAGAGCTGAGGAATAAGTGGCATCTGGTGGTGGAGCGTCTGACGGTGCTGTTCCTGAAGTTCCTGGAATATGTGCAGAAGCTGCAGCTCTTCATCTGGTGGCTTCTGGAGCTTCACATCATCAAGATCGTCTCGTCCTACATCATCTGGGTCTCAGTCAAAGAGGTGAGGAACAATCACAGCTTCAGCTTCAAGTGAACGTGACCTCTTTTGGAAAATCCAGCTGAAGCAAAGTAGTAGTGGTTTCTAGCTGGTCTGAGCTGGTCTGCATGCTCACCTGACCTAGTTGGACTAGATCAGGGGGTTTCAATGTTTTAAATGCCACAGACTTCCAAATATGATCATTCATGATGCAAGAGAGACACTCATCCCTTGGTTATTATAGTTACCTATAATTTTTTTAAAACACTTTTTTCCTCTCTAAACTAGTGTTGCACAATATACCAGTATTACAAAGGGATCACAATCCCCTGCTTTTAAAAGGATGGTTCGGAGTAGAATTGACTTCATTGCTATGCACTCCGAAGCCCATGTAAATACCCCATCCGAAGTTATTTTTACCTTAGTCAAACATTTATGGAGATATTAGAGTTTTTCGAATTGCTTGTTACAGGAGTGAATGGGACATGTGATGTATCTGGTAAATTGCACCACTAAACGTGCAAGTAATCTTACCAAACTTGTACAGTAGTGTAAATAGGTTATGTACTCACAAAACGCTGCATCAGAACATTTGTAAGTCCACCATGAGTGTTTTAAAAACACGTTTTACCCGAGAACTACTAGTCTCAAAAACTACAAATGGCGACACGTCGACGTCACTTCCCTGGTTTGAAAAAAGCACGTAAAAGTCCTCCTACAAGTTGACATGCACACAGATGTAGTAGGAGGACTTTTACGTGCTTTTTTCAAACCAGGGAAGTGACGTCGACTTGTAGTTTCTGAGACTAGTAGTTCTCGGGTAAAACGTGTTTTTAAAACACTCATGGTGGACTTACAAATGTTCTGATGCAGCGTTTTGTGAGTACATAACCTATTTACACTACTGCACAAGTTTGGTAAGATTACTTCCACGTTTAGTGGTGCAATTTACGAGATACATCACATGTACCATTCACTCCTGTAACAAGCAATTCGAAAAACTCTAATATCTCCATAAATGTTTGACTAAGGCAAAAAAAACTTCGGATGGGGTATTTAGATGGGCTTCGGAGTGCATAGCAATGAAGTCAATTCTACTCCGAACCATCCCTTTAAAAACAGTACAATCCCGCATTTTACTAGTACTGGAACTTTAAGAATGTGTTTTGATAGGAGCCGTATTTCTTGAGTAAAACACTGTTCACTTAAAACCCTATGATGACTGTGACACGGAAAACCTGGATGGAATCGCGGGATACAGTCATAATGTCACAGAATTTTAATCTAAATATGAATCCTGCATTTTCTGCGTGTCTCTGTATAAATTAATGGCAGTTTAATTTGCACACATACTGAACACTAGCGGTGTTTTCAGCCTCTGCCAACTCAATATATGAGAACTTGAGCACATAAACATAATCTCTAGAAATGCTGCGAGAGCATTTTACCGTTACTTTTGAGAAAAAAACATCGTAAAATCATATACAGACACCCAAAGGTCTTCACAGCATGCTGTCAAAATAAAATTTGGATTTAAATTGACAGAAATATTGCTTAATTTTGTAATGAAAGTGCTACTACTACTAACAAAATATTATTAAAACAATATTTGAGAAATATTTACCAGACAAATTGTTTAGCAGAATTTATTTACTAGAAAACTGTAAATGCACAACACTGCACAAAAATGCTTACTTTCTTATTTTATTTTTAGAAGATTTAAAAAAAAAAATCCTAAATCAAACATTTTCTAGACAATTAGAAATAATTGTCTTGTTTTCAGGAAAAGTTAAAATTAAGTGAGTTTTTGCTTGAAACAAGCAAAATAATCTGCCAATGGGGTAAGCAATATAATCTTATTTCAAGCAGAAAACTATATTATTTTTCTTACCCCACTGGTGGATTATTTTGCTTCTTTTTTTCTGAAAACAAGACATGTCTAGAAAATCCTTCTTGATTTAAGATTTTTTTATATTTTGACTGGAAACAAGACAAAACATCTGAGTAAAACAATGATATAATAAATTAATTATTTATAAAGACATGCTTTTAATTATTCAAATGTAAAAAAAAACTATTAAAATGGAAAATTTCACAGAGTTTGATAAAAATAGAACTGAATTTGAGAGAAATAATAAAACATATTTTATAGGGCCTTAAAATATAATTTTTGTTACACTTGTTAAATTGCTATTAAATTGTGTAAGTTTCATGATTTTAATTAATTATACATGCTTTTTTATTAATATTTTTATGTAATTATTAAAATTTAAATAGAAAAAACGGAATCCAAAAAAACAAAATTTGGAAAAATACAACAAAATAAAAGTTTGGGAAGAAATAAAACAGATTTCATAGGGCCCTGTTAATTTGATTTGTGTCTTTGTTTTATTGTATTTGTCCTTTAGTTTGTAACTTGCATCTACGTTCTTATAAATAATAACAAAAATAAAATAACAAATTTTTTTTTTTTTTATGCTTCTATAACCTCCATTTTCATAATCTATTATTCAGTTACTTTTTCTGTTGTTCTATGTTTTTGTCATAGCGTCGGTTCAGGAGTAGTATTAAGATATTTTACACTGCAAAAAATGCTTTTCTTACCTGGATTTTTTAGTCTTGTTTCCAGCCAAAATATCTAAAACATTCTTGAATCAGCAAGTAAAAATGATTGTCTTGTTTTTAGTAAAAAAAAGTCAAAATTAAGTGATTTTTGCTTAGAACAAGCAAAATAATCTGCCAACGGGTTAAGTAAAATATTCTTATTTCAATAAATTTTGCTTGTCTAGAAAATCCTTCCTGATTTAAGAATTTTTTATATTTTGACTGGAAACAAAACATCTGAGTAAAAAAAATGATATAATAAATTAACTATTTACAAAGACATGCTTTTAATTATTCAAATGTAAAAAACTATTAAAATGGAAAATTTCACAGAATTTGATAAAAATTCTGTGAAAAAACTGAATTTGAGAGAAATAATAAAACATTTTATAGGGCCTTAAAATATAATTTTTGTTACACTTGTTAAATTGCTATTAAATTGTGTAAGTTTCATGATTTTAATTAATTATACATGCTTTTTTATTAATATTTTTTATGTAATTATTTAAATTTAAATAGAAAAAACGGAATCCAAAAAAACAAAATTTGGAAAAATACAACAAAATAAAAGTTTGGGAAGAAATAAAACAGATTTCATAGGGCCCTGTTAATTTGATTTGTGTCTTTGTTTTATTGTATTTGTCCTTTAGTTTGTAACTTGCATCTACGTTCGTATAAATAATAACAAAAATAAAATAACAATTTTTTTTTTTTATGCTTCTATAACCTCCATTTTCATAATCTATTATTCAGTTACTTTTTCTGTTGTTCTATGTTTTTGTCATAGCGTCGGTTCAGGAGTAGCATTAAGATATTTTACACTACAAAAAATGCTTTTCTTACCTGGATTTTTTAGTCTTGTTTCCAGCCAAAATATCTAAAACATTCCTGAATCAGCAAGTAAAAATGATTGTCTTGTTTTTAGTAAAAAAAAGTCAAAATTAAGTGATTTTTGCTTAGAACAAGCAAAATAATCTGCCAACGGGTTAAGTAAAATATTCTTATTTCAATAAATTTTGCTTGTCTAGAAAATCCTTCTTGATTTAAGAATTTTTTATATTTTGACTGGAAACAAAACATCTGAGTAAAAAAAATGATATAATAAATTAACTATTTACAAAGACATGCTTTTAATTATTCAAATGTAAAAAACTATTAAAATGGAAAATTTCACAGAATTTGATAAAAATTCTGTGAAAAAACTGAATTTGAGAGAAATAATAAAACATTTTATAGGGCCTTAAAATATAATTTTTGTTACACTTGTTAAATTGCTATTAAATTGTGTAAGTTTCATGATTTTAATTAATTATACATGCTTTTTTATTAATATTTTTTATGTAATTATTTAAATTTAAATAGAAAAAACGGAATCCAAAAAAACAAAATTTGGAAAAATACAACAAAATAAAAGTTTGGGAAGAAATAAAACAGATTTCATAGGGCCCTGTTAATTTGATTTGTGTCTTTGTTTTATTGTATTTGTCCTTTAGTTTGTAACTTGCATCTACGTTCTTATAAATAATAACAAAAATAAAATAACAAAATTAGATTTTTTTTTATTTTTATGCTTCTATAACCTCCATTTTCATAATCTGTTATTCAGTTACTTTTTCTGTTGTTCTATGTTTTTGTCATAGCGTCGGTTCAGGAGTAGCATTAAGATATTTTACACTGCAAAAAATGTTTTTCTTACCTGGATTTTTTAGTCTTGTTTCCAGCCAAAATATCTAAAACATTCTTGAATCAGCCAGTAAAAATGATTGTCTTGTTTTTAGTAAAAACAAGTCAAAATTAAGTGATTTTTGCTTAGAACAAGCAAAATAATCTGCCAACGGGTTAAGTAAAATATTCTTATTTCAATAAATTTTGCTTGTCTAGAAAATCCTTCTTGATTTAAGAAGTTTTAGATATTTTGGCTGGAAACAAGACAAAAAATCGTATTAAAAAAAACAAACATTTTTTGCAGCGTAGTCAGGTTTTATATCGAAGGCTAAATTTTGGTATCGTGACAAAACTACTCCAAAATTTCCAAAAGTGTGAACCATCACACCCAACGACAGCTGGTTTTGCATCCTCCTCAACCCCATGTTTTGTGTCTATCAGGTGTCGCTGTTTAACTACGTGTTTCTGGTGAGCTGGGCCTTCGCTCTGCCTTTCAGTCAGTTTCGACCGCTGGCGTCTAGCGTCTGCACCGTCTGGACCTGCGTCATCATCGTCTGTAAAATGCTGTACCAGCTCACCTCCATCAACCCATCCACATACTCCAGAACCTGCAGCATGGTGAGCCGTTCTCTGTTGCTTCATCAGCACACGCCGAACACACAAATGCTCTTGTTCTGACCGAGTCTGTGATTCTCTCCTCCAGCCTGAGAACTACACAGACGCTCAGCGCTTAGACATGGCCAAATCTCTGCTCTACAGCGGACCGGTGGATCCCGCCAACTGGATCGGCCTCAGGAAGTTCTCTCCGTTATTGGAGAATCTGAGGGTAAGAGCTGCTGATGAACAAACACACTCAACAATACACCAGCACATGTTTAGCGTCTAAAAATAAGAAAAAAACAAGTCAAAATTAGGTGCATTTTTGCTTGAAACAAGCTAAATAATCTGCCAATGGGGTAAGAAAAATAATCTTGTTTTCCGTTTGAAATAAGATTATTTTTGATTACCCAATGGGCAGATTATTTTGCTTGTTTTAAGCAAAAACTCGCCTTAATTCTGACTTTGTTTTTCTGAAAACAAGACAATAATTGTTACTTGTCTAGAAAGACTTGTCTAAAATGAAAAAAGCTGAAAGATGGAAAAAAAAACTAAATATGAACTGATTCAAAATATTAATAAAAAATAAAATAAATCAAAAATTTTAATCAAATTGGTCACATTTCGTGTTTAGTAGTGTTATATTAGTTTTATTGAGATCTAATTTTTCTATTGTAATTTTAGTTCCAAGTTTTTTTGTAATTTTGTGTTTTTGTCATTTTTAGAAGTTCTTGTAGTTTGTATTAATTTTATTTCAGTTTTAGATATTTTTGAACATTAGCGTAAACTAATGTAAATGAAAAATGTCGCTTAAATAAAAAGTTTGTAATATTTTGTTTCATTTCAGTTTATTTTATTTCAAGTTTGATCAAGATTTATTAAAGCAACTCCTAATTATGCTGATTTATACTTGCATCGTCTCTTGTGGTTGTTCATTTCAGACCCTACAAGCACTTCGATATCATCCTTAACTTATTTGTTTTTTAATGTATTTATTTGTTTATGTTCCCCACACAGAATAACTTACTAATGCTGGCTCTGTTGGCGTTTGAAGTGACCATTTACCGTCACCAGGATTTCCACCGTATGAAAAACAACCTGACTCCTCCGGTCACAAGAACCTTATTTCACAACATCACACGACAACATCTGGACGACGGCATCTTCAACTGCGCCAAATATTTCATCAACTACTTCTTCTACAAATTTGGTCTTGAGGTAATATCAGCATGACATCTGTTATATAATAAATATATACACTAACATTTTTTGTTAATAAAGCCTCACCAAGGCTGCATTTATTTGATCAAAAATACAGTAAAAATAGTGAAATAATATTGGAATCGAATATAGCTGTTTTCTATGTGAATATCTGTTAAACTGTAATTTATTTCTGTGATCAAATCTGAATTTTCAGCATCATTACTGCAGTCTCCAGTGCGCATAATTCTGCAGAAATCATTCTAATATGCTGATGTTTAAGATCACGAATGTGTCCTACTTGGCTAAATCATGTTCTCCCCTTGAGGGCCAGTTTTTATACAGACACTGATTTATTGTCTTGGACAGTCTGTAATAGATGTATCATGTGAAGCTCATATTGCTAACACACTGTTGAGACAGATAAACCACAATAGAGTGTGAAGGTAATGGATCAGGGTTGGATGGATATTGAATTTTAATTGGTGTATAGTGATGCTATCAGATGCACTCATTATTATCCTAATTTGAAACCCATGGCTGAACGTTGCTCCTCCAGACCTGTTTTCTGTTAGCGGTGAATGTGATCGGCCAGCGGATGGACTCTATGCCATGCTGCACGCGTTCGGTCTGATCGCGGTGATGTATCAGCGCAGGAGAAAAGCCATCGCCCGCGTCTGGTCCAAGTATTGCTGCTTCCCTGTCTTGCATGTTGGCCTTCCAGTATCTGATGTGCATCGGCATCCCTCCTGCTGCCTGCACAGGTGAGTCACACAGGTGTTAGATTAAAGGAACACTTAAAGGAAAGTGTCATTCCATCACTGTCTCACCAATGGATCCTCTGGAGTGAATGGGTGCCGTCAGAATGAGAGTCCAAACAGCTGATAAAAACATCATAATATTCCACAAATACACTCCAGTCCATCAGTTAACTTCTTGAGAAGACAAAAGCTGAAACAAAACCACCATTAAGACGTTTTTTAGTAAAATACTGTGAGTCCATGATCCATAATAACGCTTCCTCCAGTGAAGAGGGTCTGGTCTGAATCAGGAGAGAAATCTGCACAGAGACAACAGGAGATGGACTTTCCCACTGGAGGAAGCGGTATTATTAGATGTCCTGATTCAATTTGATTCTTTATTTTTTTATTTTATTTAAATTTTTTTTGGATTACATTCAGTGAATATGGTTTTAATACAAATGCTATTGATATTATAAAAAAAATAATAGTTAACATGTTATATATAGTTAAAATATATATATATATATATATATATATATATATATATATATATATATATATATATATATATTTATATTATATATTATATATATAT
>NC_133384.1:9265871-9421427 GCF_049309525.1 Garra rufa | reverse complement strand
AAAACAATAATAGGGCCCTATAAAATGTACATCTTAATTAAATCCTGACCTGACCAAATGAAAATTAAACCCTTTTATTTTTTGGCAAACAAAGTGCTACACAACAGAAGTTTACTGTAAAAAAATAAAAAGAAATCAAATACTTATTTAAAAATAAAAATTTATTAATATTTACTAGTAGTAGTAGTAGCATTGTTGTTACATTTAAAGGAACCGTATGTAGGATTGTGGCCAAAACTAGTACTGCAATCACTTTCAAAATACTGTAGAAGGGTGTATCCCCCCTGACTCGAGGTTGCCAGATAAGCTGCAGGATCCAGCAGGAACCTAGGCTGCTACAAGGAGCTTCTAATGGCAAGTGACGAGTCCTAAACAGTATTTTTTTTTCTTCAGTTAATTATGTTTATGCTTCACGAGAGTATTTTGCGAAGTAATTATGTATCGTAAAAATGTACTAATGGCGATTAGCGAAATACTTTTCACCACATTTCAGTCGGAACATAGATTGTTTTCATACCCTGCTAGTGGTGCGATATAAAGCTTTTTATGAACGCATTTAGCACGGCCGACCGCGGAAAATCCACTGTGTACGGAAGCAAAGTTAGCCAAACATAGATGAATCACCTGTCCAGGAGAAAATCAGCAACGATGGCGTCTGTCTTCAAATTCTTCTCCGTTTTCAGCCGTCTGCATCTGTCAAAGGCATCTTCTATACAAATCCTTGTGTTATTTCGGACTTTGTCACGACGTATTTCGGATTCATAACGAGGCTTTTAGGTTTCGTAATGTTATACATGTTTTATCCGACACGTTCGTAACTGCAGCAGAGCTGGCAACCCGGATGACGAAACTTCGTGATTAGTCGATAGCTGGAGGGTGGAGCCTCAGACCAAAACACAACAAGACAACAATAACACCAGTTGAGGGCTGCAACTCTCACTTTTAAATGACAATATCCTGGCCGGACCACTGTTGTCAGTGATATAAGTATTTGAAATGAACATGATTTCTTAATGTCTAGTGACATGTCAGGGCCGTTTTATGATTAACTGAAATACATTTCTTACATACAGTTCCTTTAAGTCTTACAACTGCTAAATAGTAGTATATTTCTGTTTCTTAACATTAAACGAAACTTTTATTTTGACGGGTTGCCGTGAAGAACTTGCAGCTGCTGTGTGTGTGATTTGTAATATTACTAAAGCATTTCACCTGAGCATTGCAAATTACGCATATTGCTTTGTTCTTGGTTCTTGTCAACAGTATCTCTGCATAAGCACTCGAACCATGAGACGTAATAAAAAAAAAGCGATGAATTGAAAAATCAATGTTTTTGCCCAGCCCTAGGTATTATGGATTATGGACAAATATTTTAGTTAAAACGTCTTGATGGATTTGTTTCAGCTTTTGTCTTCTCAAGATGTTAACTGATGGACTGGAGTGTACTTGTGGATTATTGTGATGTTTTTATCAGCTGTTTGGACTCTCATTCTGACGGCACCCATTCACTCCAGAGGATCCATTGGTGAGACAATGCTAGAATGACACAGTTATACAAATCTGATGAAGAAACAAACTCATCCCAATCTTGGATAGCCTGAAAGTATTTCTGAATTTGTATTAATTTCTCTCATATGCTTCAGACTATCCATGGAGGCGTCCGTCTTCCAGCATGGATTCGAACGTCATCAAGTGGCTTTACTTCCCCGACTTCCACACCAAACCCAACTCCCTCTTCCTCCTTTGTAAGTAGTGTTGAATTTGTGTTAACGCTCCCCAGCTCTGCTTTATTTGATTTGCTTTGTTTCATAATGTGTCCAATCTTTTCTTTCTCTCTCTGTAGATGACTTCCTGTTGCTATTGTGCGCGTCGCTGCAGGGCTGTGTGTTTGAGGAGGAGAACGTGACGGCTGTGCAGCTGTTGGCGGGTGATAATGTGGAGATCTGTCGAGACCTGGACGCCGCCAGCTTCAGCCAGCACAACCCTGTGCCCGACTTCATCCACTGCAGGTAAACCTGCCATGCATGACCTTCATCTCACACAAACAGCACAGAGAAGAAGAAATTCATCTCTGTGTGTATATTTAGTATTAGTGGGGCACGAAATGAAAATTCTGGACCAAAGCGGAAACAAAAATTCAGGCTACAAAACCAAAAATTACCTTTTTAACTTATTTTAAAGTAGTGTTTTGTATAACTGCATTAATATTATTGCACTTTATTATAAATAACACAATAAATGAATTAAATTGCTATTTTTTTTTTGTTTGTTTTAGCTGAAAACTGAAACCAAAACTAAAAAGAAATATTGTGTCAAAGATTTTTTTCAAACATGCATTAAATAATTAAGACAACAGGTTAAGAAAATGTTGTATTAATATGTAATACAGTGCATATATTTATGAATTTTTTTTTTTTTTTTTTTTTTTTGCTGCTGTAACTGTAGTAAAGAGGAAAAGATCATGTTCATGTGAGGCTACAGTGGTCTGTCACCACAGTGAGAGTCAAAACCACATTTATTGTTTGAATTTTGTGATAAAATTGACAGAATTTGACCTGAATGATCCACAGCTGTGATTTTTTGTTTAGTGATAGTTGTTCATGAGTCTCTTGTTTGTCCTGAACAGTTAAACTGCCTGCTGTTCTTCAGAAAAATCCTTCAGGTCCCACAAATTCTTTGGTTTTCCAGCGTTTTTGTGTATTTGGACCCTTTCCAACAATGACTGAATGATTTTGAAATCCATCTTTTCACACTGAGGACAACTGAGGGACTCATATGCAACTATTACAGAAGGTTCAAACACTCACTGATGCTCCAGAAGGAGAAAACCATGCATTAAGAGCCGGGAGTGAAAACTCTTGGAATTTGAAGATCAGGGTAAATTTGATTTGAAAAATTTACACATTTTCATTCTGTTCAAAAGTTTTCACCCCCTGTCTCTTAATGCATGGTTTTTCCTTCTGGAGCATCAGTGAGTGTTTGAACCTTCTGTAATAGTTGCATATGAGTCCCTCAGTTGTCCTCAGTGTGAAAAGATGGATCTCAAAATCATACAGTCATTGTTGGAAAGGGTCCAAATACACAAAAACGCTGGAAAACCAAATCATTTGTGGGACCTGAAGGGTTTTTCTGAAGAACAGCAGGCAGTTTAACTGTTCAGGACAAACAAGAGACTCATGAACAACTATCACTAAACAAAAAAACACAGCTGTGGATCATTCAGGAAACAACACAGTATTAGGAATCAAGAGGATGTAGTATTCAGGTCAGTACTAAATAAAAAATAACATGCATTTTGTACGATCCCTCTAATTTTAGTAAAATAATTAAACGTTTTGCAGATTCTGAACTCTTGACCTCAACTGTAAATCAAAGGTTTTCAATTAAAGGTTCTTAGTAAACTTCCAAAAGCCAAACAGAATGTCTTAAAATGACATTAAAGTTACATTAATTATATTAAAATATTCTAACCCAATCATATATGTTTCAAGAGCATACAGTTCTGTATCAAACTTCTGGAATCACAAAAAAAAAAAAGTAAATTGTGATTAATATTTCAATTTTCAACACTCCCAGTTTCTGTTAATAAAAAAGGTAGAAAGCAAGCAGCAGAATTACATAATTATCATAAAAACCGAGGGAAATGTCCAAGCCTATCTGGGGATGTCTTCAGATGTTGTGCTGGACATTGAAGGGTATTCGAGTCAAAAAGATTGATACGGACTAACAGTTAAAACAAAAGGCAACTCTTACACACTGATTACTTTATCTGTCATCCGATATGGCCCAGAATACACTTCAGTCGTAATTACACTGTGAATTTTTCAAGCCTGCGCTCTTAGTTTGTGGTCTCCGGATCAGCTGAGCTTCCTCTGATTATTATTGTAGAGTAAAAGTAGACACTGAATAGTGATTGTAGATCAGGGCAGGGCGATTTATCTTTGAGCAGGTCATCCATCAGATGTAGAGGAACCATAGTGATTGGACAGCTTCAGCCAGTCTAAACAATTAGAAATGATGGCGGTGATGAAGGAATTTGCAGATTTTATGCTCTTAATGACGTCTGTCTGCTGCACTGATCGTATTCGATTTAGAGGAGAGCACATGTGGTCAGTTTTTCCGCTTCTTTGTCATTATGCTTATTAATATGGTTGCAGATTCCGGTAAATCCTGCTAAAAAAAATAACCTGCTAATGTGTTATGGATAATTCTGAGGAAATAGTGGCAATGCCAGATGTTTTGGGGTTGAACGGTATTACCTAAAATATATACACACTACATTTTAAAAGTTTGGGATCAGTGTTTTTTGAGATGGTTTCAGCAGGTTCAAACACTCACTGATGCTCCAGAAGGAAAAGCCATGCATTACGAGTCAGGGTGTGAAAACTTTTGAACAGAATGAAAATGTGTACATTTTTCTTATTTTGCCTAAATATCACATTTTTTCATTTAGTACTGTCTTACAAAAGCTAATCAAATGTTTCCCAGAAGACAAAATAAGTTAAATTTCCCCTGATCTTCAAATTCCAAAAGTTTTCTCCCCCGGCTCTTAATGCATGTTTTTTTCTTCTGGAGCATCAGTGAGTGTTTGAACCTTCTGTAATAGTTGCATATGAGTCCCTCAGTTGTCCTCAGTGTGAAAAGATGGATCTCAAAATCATACAGTCATTGTTGGAACGGGTTCAAATACACAAAAATGTTGGAAAACCAAAGAATTTGTGGGAGTTGAATGATTTTTCTGAAGAACAGCAGGCAGTTTAACTGTTCCGGACAAACAAGAGACTCATGAACAACTATCACTAAACAAAAAAACACACAGCTGTGGATCATTCAGGTCAAATTCTGTCAATTTTATCACAAAATTCCGTTACAGCAGCAAAAAAAAATTTTTTTTTTCATAAATATATGCACTGTATTACATATTAATACAACATTTTCTTAACCTGTTGTCTTAATTATTTAATGCATGTTTGAAAAAAATCTTTGACACAATAACAAGGGAATCATGAACAACTATCACTAAACAAAAAACACAGCTGTGGATCATTCCGGTAACAACGCAGTATAAAGAATCAAGGGGATGTAAACTTTTGAACAGGGTCATTTTTATAAATATAAACTATTAATTTTTTCTTGTGGACTATATGTAAATGTCTTTTATGTGAAATGTCTTATTCAGGTCAGTACTAAATAAACCATGGCATGCATTTTGTATGATCCCTCTTATTTTGGTAAAATAATTAACATTTTTGCAGATTCTGCAAGGTTTGTGTGAACTTTTGACCTCAACTGTATCTTCTTAATTGACACACAATAAAAGACAAACATAAAAGCTTTCTCAAACAAATGACATTATAAATATATACACTGTAAAAAAAAGAGCACAATTTGTTGAGTAAACTTAAAAATAATTTGTTACCCTGCTGGCTTAAAATTTTAAATTGAATCAACTCAGATATCTAAATTGTCACATTTTAAGTTGACTAAACTTTTTTGAGTTGACAAAAAAATATTAAAATATTAAGTTGATTCAACTTAAAATTTTAAGCCAGCAGGGTAACAAATTATTTTAAGTTGATTTTAACAAATTATTTTTCACAGTGTATGTAGATAAATGCACTACAAATACTACAGTAGATCTTGGTACTTCATCTTATGGTTTCTAGGCTGCATTTATTTGCTCAGAAATACAGTAAAAACAGTCAAATTGTGAAATATTATTTTAATTTCAAATGTCTGTTTTCTATGTGAATATCTGTTCAAATGTAATTGATTTCCGTGATCAAAGCTGAATTTTTCATCATCGGTACTCCAGTCTTCAGTGCTGATTTGCTGTTCAAGAAACATTTTTGAATTGTTCTGTCCAATGTTTTTGTGGAAAGTATTGCACATTTTATTTTTCAGATTCACAGATAAATAGAAAGTTCAAAAGAACAGCATTTATTTGAAATATAAATAGTAACATTATGTCACTTTTCATCAATTTAATGCATCCTTGTTAAACAAAAGTATTAATTTCTTTAAAAAAAAAATACTTTTCTCTTATCTGTCCAGGTCATATTTAGATATGCTGAAGGTGATCATGTTCAGCTATCTGTTCTGGTTCGTCCTGACCATCATCTTCATCACGGGCACCACACGCATCAGCATCTTCTGTATGGGATACCTGGTGGCCTGTTTCTACTTCTTGATCTTCGGGGGCGAGCTCTTACTGAAGCCAATCAAAAGCATCCTTCATTACTGGGACTTCCTCATAGCATACAACGTCTTTGTAATCACCATGAAAAACATTCTCTCAGTGAGTATCTCATAAATCTGCTCAGTCGTAATTTAGTTATAACTCAGTCGTAGTCATAATTTAATTCACAAGTGTTGCGCATTAGCTTCAAGTATGTCACGAACAGCTGACATAAATCATAAATCTGTTTATAGCTTTGCATTTTTGTGGATCTGAATTCAAAGGGTGTGAAAGACGTGAAGCATTTGTTGGATTAATAATTACACATAACACATGCACACCTGCCTCTATAACCAAAATATTCCTTGTGAATGCAACATACTTGTCATAAACAAACAATCATATGCTCTTTTATCAAAGAGATGGTTTCTTTTGGTTGTTCTGCTGGATGTCATTGTGTGTTCTGCTCTCTTGGCTCTCAGATAGCGGCGTGTGGATATATAAAAGCACTGGTGGCGAATCACTGCTGGCTGATCCAGTTGTTCAGTCTGGCCTGCACTATAAAAGGATATTCAAAACGTAAGTTATGCCTTCATTTCCTCTCAGGTTTAAAGAGTTGAAAGCTCACTTTCTACATTTACTGTACACTTTGGTGTCCCATCACTTCTTTGTCAAGCGTTAGTGCCACAAATCCCTTGTTTTTATGTTGAGAACTGTTATATGTTTGATTAATGGTTGTCTAACCTAAAATTAACTAGTAAGTAGTTTTACACACATCAGTTGCACATATATCCTCATGTAAAAATGGTGCCTTAGGGCTTACTTCTTATGCTGTTAATTGTAGTAACAAAAAACTGTTTTAAATTTTGCTGAAAATGTACTCGCCCTTACCAAAAAGAAGTATACTTCAAGTTTATTTTATTAAGTATACTCAAGAAAAGTTCAGGTATATTTTTAAGTATACTTTATGTAGTAAGTATACAAATATCAGTTATTAGTACAGTAGTATACTTTTAAGTGTACTATTTCAGTACTCCTTGGGACTAAATTGGCCCACTTTCAAGTATATAAAAGTATACTTTTAAGCATTCCTTAAGTATAAAAAGTAGTATAAAAGTAGTAAAGTAGTCAAAGTAGTAAACTTTGAGCACACAACTAGTTTACAGCTATGTTTTCAGTTTGTACTGCAAGTATACTAAAAGTGAACTTATAGGTTTACTGATAGTTTACTAATTAAATACTTTTTATGCATTTTTAGTGCACTTTGAAGTATAGTCTCAGTAAATTACTGGTTTAGTAGTTTTGTACTGCAAGTATACTCATAGGTTTTCTTTAAGTGAACTTTACATCATACTTTAAGTATAGTACTATGTCCCTATTTAGGTATTAATTTGTATATATTTTGTTATCCCTTACCAAAAAGAAATATACTTCAGGTTTATTTTATTAAGTACACTTAAGTAACGTTCAAGTATATTTTAAGTATATTTTAAGTAGTAAGTATACAAATATCAGTGTACTAGTAGTATACTTTTAAGTGTACTATTTCAATACTCCTTGGGACTAAATTTGCCCACTTTTTAGTACATAAAAGTATACTTTTAAGTATAACAGCAGTAAACTTTGAGTACACAACTAGTTTACATCTATGTTTTCAGTTTGTACAGAGAGTATACTAAAAGTGATCTTATAGGTATACTGATAGTTTACTAATTAAATACTTTATGGATTTTTAGTACGCTTTGAAGTATATTCTCAGTAAATTACTAGTTTAGTAGTTTTATACTGCAAGTATACTCATAGGTTTTCGTTAAGTGAACTTTACATCATACTTTAAGTATACTACTATGTCCCTATTTAGGTATTAATTTGTATATATTTTGTTATCCCTTACCAAAAAGTAGAATACTTAAATTTTATTTTATTAAGGATACTTAAGTAACGTTCAAGTATATTTTAAGTATATTTTAAGTAGTAAGTATACAAATATCAGTTATTAGTAGTATACTTTTAAGTGTAGTATTTCAATACTTCTGGGACTAATTTGGCCCACTTTCTAGTATATAAATGTATACTTTTAAGTATACTTTAAGTATAACAGCAGTAAACTTTGAGTACACAACTAGTTTACATCTATGTTTTCAGTTTGTACTGCTAAATCAGTCAAAAGTGACCAAGAGCTTGATTAGATTCTGATGATTCTCACGCAGCGGAGCAGAACACAAATAAACAGTGCGAGCTGCCGAGCGACGAGGCCGGTATCATCTGGGACAGCATCTGCTTCGCTTTTCTTCTGCTGCAGAGGCGAGTTTTCATGAGCTACTACTTCCTGCACGTCGTTGCCGACATCCGTTCCTCTCAGGTCCTCGCCTCCAGGTACAAACACATGCTCTGGGTTACTGCTGTTTGCTTTTTATTCGCTTTTAATGTTTGCCTGCGTGTAATTCATCTAGCCAGCGTTATATCTTTCAGATACTATTATAGTTTTATCAATATATATTTTAATATTTACAATTTGATTTAACTTAATTGCATTTTTTTTGTTGCTTTTAGTTTTTATACATTTTTATTTCAATTTTAGTACTTATTTTTTATATTTGAGTTAGTTTTAGTTTTACTTAACTATTATTTTCAACTTGAGAAATACAGTTGAGTTCACAAGTTTACATACACATTTCAGAATCTGCTAAATGTTAATTATTTGACCAAAATAAGAAGGATCATACAAAATGCATGTTATTGTTTATTTAGTACTGACCTGAAGAAGATATTTCACATACATGTTTACATATAGTCCAGAAGAGAATTTTTTTTTTTTTAAATTATAATAATTTATAAAAATGACCAAAAGTTTACATCCCCTTGATTTTTAATACTGTGTTGTTTCCTGAATGATCCACATCTGTGTTTTTTTGTTTAGTGATAGTTGTTCATGAGTCTCTTGTTTGTCCGGAACAGTTAAACTGCCTGCTGTTCTTCAGAAAAATCCTTCAGGTTCCGCAAATTCTTTGGTTTTCCACTCCAGCATTTTTGTGTATTTGAACCCTTTCCAACAATGACTGTATGATTTTGAGATCCATCTTTTCTCACTGAGGACAACCGAGGGACTCATACGCAACTATTACAGAAGGTTCAAACACTTACTGATGCTCCAGAAGAAAAAAACATGCATTAAGTTGAATTTAGAATTTTGAAGATCAGGGTAATTTGTCTTCTGGGAAGCAACTATCTTCTGTACCTTCTTAAGGGCAGTAATAAATGAAAGTAAATATGTTATTTAGGCAAAATAAAAAAAAATATACACACTTCCATCCTGTTCAAAAGTTTTCACCCCCGTCTCTTAATGCATGTTTTTTCCTTCTGGAGCATCAGTGAGTGTTTGAACCTTCTGTAATAGTTGCATATGAGTCCCTCAGTTGTCCTCAGTGTGAAAAGATGGATCTCAAAATCATACAGTCATTGTTGGAAAGGGTTCAAATACACAAAAATGCTGGAAAGCCAAAAAAACTGGCTTTTCTGAAGAACAGCAGGCAGTTTAACTGTTCAGGACAAACAAGGGATTCATGAACAACTATCACTAAACAAAAACACACAGCTGTGGATCATTCAGGAAACAACACAGTATTAAAAATCAAGGGGATGTAAACTTTTGAACTTTTAAACTTTGGTCAGTACTAAATAAAAAATTACAGGCATTTTGTATGATCCCTCTTTTTTTGGTAAAATAATGCACGGTTTGTGTAAACTTTTGAACTCAACTGTTTCTTCTGAATTGTCAGACAATAAAACACAAACATAAAAGCTTTATATATGTAGATAAATGCACTACAAATGGCACATTTGAGTCAGACTTGAAGCTGCTTCATATTTCGGAATGTTATAATTTTATTACGAGAGCATTGCAGACTTATTCAGACTGTGGTTTGTTTGTTTCACGTCTCTGTTTCTCTTTGTTTGCGTGTCAGAGGAGCGGAGTTGTTTCAGGCAACCATTGTGAAGGCGGTTAAAGCCAGAATAGAAGAAGAGAAGAAGTCCATGGACCTTCTGAAGAGACAGTGAGTTCAGTGTGAGACTCACAATGTTTCATTGTTCGCTGCCAAACGCTGCATTCCCTTTTCATGCGGTCCTATGAAATCATGCGCTGATTGATGCATGAACACACGCAAATGAGACACGGAGATTGTTGCCTATTACTTTTTCTCTGTCACGGTGTTTCCTATAATTTATTCAGCATTTTTACCACCTGAGAGCCGCTGCATAACCAGCGTTTTCCAGACGAGGCGTACGGTTGTAACAGTGTGTTAGTAGGTCACATCTGCTGGAAGTGTCAGGCTTGCCAAGATCCAGCCTGTTTTCTGTGCTTCCTGCACACCCACACAAGCCCCGACATGAACACTCTTTATCTTTATACTCTAATTGTGTTCAAGGGAACAGCTAAATTAGGTCAGGCTTAGGACTCACAAAAACAAAATCATCTGCATTTTCCTCTGTCTGTCTGTTTCTCTCAGAATGGACCGCATTAAAAGCCGACAGCAGAAGTTTAAGAGAGGCAAAGAGAGGATGCTGTCTTTGGTTCAGGAAAGTGGGGAAAGCCACTCAGTAGTCAAGGAGGAAGAGGAGGACGATGAAGGTATATTGTCTTAAACACACTTCAGGCCCAAAATAAAAACATTTTTCAAAATTTGTGGTTTTATTTAATGCTTTTGTTCATCAAAGATGCATTAAATTGAACAAAAGTGACAGTAACGGTATTTATGATGTTCTAAACGATTTCTGTTTCTGATAAATGCTGTTCTTAAACAGTTTCCATGAAAATATTGGCCAGCACAACTATTTTACAACTAGCAGCGAATTCCAATATTAGAATGATTTTTGAACGATCATGTGATGCTGAAGATTCAAACAAATTCAGCTTTGCATCACAGAAATAAATTACATTTTGACAGATATTCACATAGAAAACAGCTATTTTAAATTGTAATAATATTTCACAGTTTTACAGATTTTTACTGTAATTTTAATCAAATAAATGCAGCCTTGGTGAGCAGAAGACACTTCATTCAGGAGATTAAAAAAATCGGACCAACCCCAAACTTTAGATTTTTTTCATACATATTTCAATCTTTTCTGTATACTGAGAATTCCATTATACAATAATAACTCCAATACATATGGAAGCCCGTTTCCACCACTGAATAATAAATAAAAAATATAATTGCACTTTTTAACTAACAATTCTGACTTTTTTTTGCAATTTTGTGAGATATAAACTCACAATTGTGAGGTAAAAAGTCCAATTCTGACAAAAAAAAGACAGTTCACAGAGTTGTGAGTTTATATCATGCCATTCTGACTTTACAACTCACAATTGCGACTTTATTTGCTCAGAATTACAAGTTTATAGCTCAATTTTGACTTTATATCTCGCAATTCTGGCTTAAAACTCACAATTGCGACTTTATTTTTTCAGATTTGAGTTTATATCACACAATTGTGACTTTATTTCTCAGAATTACAAGTTTATATCTCAATTTTGACTTTATAACTTGCAATTGTGACTTTATTTCTCAGAATTGTCTAAGCCCTGTCTGTGAAACCGGGCCCATATTTCACAATTCTGACTTCATATCTTGCAATTCTGACTTTATAACTCGCAATTGCGACTTTATTTCTCAGATTTGGGAGTTTACATCACGCAATTTTGACTTTATTTCTCAGAATTACAAGTTTACATCTTACAATTCTGACTTTAAAACTTGCAATTGTGAGTTTATTTCTCAGAATTGTCTGTCTATGAAACCGGGCCCATATTTCACAATTCTGACTTCATATCTTGCAATTCTGACTTTGTAACTCGCAATTGTGACTTTATTTCTCAGAATTGTGAGTTCTATCACCCAATTCTGACTTTATTTATCAGAATTACAAGTTTATCTCACAATTCTGAGAAAAAAGTCAGAATTGTGAGATAAGTCGCAATAACCTTTTTTTTTAATTCAGTGGCAGAAACTGGCTTCCATAAATACACCTAATTCACATAAATCAAAAATAAAAATGGTTTTGCCCTACACACACATTTGAGTCTATCTTTGTCGAAACACACACTTTAGTCCAAGATCAGTGTCAGCGAACTGAAGGTTCGTAAATTCCTCAAGTGCCTGCGTTTAACAGCGGTGTTAAATGCATTGCAATCAAATCTAAAACATGTGAAACGCGCATACCAGAGTAAATGTGCGCTCTTTGAAATGGTTTTAATGTTTTTTAAGAGTATCGTGTGTGTGCGCGTGTGACGGACTCACAATTTCTCCACATTACAGGAGAGAACAGCAAAGAGAAGAAGAAAGGCAAAAAGAAGCATTGGTGGAAGCCTTGGGTTGATCATGCATCCAGTTAGTGTCTTTTTATCTTTAAATGCTCATTATTTCATTTGCAACTGAAATAAAAAATGGTTTCGGATGAATATTGCATCTCAGATTCACAAATGAAAGGGAAAAATCGTAAGATCTCTTTGATTTCTCAGCTATTTCTTCTAAACAGCATTTAGATGAGATTGAAGTTAAAACTTGCTCTTCATTTAGATGTGTATCCATAGAAAAAGACAACAATAATCTCACATATGCTTTTCCAGATTTTTCTCAGAGATCTCAACAATGTCTCTAATTGATTAATTTGATAAAATACCAACATATGCAGTCATAAGAAAGATATCAGTCTGAACTCAAATATTGCATAAAAAATAATATTTTTATATAGTAAATATATTTTTAAATAAAATTAAAATAATAATAATAGTAATAAATAATATTTCAATAATAAATAATATTTAAATAATAATAATAGTAATAAATAATATTTAAAATAAATAATAATATTAATAATAATAATAAGTAATATTTAAATAATAATAATATATAATATTTAAATAATAAATAATATTTTTATATTAAAATTCAAATTAAATTTAAACTATTTTTGGGGGGTATTACAATAAAATAATAGAAAATAATAAAAAAATAACAGAAAATATAAAAAATTGATTTTAGTGGTTTTATTTTTTTTTAAAGAAAAAGAAAACCTTGTGTATGTGTGTATTGTGTTGACTTCAGTAGAAGTGATATGTGATATTTTGTCTCTTTTAGTGGTCCGAAGTGGCAATTACTACTTATTTGAGACCGACAGTGAAGAAGAGGAGGAAGACGAGGACAGAAAAGATGAGGAACCTCCCAAGAGATCAGCATTCCAGGTAATTTTTCCCAAAACCTCAGTGTTTTTCTGCATGTGCACTCATTTTAAAGTCGTATAACTGCTTAATTGTGTCGTTCCCACACAAAACCGTGTTAAACCTAAATGGCTCTGTGTTACGAAAATATCTCAATGTATTCTTCTTTTGTTCCCTCAGCACTTAACAATGTTTCGTTATTTACCAGACCACTAACTGCTCGCTTCCTGCGTGGAAGAGCGGTAACAGCACTAGCGCAGACCCTCGCGCCCTGACTAACCCAATCCCTGCTCTGTCCTCTCTTTTAGAGAGCTATCCGAAAGTTTGCCTCTGCTTTGCTGGCTTTACCAAAGTCTGTCATTAAACTGCCCAAAACTGTACTGCAGTATGTAATCAGGGCAGCCAAGGTACTTCACAATGCCTGATATATCTCCTCTCTTCCTGTATGCTATAGTATGTGTCAGCTCTGTCCTCTACGAGCATCGACGGCCGTTGTGCTCCACTGCATTTTCCTGCTCCCCAGTTGCACAATATACATGCATTTAAGGCTCTAACTGTAACTGGAGAGCAAATAGAGCCAAAATGGCTGATGATTAAAATTGCACGTCAGTCATCTGGCTGCCACGTAAAAGTACGGATATGGTGCATTGCATGTCAAGGAAATGCAGTGTATTATGTAGTCGATTGCAGAAGCATGCCGGGCTGGGTGATGTGTTAAATATTCACTGCAAAAAATGCTTTTCTTACTTAGATTTTTTTTGTCTTGTTTCCAGCCAAAATGTCTAAAAATTCTCACATCAAGAAGGATTTTCTAGATGAGTAAACATTATTGTCTTGTTTTCAGAAAAAAACAAGTCACAATCAAGTGTGTTTTTGCTTGAAACAAGCAAAATAATCTGCCAATGGGCTAAGAAAAATAATCTTGTTTTCTGTTTGAAATAAGATTTATTTTTCTTGCCCCATTGGCAGATTATTTAGCTTGTTCTAAGCAAAAAATCACTTAATTTATTCAGATTCAGACTGTTATTAGACAGGGTTTACCTACCTAGTATAATATAAACTTAGTAGAGAATAATGTTAGATCATAGACATTAAGATATTATATTTTTTATCTATATCATCCAGCCCTAGATGCATGTGAATTGCAGACACTTTTCTGGGAGGTTTTTCTTGGGGTTTGGTTGTGCCAGTTAAACAAAGGCTGTGTTTTTCTCCTTTGTGAACAGTGTAATCATTCTTTTTTGGGAGGAGACCTGACACCACAATCAGAATGTCTGTCCTTTGGAGCAAAACATCCCCTAAAGCTGGTTTCCTGTCTTGTGTATTGTGTTGGTGTCTTTGATTGACAGGAATATCTGAAGTGACACTTTTCTTAAAACAGTCTGGTTTGCCAGCTCAGCCAAAGGCTGGTACTTGACTGAAAGAGTGTCCAAGTTTATACCCTGCATGTGTTTAAGACTTCTTTGTTTTTCCCTAGAGGGACAATTCAATTGGGCTCAAAGACTGGTTCAAAATAACGCTGTAGTTGGAAAGAAATTAGAGGTGGCATATAAGCACCCAACCCAAAAGCAGCTCACTATCCTACTTGTCCATTTCTTTGTCTAATGAGACCCTCTGCTTCTCAGTTTGTGTATCACGCCTGGATAACGGACTCGAAAACTGCCATGAAAGAGCGAAGTAAGGAAAGACGGCGATTCTGGCAAAGGTACACTGAGGGAAGCACAAGCAAGAAGGACCAGAAGAAAGGTACGATTATACGTCTGATTTTAAACCAATCATACTTTATATATATATAGACAAACAGATTAATTGATAGATAGATGGATAGATGGATGGATGGACAGACAGATAGACTGACAAACAATGGACAAATATATAGATGGATGGACAGATGGATAGACAGATAGACAGACAAGCAGATAGACAGATGGATATATGGACAAATAGGTGGATGGATGGATGGAGGAATGGATGGACAGACGAACACATGGACAAATGGATGAATGGACGGACAGATAAACAGATAGATGGAAAGACAACTAGACAGATGGATAGATGGACAGAGACAGATGGATGACGGATAGATGATGGATGGATGGACAGACATTTAGACAGGTGGATATACAGACAAATGGATGGACAGATGGATGGACTGAAAGACAGATGGGCTGATGATGGATAGATAGATAGATAGATACACAGACAGACAGACAAGCAGATGGATGGATGCGTGAGGGATGGATGGACAAATGGACGAACGAACAAATGGACAACAGATAGGATGGACAGATGGATAGATGAGTGGATGGACGTATGACAGAGAAACAAACAAATGGACGAACGGATGGAGAAATGGTTGGATGAATAAATGGACAGATGGATGGACGGACAGACAGAAAGACGGAGAGACAATGGATAGATAGACGACAAATGGATGGATGATGAATAGACAGACGGATTGATGGATGGATGATGAATAGATAGATGGACAAAAAGTTGCACAAATGGATGGATGCATAGGTGAATAGACAGATAAACGGATATATGGACAGATGGATGGATAGGTGAATAGACGAACAGACGGATGAATGAATGCATAGACAAACTGATGAATGGATGGACAGACAGCTAGATGACAGATAGACTGACAAGCAGATAAACGGATACATGGACAGATGGATGGATGAATGGATGGACAGACGAACACATGGACAAATGGATGAATGGATGGACAGATAAACAGATAGGCAAAAAGAAAATTAGACAGATGTATAGATGGACAGACAGATAGATAGACGGATGAATGGATGGATGGATGGATGGACAGATTGATGAACGAACAAATGGACAACAGATAGATGTATGAATGGATGGACAGATGAATGGATGGACGTATGACAGTAAGACAGACAAATGGACGAACAGATGGAGAAATGGTTGGATGAATGCACAGATGGATGGACAGACAGAGAGATAGATAGAAGGACAGACAACAGATGAATAGACAGACGGATGGACAAATAGATGAATGAAAGGAAGGTTGCACGGACATACAGACAGATAAACAGATAGACGGACAGATAACAGACAAGTAGATGGATGAATGAACGGATGGACAAATTGATGGATGGATGAATGGATAGACAGACAGATAGATGGACAAAAGGATGGACATATATGGACAGATAAACAGATGGACAGACAACAGACAATTAGACGGATGGATGGACAGGCAAACAAATGGACAGACAGAAAGATGGAAGATGGGTAGATGGGTACATAGATAGATAGACAGGGTAGATAGACAGACAGACAGGTAGACAGACGATGGATGGATGGATGGATGGATAGATGGACAGACAGCAGACAAATAGATAGACAGACAATTTGATGAACGGATAGCTGGACGGGTGGATGGATGGATGGACGGACGGGCAGACAGATAGACAGACAGAGAGATAGACAGACAGATGATAGATAGACAGACAGACAAGTAAACAGATGATGGATGGACGGATGGACGGGCAGATAGCAGACAAATAGATAGACAGACAATTAGATGAATAGATAGACGGACAGATGGATGGATGGACGAACAGATAAATGATAGATAGACAGACAAACATATAGACAGATGATAGATAGACAGACAGACAGACAGACAGACAGACAGACAAGCAGATAGATGATAGATGAATGGATGGACAGACAGACAGACAGAGAGACAACAGACAAATAGACGGATGGATAGACAGATGGACGAACAAACGGACGGATAGAGAGATAGACAGACAGATGATAGATAGACAGACAATTAGACAGACAATGAATGGATGGATGGATGGATGGACAGACAGCAGACAAATAGATAAACAGACAATTAAATAAATGGATAGACGGACGGATGGATGGATGGACAGACAGATAGATAGATAGATAGAGAGATAGACAGAGAGACAGATGATAGATAGACAATTAGATGAACGGATAGACGGACAGATAGACAGATGTGGACAAACAGATGACACACAGACAAAGACGAATGGACGAACGAAGGGTGAACAAACAGACAGACAAATAGATGGACAGATGGTGGATAAATAGATAGATGGACGCTCAGAAAGATAGCCCTGCACCAATGTCCAGCACTGGTCTTGACCGCTCTATAGCTCTCTGTTTCTCAGAATGACATTCTCGGCTCATTAATAGTCATTTTGTAAACACAAGCACACTCTACTGGGAACGTCAAGCACCTCATTAAACCCCCTCTGCTGCAGTTTGTAAATGGAGGCTCGCTCTGCCAGCTCCCTCCTGGTGGGCGGCTTCCAGGCCTCGACATTCTTGGGTCTGAGAGATGAAGAGGGCCGTGTTGCATTCGCTACGGTCAATTCATCCCATATGATGGCTGGACGGGGTTTCGACCCTCTCGCCAGATTCAGGAGCCAGCTAGAGCCTATAAAACATTCAGTTAATATATTTTAAAAAACAGCTTGACCAGCACACTCACATTTCGAAAACATATTGCAACTGAAAAAGTGGTGTGACGAATCAGGGTTAATGGTTGTTTTGAGCTTATTACGTTGCAATAACACTGTAATTATTACTTTTTTGTTCATTAGCAGTGCATGTGTCCATTGAGGAAGGAGAGCAGGAGGAAGGTGTTACGGAGGAAGAGGCATCTGATGGTCCAGGTGAGACCGCTCTTCAAAAACCTTTTTTGTATTTTGACTTACAATCATTCATACCCATTAGTTCAGCTGTACTGAAGCTCTACATCTGCTCTCTCCACTCCAGATAACATCCTGAAGCGAGTGTTCAACATTGTGAAGTTCTCCTGGGTTCTCTTCCTGGCCCTGCTGGACAGTTTCACCGCTTGGCTCAACTCCATCTGCCAGGAGCACATCGATATCTCCACCGTCCTGCGCATTGAGCGCTGCATGCTCACTCAGGAGGTCAAAAAGGTAGTGCTGGCATGAAATATCACACTAGAGTCTGCATTTGTATTTTATCTTGTGTTATTGGGTGCACATGACTTTTTTATTTGAACTTTTTTGTGATATTTATTAGCAACAACTTAAAATTAAAACATTTTTTTTTAATAATGCAGATATTGTTCATGGGTCAAAGACGTTAAGTTGTCGACATCAAAAGAAATTTACAAAAGTGATTTTAGGTCCATAGAAAGCACATTAAATGTAAGTAAAGTGTCTACTTTTAAGGTTTTTAAGTTTTTGGAAAATAAAATGTCAAAACTTGGTTGAAATAATGTTACTTTGTCATTCAGTGTAACACAATATTTATGTAAAAATTCAAACAACATGCGTATTTCTGACTTGTACATATTAAAATATATAAAAGAATAAGGGAGCATGTTAAATTTTAGTGTGTTTTAAATGAGTAAAAAAGTCTTACTGACAAATGGCCAAAACCTAGGATAGTGGCAAATTTAAAAAATGTAGAATTACAACTAATTAGTATTTGGGGTGAAAGTAATTCATCCTTTATTTTTTGCACAAAAAAAAAGCAATTAAATTAAAAAATTTTGTCTTTGACCCAGTATTTAGAAACGGCATGCAAAATCTAAAATTTTATTAAAACAATGAATTATTATTAGAAAAATAATGAAAAATCTAATGTGATGAAATATTTTAAATCTATTAAGATATCTATCTTTTTTTGTATTAATCTATACCTTTTTGACAATAAAAACGATCAAAAGTCAAATAAATGTAAAGGTAAATAGAAATATTAAGGCGAGACATCAATAAAAAAAACAATAAATAATAGTTATTACCTTACTTACACAGTTGGTTGATTACATTGGTAATTGCAAACATTTTTTGTATTACAAGTTTTCTAAAATGTTAGGTTTAAATATGCAAATGAGGCATTATTTAATGAAATATGCACTAATTTGCATGAATTTCTAGTACAAAAATCTAAACACTGGATGAAGTCAGTTTTGAAAATTCTTGTTTAATTTTTTGACATATTAGAGTCACATGTTTTTACAGAGGGGATTTTGGGTATCTCATATTGTCACTCCATAATTCAGAAAAAAACTTAGAACAGACAGAAAACTGATAAAAATGTATTTATTATTATTATTTTTTTTTTTTACAATTTTGGTATAAAATCAAGCGAATTATATCTGAACAAATCCATCTGTAAAAACCTTCAGGATATAGACAGGAATAAAAATGTCAAGTTTGGTGTGTGTAAGTGCTACTGAAGTGGAGATTTATGGCTCAGTGAAGGAGAAAAAAACTAAAATCTTTAAATATTTCTATTGTAATTGAAATCTATTGACACAAATAGATAAAGTGCTATAAAAGAAACACTTAACAGTGTCTTTTGGGTGTTTTTATTTCCAGTAGTCTGAAAAAACACTATGAAACACCAAAAAGTCCAAAATCTCAAACGTGACAGGTGCATGAAAAAACATGTTTTGCCATTATAAGCATTAAAACTTAAAAATAAAAATACACAAAACAAAAGCCAATTCAAAATATTATTAAGTACTAAAAGTAAGCAATAATTTACTTCTAACTGGTTGTCATTGCAAAATAATTATTAATAATAATAGTTCTCTGGTTTCCTTTTTTAAGTGACCTCAGACTGTCTCGACTGACCAATCAGAATATAGAATTTAAGAGAGCTGTGTAATAATAGTATATATAACACAAAAATAACATTAACGGAGTCATATGCGGAATCAGTTTTAGCAGCAGTGCTGTAATTACGCCTCACATGAATAATGAGCATCATGCTTGGAATGGACAAGACTGTAAACCTTGAGGTTTAACACCTCGTCTGCTGCCCTGCAGGGGAACATTCCATCGCGGGACAGCGTCCACATGTACTACCAGAGACAGATGTGCAGGCCAGCGTCCACCGGGTCCAGCCTGGACAGAACTGAGGATCTATACTCGGACTTCAGCCCTTTGCGGAGCCAGGCTTACGGGACGGATGCCGCAGAGTCCGATCTCTCTAGAGAAAACCTGTCCAGGTGAGAAAACACCACTCAATGTGTTCTAGATCTGTTTGAGAAAATCTAATTCATGTGCATGTAATTTAATTATAATATGCAGCTTTATAAAGATGAAGTACTTCCAGTGTTGACTCATACAGTAATCCAGAAAGTCCCGTTTATCTCAGGGTTGATTAACCTCCAAGAAAAACCACTCTTTTGTTTTCTTAACCAGGAGAAAAGGTCTTTTGTTAAAGCTGTCTGTAGAAATATAGTTGTATTGACGGCTAAAGTATGGCAGAGATTGTGTTTAATAAAAGTTCCGTAGTTGGATTAGGTATTTAGCGATTCTACATACTGATTTTGATTCTTAACGATTCCAAGTTTTGATTTGAATAAGGTTTTTTGAAAAGTCAAACATTTAGATGTCAAACATATTTTGCTGCAGCTGAATGGACAGAAATCAGCAGCCTGTGTGCATTAACTTTCGTCTGTGGTTTTAACCAAAATGAGACTTTAGAAATGCACTAGACTAACCTATATAGATTTCAAACATTATTAAAGACAAGTGAACAGTCAGAAATTAAAATAGCACAAAGAAATACAACTGAACAAAGTTCAACTGAAACTGAAATGTGATCAAAAGGGTTCATACAAGGTGCTTAAAGTGCTTGAAGTACTTTTTGACTTTTTGAAATTTAAGGCCTGGAAAACCCTTGAAAATACACTGTGCATAATTATTAGGCATGTTAATATTCTGGTTTTTCAATTTTACAAATTGCAAACCACATCAATCTTAAGAACTACTATTCATTTTATCATTTATAAGTGATATATAATTGTCTATGAAGGCTGGAAGTGAAAAACTCCTTATATTCAGGTTTGCATAATTATTAGGCACGTTTTCTTTTGGATATAAAATGAGCCAAAAAAAAAGATTTAACTCAGACTGAAAAGTAAAAAATTATTAAATGGCCATAAGAAGAATTCTATACTAATGCAATACAAGAATTTGCAAAGTTAAGGCATGGCCAAGTTCATTTCTCCTATCCGAAAAAGTCTGTCTTGAAGAGATGGACTAAAATGACAGGGTTTCTGCGGGTCCTTAAAATGTCGTAAAAAGTCTTGATTGTAGTTGTATCAAATTTAAGGCCATAAAAAGTCTTAAATGGTACAAGAAAATCTTAACTATGATTTCAAGAGGTCTTAAAACTGCAATATTTCTGCCGCTCCGAAAGCGCCACCTGCTGGCAGAGAATGAATTTGCATTTCCATTTCCAAGGCCATCTGCTGTTTATGTTCAGACCAAAGTGAAAGGGACCAAGGTTTTAACACTGCAAACACACAGAGTTGTAAATGTGAACTGGTGGATCAACAAGAAGATAATGCATAATAGAAATCTAAATAATTAACCCCTTAAGCTCGTAATACCGGTATAGGAATTGCGTCATTGTGTATTTTTATGAAAAGAGCACAAATATAGACACATATTGTATCTTTTGAAAGCTTACAATCTAAACTTTTAGATTACATGCATTGTTTTAGCGTTTATAAACATTTACGCACATTCCAGCTACTTCGGTAGTACTGCTACTTCACTTTTAGCACAAATCCTGGAAATCCTTGAAAATCGAAAAAGTAGTGCTTGAGAAGTCCTTGAAAGTCCTGAAATTTCCTTTTACAGTATCTGTATGAACCCTGAATCAAATGTAAAATGGCACTATATAGTTTTCTCTTTATAAATAAAACAGATCAATCATTATTAAAGTTTAAAAAGTTATTCAGTCCAGATCAATGAGTGATTTTCTTTGTCTTTTGTTATTATACACCAGAATTATATTAGGCTTCTTTCACTTTAAGACCAAGTGCACCGCTTTCTTTCACAACTGTTATGTTCATCTATGTTTTATGAGGATATTTTGAATTAATTTAGTGTATTCATCCATTAAAGCGCAAGAAGACGTGAAAGAATTCCATATTTGCACACTATATGAGAGGCTTTCTGCATGCATGATTTTGATGAGTTTTCTTTCATGTCTTCTTGCACTTGAATGATTTAAAATCACATTAAAATGTGCCTAATAAGTGGTGGTTCTTGGAAATTCTGAACTGGTCCTCAATACCCAACACGACTCAGTAGTCATATAAGGATTCTCCAAACACAGCAAGTCAGGACTAGATGTCTACTAATAAAAAAACTGTTATATAAATGTATGACTTAAGCATCACCTTCTTTTGAATATCAGTTTGTTTAGTGAGTGTGAGCTGTAAATCAGACACTGTTCTCATAAATGAGCGGCTTAGTTCAGTGCAGCAGCCTGTTATTTTGCAGGATGACTTATTTTTACTCTCGCTACACCCAGTGTAAGGCACATACTGGAGATAAGGTGTTTGCCAAGGGTTCAGCACGCCAGATTTCAACAACACCCTTCTGTCTCACCAGCTCACTGACGCCAAATCATCAAATTCCTCTGCTCATTTAAAAAAAATAAAATGCTGAACATGCTGCATACATATGGCCAAGCTCAGCTGGTTATACACTACCAGCCAAAAGGTTTTGGACAGTAAGATTTTTAATGTTTTTTTTTTAAAGAAAGGCTCACCAAGCCTGCATTTATTTGATCCAAAATACAGCAAAGCAGTAAAATTGTGAAATATTTTTACAATTTAAAATAACTGCTTTCTATTTGAATGTATTTTAACAAGTACATTTTCAGCATCGTTACTGCAGTCTTCAGTGTCATATGATCCTTCAGAAATCATTCTAATATGCTGATTTGCTGCTCAAGAAACATTATTATTATTATTTTTATTTATACCTTTTTCAGGATTCTTGGATGAATAGAAATATCCATTTATTTTATTTTATTATTTTATTTTATATATTTTTTAATTATTATAATTTTTGGGGGGAAAGAAATTATAGAAATTAATACTTTTTTATTTAGCAAGGATGATTTAAATTGATCAAAAGTGATGATAAAGACATTTATAATGCTACAAAAGATTTCTATTTCAGATAAAAAGTTCTTCTGAACTTTCTATTCATCAAAGAAACCTGAAAAAAATTACTTGGCTGTTTTCAACATAATAATAATAATAATAATAATAATAATAATAATAAATGTTTTTTGAACATCAAATCAGCATATTAGAATGATTTCTGAAGGATCATGTGACACTGAAGACTGCGGTAATGATGCTGAAAATTCAGCTTTGAAATCACAGGAATAAATTACAATTGAAAACATATTCAAATAGAAAACAGTTATTTTAAATAGTAAAAATATTTCAAAATTTTACGTTTTTTGCTGTACTTTAGATCAAATAAATGCAGGCTTGGTGAGACATTGAAACATTAAAGACATTATAAATTTAAAACTTATGGTTATAAATTGTTATAAAATGTAATAAAATAATATAAGTTGATATACATAACATGGTGAGATTTTCTGTTTTTGAAAGAAGTTTCTTCTGTCCTCATATTTGAATTACCATGGTCTTGATCAGTTACTTCATGTATACCATGGTATCATAGAAAAAACATAAGAATTACATACAAATTTGTTGTCTTATGCAAACAAAATAGAGCAGATCAAACATACAACAATACACTTATTCAATTACACTTCACAAAAAAAAAAAAAAAAGATTACCATATTCCTATACCATAGTGTTTACATGACACCAGAAAGGTGCCTTATAAAACAAAACGTACTAATGCCATGTTTTTATTGTATATGAATCATGAATCTGGTTTGTTTCTGTGTTTAGTGTGTACACCGAATCCACTGTGCTTTGTGAATCAACACTGGACCATCCTGAGGAAACCAATGACTGCGTTCTCAAAACCAGCCAGCGAGCTCGACCCAGACTCTGCCGCCTACCTAGTGTGGATGTGCAGTCGTCGTCTGCAGACAGTGCATCAAGGTATGAACCTCAACCATCCTCTCTGCTTCTGCTTGAGCACAGTTGTCCGTTTCTGTGTGATTACAGCTCCAGGACTTTCTGTCATTACCAGTTAGGAGGCAGGTGACTCTATTATGTGTGTAAACGAATCTGTCCTGAGTGTTAACACACACACACACACACACACACACACACACACACACACTCTCACACACACACACACACACACACACACACACACACACAGGTGTGGATGGTTACTGTAGCCCTGTATTGACAGACGGACAGGGTTTCCAGAACCTTCTGCTCATACACAGCTAAAGCACAATAGACAGAGTCTCTTCAGCCAGATATTCAGAGTGAGTTTAGGCACACCACCATACAAATCATATATGCAATTTGTGACCCTTAAGTAGCACAGGTATAATTGTAGCAATAGCCAAAAATAGAGTGTATGGGGCAAAATTATCGATATTTCTTTTATGCTAAAAATCATTAGAACATGAAGTAAATTTCCTACTGTAAATATATCAAAACATAATTTTTGATTAGTAATATGCATCGCTAAGAACTTCATTTGGACAACTTTAAAGGCGATTTTCTCAATAATTTGATTTTTTTTTTCACCCTCGGACTCCATACATACACTCCAAACCATACATCAACTGAAAGCTTATTTATTCTGATTTCAAAACACAAAATGCATGTTATTTTCTATAACTGACCCGAAAAAGATATTTCACATAAAAGATGTTTGCATAAAGTGCACAAGAGAACATAATAGTTGAATTTATAAAAATGACCCAGTTCATATTGATTCTTAATACTGTGTTACCTGGATGATCCACAGCTGTTTTATTTTTATTGAGCTTATTTATTCAGATTTTAGGTGATGTATAAATCTCAATTTAAAAAAAAAGGCTGTTTTTTCATGCACCTCGCGTTTGAGATTTTGGCCTTTTTTGGTGTTTCATAAAGTGTTTTTTCAGACTAGTGACCTTAAACATGCTTTTTCACTTCTTTTTATATTCTTAAATATATTTTTCTGAATATTTTTTAAATGCTTTATATCATTTTATATATTATTCATTAATATATAAGCAAATTTATTTTCTTTGTATAAGGACGTTTTCTTTCTGTAATCAATTAGACATGTGGTCTTTGAGGCCATGTGACAACAATGTAACATACTGTCATAAATGTTTCTTATAAATATTGCTGTTTCAGATCCCTAAAAATAGTAGAAAGTATGCCTTCAGGTCACACATCTGGATAAAGTGGGATGGTGTTTCCCCCTTGTGGTTATTTGCATAAATTACAACTTTATTGTTTCTCACTGACTTACAGTTGAGCTCAACAATTTACATACACCTTGCAGAATCTCAAAAATGTTAATTATTTTAGCAAAATAAGAGGGATCATATAAAATGCATATTTTTTTTAAATACTGACCTGAGTAAGATATTTCACATAAAATATGCTTACATATAGTCCACAAGAGAAAATAATAGTTGAATTTATAAAATGTTTACATCCCCTTGATTCTTAATACTCTTGTTCATGAGTCCCTTGTTTGTTCTGAACAGAAATCAGAAAAATCCTTCAGCTCCCACAAATTCTTTGGTTTTCCAGCATTTTTGTGTATTTGAACCCTTTCCAACAATGACTGTATGATTTTGAGATGCATCTTTTCACACTGAGGACAACTGAGGGACTCATATGCAACTATTACAGAAGGTTCAAACACTCACTGATGCTCCAGAAGGAAAAAACATGTATTAAGAGCCGGGGGGTAAAACACTTTTGAACAGAATGAAAATGTGTGCATTTTTCTTATTATGCCTTAATATCATATTATTTTCATTTAGTACTGCCCTTCAGAAGCTACAAAAGATAGTTTCCCAGAAATCAAAATAAGTCAAATTTACCCTGATCTTCAAATTCCAAAAGTTTTCACCCCCGGCTCTTAATGCATGTTTTTTCCTTCTGGAGCATCAGTGAGTGTTTGAACCTTCTGTAATAGTTGCATATGAGTCCCTCAGTTGTCCTCAGTGTGAAAAGATGCATCTCAAAATCATACAGTCATTGAAAAAGGTTCAAATACACAAAAATGCTGAAAAAGAATTTGTGGGAGCTGACAGCAGGCAGTTTAACTGTTCAGGACAAACAAGGGACTCATGTATTAAGAATCAAGTGTATGTAAATCATCTTAAAAACATCTTATATGTGAAATATCTTATTCAGGTCAGCACTAAATAAAAAATAGCATGCATTTTGTATGATCTCTCTTATTTTGGTCAAATAAGTATGTTAACTTTTGAGTTCAACTGTGTTTCTCTGGCAGTGAGCACACACAGGGCACTGAGCTCTACTCGCGGCAGGGCACCAGTGACACCGTCGAGGAGGCGGATAGCCACAGAGAACTCAGAGAGCATCCAGACAAACTCTGGAGCAGCACTTCAGACCTGCCGCCTCCTTCTCCAGACCAGCGGATGCCTCGAGGAGCCGCTGCCAGTGCAGAATGGGACAGCGTTCTGGCGGCGGAGCAGGTGTGCTGGACACAGGGCGGGGCGGACATCCCTCCCTCCTACAGTAAAGCCACGGGTCTGGATTCGGTGTGTGACGCGGCGGGTCGTGCGGACGGAAGGAAGCTGAGGATCCAAACGCCTGATGAGAAGAGCACCGAAACTCTGCTCTCAATGAGCCATCAGCGGACGGCCAGTGAGCTGCTGCAGAGCAGGTGAGAACATGTCATGTGACCTTAAACGAGTAGTTCACTTTCAGAACCAAAAATTACAGATAATGTACTCACCCCCTTGTCATCCAAGATGTTCATGTTTTTCTTTCTCCAGTCGTAAAGAAATGGCGTTTTATGAGGAAAACATTCCAGGAATCCTCTCCATATAATGGAATTCTTTACTTGCTTATATACTTTTTAATCTTAAATTGCTCGTCTTGCCAAGTTAGACAAGCGTTTTTGAGGTAAAAAAGTATATAAATTATATATTTATATATATACAGTGCGCAACATAAATGAGTACACCCCCTCTAAAACTTAACAAATTGAGCAATTACTCTTCACTTGAAAGACATATGTGACCCTGGACCACATAACCAGTCATAAGGTTAAATTTTACAAAACTGAGATGTATACATCATATAAAAGTCCAATAAATAAGCTTTCTATTGATGTGTGATTTGTTAGGATAGGACAATATTTGACCGAGATACATCTATTTGAACATCTGGAATCTGAGAGTGCAAAAAAATCAAAATACTGAGAAAATCACCTTTAAAGTTGTCCAAATTAAGTTCTTAACAATGCATATTACTAATCAAAAATTACATTTTGATAGGTTTACAGTAGGAATTTTACAAAAAATCTTAATGGAACATGATCTTTATTTAATTACCTAATGATTTTTGGCATAAAAGTAAAATAAAAAAATTTGACCCATGCAATGTATTTTTGGCTTTTGCTACAGACATACCCCAGCGACTTAAGACTGGTTTTGTGCTCCAGGGTCACATATTAGGATTCTTTGGAGATATAATGTTCCAACAGGCCTGCTTGATCAATTACCAAAGAAGAATGCTAAAATTATTTAGCAAATTAGGATTTTCCTGTCAAAGTGCTCCCAAGGTGAAAATCCTTCAGTGGACATGTATTTCGCTCAGTATTAACACTCTTGAGCAGCTGTGGGGGATTCTGTAGAGACGAGCTGAGCAAAACTAAAAGGACTAGAATATTATACATTTGCTGAATTAGATATAGGGTGTACTCATTTCTGCAATCCATTATTTAAACAAAATTGGCTAATTTACTTATATTACAGGAAATATTGGCATATATTTTGTTGTTTTTATTAAGTATATGTTTAATACATTTAAATATTGCCATCTTTCCATGAATTATATTAGTGATCATTAAGAAAATACATCTTTTATATATATTAAGAGGGGGTGTACTCATTTATGCTGTGCACTATATATGTTTATATATATTTTTAAGAAAATAACCCATCTTTTTGCTAGATAAGACCATTCTTTCCTCAACTGTGATTGTTTAGAGCCATTTGAAGCTGCATTTTGGAAGATCAAACTCAAGGCACCATAGAAGTCCATTATATGGAGAGAAATACTGCAATGTTTTACTCAAAAAACATAATTTCTTTACGACTGAAGAAAGAAAGACATGAACCTCTTGGATAATTATCTGTAAATGTTTGTTCTGAAAGTGAATTAAACAGCTGAAACACTAGATGTTGTTTTAAAGATCTGAGTGCAACAAACTTGTAGAATGTGATCAAAAACAGTTAAAATAGTAGAATTGCGAAATGTTACTAGAATTTAAAACAGCCATTTTCTATGTGAATATCTGTTACAATTAAATTTATTTTTGTGATGCACAGCTACATTTTCAGCATCATTACTGCAGTCTTCAGTGTCACATGATTCTTCAAAAAGCTGATTTGCTGCTCAAGAAACATTTCTATATGTTAGCAGTGTTTAAAACAGTTCATTTTTCAATAATCACAGAAAGTTCAAAAGTAACATTATAAATTTTGTAACATTATAAATGTCTTTACTGCCACTTTTGATAAATATAATGCATCCTTGATAAATAAAAGTATCAATTTCTTTAAAAAAAAATACTGATCCCAAACTTTTGAACAGTAATGTATGTAAAAATACAGTCATATAACATTTAATTAATTACCATAACATTAATAAATAAATCTTTAATAGTAACTATAATATTGAAAATTATTTTCTTAAAACAAGACTATTTATGCCATTTGGGATACATTTTATTTATTTTTGTTGGTTGTTTAGTTGTCTTTTTTTTTTATTCATTGTATCTTTGTTTGATTCTCTTTTTTTAATAACCTGTAAGACATTTTAAAACAGATACAGATTTAAAGATACATTTAAATGTAGATAGTGATTATTTATTTACTTTTTTAATGTATTGCTCCAAATCAGTATCCGTAAATAGCTGGTTCCCATTGTGACACAAAATAAATGTAATAAATATTTCCTGGGCATTAACAGTGAAAATGTTCAAAGGCCGTTTGTTGATATGACTTTATTTGTGTGGACTTCTACATAAAAAATAAAAATAAAAATACATATATACAGTCAAGCCAAAATTTATTCAGACACCTTCAACATTTCACAAAAAAAAATATTTTCTTAGATTTTTTTGTCTTGTTTCCAGCCAAAATATCTAAAAATTCTTACAAATTCTACAAATTATTTTCTTGTTTTCAGAATAAACAAGTCAAAATGAAGTGAGTTTTTGCTCAGAATAAGCTAAATAATGTGTCAGTCGGGTAAGAAAAATAATTTGCTTTCTGTTTGAAATAAGATTTTTTTGCTTACCCCATTATCAGATTATTTAGCTTGTTCTAAGCAAAAACTCACTTCATTTTGACTTGTTTTTTTTTTTCTGAAAACAAGAAAATCATTGTTATTTTTTAGAAAATCCTTCTTGATTTAAGAATTTTTTTGATATTTTTGCTGGAAATGAGTTTAGAAAATAGTAATAAAATATGACAAGAAGTAGTTAAACAGCATTAAACAAATTCATCTTGATAATGTCAGATAACTTTGATAAAAAGGTATGGAACAAAACATGATCAGGTTAAACTCAAATCAAATTTTTAGTCTCTAAATTTGATTAGTTTTACTGGTCCACTGTTTGAAGTATTTTTGTGTATAATATGTCGCAGTTTACTTTATTTTGCTGTCCTAGCTTACATAAATCAATTATAGTGTCCTAGTAAAAAATATCAAAAATTTCTGAATATTTTTTTACATACCTTAGAAATAATAAAAAAATATTAGAAATTAAAAAGGTCTAACAAGTCTCTCCTCATGTAAAAGTACACTTCATTATGATTATAACTGATTGCATTTGTTTTATAAAGTGAGAGAAAAAATCCACACTTTAAGTTGTTCTTCATCTTTTCTCCATCAGGATGTTCTTTGACGAGGAGCTGGAGGCGTCTGAACATTTCTACCGGTCTCAGCCGCAGTTCCTCCAGCTCTGTTACGCTCTCTATAACATGCTGGTGGCTCATTCTGAGATGGTGTGTTATCTGGTCATCATCCTCAACCACATGATCTCAGCATCAGTGGCCACGCTGGTGCTGCCCATCCTCATCTTCCTCTGGGCCATGCTGTCGGTTCCTCGGCCCAGCAAACGCTTCTGGATGACAGCCATCGTCTACACTGAGGTATTACATCTTTGATAGTCCACCTGAAGCATCAGTGAGTGTTTGAACCTTCTGTAATAGTTGCATATGAGTCCCTCAGTTGTCCTCAGTGTGAAAAGATGCATCTCAAAATCATACAGTCATTGTTGGAAAGGGTTCAAATACACAAAAATGCTGGAAAACCAAAACAATTTGTGGGACCTGAAGGATTTTCCTGAAGAACAGCAGACAGTTTAACTGTTCAGGACAAACAAGGGACTCATGAACAACTATCACTAAACAAAAAACACAGCTGTGGATCTTTCAGGTAACAACACAGTATTAGGAATTTAAGTGTATGTAAACTTTTGAATGGGTTCGGTCATATATATTTAACTATTATTTTTTCTAGTGGACTATATGTAAACATCTTTTTATGTGAGATATCTTATTTAGGTCAGTATTAAATAAAAAGTAGCATGCATTTTGTAAGATCCCTCATATTTTGGTGAAATAATTAACATTTTGCAGATTCTGAAAGGGGGATGTAAACTTTTGACCTCAACTGTATATGCACTCTCTCAAATAATCTTCTCGAATTTTCTCAAACAGGTCACCATAGTGATCAAGTACTTCTTCCAGTTTGGCTTCTTTCCGTTTAACCAGAGCATAGAGCTGGACAAATCCAAACCCTTCCACCCGCCCAACATCATCGGTGTGGAGAAGAAAGAGGGCTACGTCCACTACGACCTGGTCCAGCTCCTCGCGCTCTTCTTCCATCGATCCATCCTGAAGGTAGAAAGACACTCTTTGATTTGTCTAACATGTCTTAACTGAACATGAAATCTGAACACGCTCTTCTTCCTCAGTGCTATGGGCTGTGGAATGAAGATGAGCCCAGGTCAGCAGGTCAGACTGCGAGCTCAAACCACACCGATTCAGACGCTGAAGAGAAAGTTCAATCCCGACCAGAGAAGAGTCCCGTTGATGTCTCACCCGTCTCCACACACGTACGGCTGCCCAGAAAACAGCTTTACACCAGTGCTGCTGTGCGGCGACAGAGCTCCAGCATCTCACAGCGCTCGACCCACTCGAAAACAGGTGTGCTGGGATACACGCTTTTTGCTCGTTCACTTTAATCTCTGAATTTGCACTCACATTTGCAAAATTTGGTGGGTCAAATAGGACTAAATGCGGTGGTTCTTAACCAGGGGCCTTGACAAACAAAAAGTGAGCCTCAAGATGACTTAATATGGTTTAAAATAAGACTAAACAAGCTTTAAAATAAGCTAAAACTCAGGTTGTAAGCTGACATTTAGGGATTCAAGCGCATAACGCTGAAACCCTATTGCAATTGTTAGAATGGCCAAGGATCAGCAATCTATGCATAAAACTGTTTGTTCAGACCAAACCGTAAGTTGTAGATACTTGAAACCTGGAGGGATGTTAGTACTCACACTCGTCACCAATGCTCGCCCCAATTGGCCTAAAGGGGGCACTGCAGCTATCAAAAGTATGAAATCGCTCATAACTCCTAAACTGTCAGTCACAGGCTCAAGTGTCTTATGTCATTGTAATCATTGGCTCACGTCGGACAAAACACGCATCAGATTCTATCATGAGCCTGGCGAAATTTTCAGGTATTTTGGATTTTTTGCAAAACCTACTTTTCATATGTAGTCCTATGATTTTCGCCCAATCGGAACCAAACCAGTGCAGAAAGATTCTCTAGAGAGCAAATATCAATAATTATCAAAAAAAACGTCTAACTTTTGAATCACCATAACAATGGGACGCCAAAACGTTCGAAAGGGGCAGGGCCAACTTTAGTAAAATGCCTATAACTCCTGAACGGAATGAAATATCTCCACCAAACTCAAGACACATATGTAAGAGCTCAATCTGAGGCCGCAGGATAAAAATTGACTGACAAATATTAATGATTTTATTCAGTTCAGGAGTTATGAATGATTTCATACTTTCGATCACTGTAGCGCCCCTGTCAGGCAAATTGAGGCAAGCATTGGTGACGTTGTAAACGGTGTGAGTACTAGCATCCCTCCAAGTGTCAAGTCTCTATGACTTAATGTTTGGTCTGCACGATCACTTTTACGTAGAGATTGCTGATCCTTGGCCATTCTAACAATTGCAATAGGACAACAACTACAATATGTCAGTTTACAACCAGATTTGTAGCTTATTTTAAACTGGTTTAGTCTTATTTAAAACCATTTTAAGTCATCTTGAGGCTCATGTTTTGTTTGCTAAGGCCCCTTTATTTATAATTTTTTTCTTTAATTTAAAATTTTACTTTTTATGTATGGAATTTATTACGAAGCATGTTTGGTTGTGTTTTTACTTCTTTTTGTATTGTCTATGTGATGCATTATGTTTGTCTAAAGTTTGTTTTATGATGCTACTGCAAAAACATGGCCACCATTGGCTGATGAAGTTTGAGCACCTATTAGACAAGGTTAACGGAGGCCGATTGGAACAAAACTTGGTGGGCCTGTTCAACTAACAGCCACAAAGATCTATGAGAAATTTGAAAGAAATTGGCCACTGCGGGGGGCGACAACGCGTTTTTCAAGGGTGAAAACGACATACACGCAACTCCTCATTTCGGACAACTTTGCCTCTAGAATCACTGCGGTCAATCAAATAGTTTGTTAAATGATCAGGAAGATGTCAAAAACCTACATTTGCGAACTAGTCCTAGGTTTTTTCGCTCAATCTGGAACAAAACACTGCAGTACAATTTGCTGGACTCTCTTGGTCAATAATTATAAATAAAAAAATTTTATGTACACTTTAGGAAGCTATAACGGGGTCCTTTACAAAAGGCTAAAGGACAACTCAAAACTTCACAAAACCTGCTGAGCACATGCGACAGGTGATTCTAAACAAACATTCAAAGTTTTAAGAAGATAAGACCACAGCTGACACTATAACAGTCATGAACATTTAAAAACACTTTTTAAATCATTGATTTAGTTGGTTACAAGCTTGCTAACTAATGTTTTTTTTCATATATGCTTAAATCAGTGGTTCTCAAACTTTTTTGGTCGCGACCCCCTTTAAACCTATAAAAAATCCCCCCCCCCCCCCCCCCCCCCCAAATACCTATCCCACCTAAGACTAATAAATAATTTTAATAAACATAATGAAAAATTTAAGCTTTCTTAGTAAAAAAAAAAAAAAAAAAACTTCATGGGAAAACACCCGCAACACTTGAAACATTAAAAAACAGCACAGACAGATTACTATTATTATTATTATTATTATTATAATTATTATTATTATTATTATTATTATTATTATTATTATTATTATTATTATTATTATTATTATAATTCTCTCTGTTATTTATTTATTTTATTTTTTGTGGGTTTCATGCTGTCCTAAGGCATAGCAGGGCTCAAAATTCACTTTTTTACTTTTTACTTTTATTTTTTAGCCATTTAAATTAGAGGCAGCCACTGCATTTTTAAACAATCTACAGTATAAATAACAAAAAAATAAAAGACACAGTTCTTTCTTAGTCGTGTAGGCAATAAATGCAGCCATAATCAAAGTAGGCTACTCTTTCAATATTCAAATTGCAATAGAGATCGAATTTTTCAAGCATGACGCTCTCTAAACGTGGGGTATTAAAATTGCTTTTGAATGCGCATGCACGTTTTACTTTTGGTTTCATTTTGATGGGATTTTGAAATGCGTGTCCCCATTGGAAATTACGCCCCTAGCTGTGTGAGTGGAACTCTGCCGCTGATTTACCATTTGATGTGAATGTAGTCCGCATTGTACAGTATACTGAGACGGAGACACCAGATTTGTATGAGACAGAATGTGCGCTGTAGCACGAAATATATTTCTTCAAAAGCAGATTGCGGAGACCTTTTAATTGTCCAAATCAAAATCAAAAAGCGTCATATCGCACACACATTAAAAGTGCCATAGAATGGAAAACTGAATTTACCTTGGCATAGTTAAATAATAACAGTTCAGTACATGGACATGACATACCATGAGTCTCAAACACCATCGTTTCCTCCTTCTTATATAAATCTAGTGTTTGCAAAAGACCACCGAAAAATAGGTCAATTCCAACATAACACCGACTGTTACGCAGCATCCCTGAGATCGTTAATAGTTACGCCTCCAACATTTGCATCGCCCAATCATCACTAACGTCTGTACATCAGTTAAACAACTGATGAGTCACTCAAGGGACACGGTTAGCTTAATGCTAGCAGTAGCCTGTTACATTGCTATACATTTGATTTCACTTACCACATAAACAGAGAAATAACTGAGTTGATGATGGCGAATGATTTACAGATCTTGAGAATCACTGAGCTCATTAATATTCTTGAAGCTTCCAAATAACAGAGCATTTAATTCTAGGGTCAAATCCTAGGGTTGTAAATGGACCTGTAAAACCATTTCTGGAGATTTTTTGCCCTTTCCTATGCCAAATACCTTCTATGTAGATATCAGAGAACAATTTAAGATATTCTCTCAATGCATTCTATGGCACCTTTAATTGCAATGCAGTTTGTGCAAATTCAGAACAGAGGTTGGGAGAGAGAGAGAAAAAAACAGCCGGTTCCTAGTTGAGCGGTGCGACATCTCTGCTTGACTCGACAAAGCAACAGTTGCAAATAATTTTTAGCTTTGAAGCCGAGAGCAATTATACCTCGTCATATTTTCTGCATTGAGCTTTTGAAAGACCAGCACCTGCCTAGGTTTGTGCGAATTCATCTATGGTTTTCTCTTCTCTTTCACACACCGATCCATCTCCCATTCTAAGTTAGGTCCTTTTATATTTATTATAAATACTCACAATACTCGTGCGCCCCCCACTTTGAGAACCACTGGCTTAAATGCCTTAAAGCCCTTGAACCCTGGTAATCGCTGCTTGCAACTATATTTCTTTTTTAATTTGTTACCTCTGTATCATGATTCTTTTCTGTCCCCAAATTTAAGACTCTTAATGATGTTTGTTTTTAAGACATTTCTGTATGTGTGTCTCCACAGGCAGCACCGGCACCAGGATGAGTTTGCGTCGCGCCGGCAGTTCACTAAGCGCTCAACAGAAGAGCCGCAAGGAGCTCGTTTTAGAGAAGCTCAGAGAACAGCTGATCAAAGCAAAGCATTTCACCGTCAAAAGGTAAGACTCTCGCTTCAGTCACTCATTTACTGTATTTGAAAATGGAGAGCAATCATCATATTATAATTTTTTTTAATTATTCAATCTGCTGGGTTTGTTTTGTTTCAGGGTTCTGGATATCTACATTCCCATTCGGCAGTTCTTCTATAACCTGATCCACCCGGAATACAGCGCTGTGACTGACGTTTACGTGCTCATGTTTCTGGCCGACACGGTCGACTTCATCATCATCGTTTTCGGATTTTGGGCTTTCGGGGTTTGTAGCTCATTCACATCACAATATAAAAGAATTGATCATGCAAAGATTACAGTTTTCTGAAAATATACTTACCCTCAGGTCATCCAAGAAATACATTCTTTCATCAGATTTGGAGAAATGCATCATTCCATCACTTGCTCACAAATGGATCCTCTGCAGTAGAGCTCTTCACAGAGGACCCGAGACCCGAGGACCCGGGACCCGACCCGGGACCCGTACGGGTTCGGGTCTATATTTTAAATGGTTAGCCGGGTCCGGGTCGGGTCCAAATCTATTACTTCGGGTCCCGGGTATGTTTAACTTGTGTGTAATACCCGAGTCGATCGGAGAACATCGCACCTTCCAGTGTCAGTCACCACTTTGCACGTGTTTTGTAACTTGCATCTTGTAAAATTATGATAAGAAAAGTGTGAGAAGGAAATAAAAAAAGAAGAAGATTAAATAAATAAATAAAAACGCGTGTCGCGTGACCGCAGCAGCGAGAAGCAGAGCGCAGGAGGAGTTAACGTAAACGGACGGTCGGTGACGGTGATCATGGATTCCTTCAGGAGTGATGTGAAATAAAAAGCCTTGCACATTTATTTATTTCACATGAGCAACAAAATATGAGATCGAAAATGAACAGTCACATTAATGTTGTCTGTGATGTTTACACTGCATTAAAATAACGCGCATGAAATGTTTCTATGGCAACCAGAGCTGGCGACTTTTACCAAAGACCAGAGCCATAGAGAAACTCTGCCAAATACTATAGAATACCTTTAAGGCCTTAAAGGGACTTTGCTTTTACTCTGCCATAGTACACATAGCATTCTTTCTTACGTTTATAATAATACGGAAGAACCATCTTGTTATATTTAAATTTTTTGGTCAGGCTCGGCTCAGAGAGCACAGTGATAATAGAAAATATGGTGGAAAAAATACACTCTTTTCAGAATAAGCTATTTACGCTATCAAGCTGTCTCGTGCTATACGTGCGAATTCCTCCTTTAAGTTTCATAAGATGACCACTAGGTGGAGCTCTAAACATATGTTTTGTATTGCTTTATCTTACTGAAGAAGATACTGTTATTGAAGATGCACGCAGTAAAGTTTACCGCATTCATTGTTTTGTGCCTTTTTGGAAAAAAAATGTTTAATTATAAATTAATAATATTAATAAATAATAAATTAACTAATAAATAAAACACTTGCACCGAGTCTTTATTACAATCTGCAAAAGAAGGCTATCGTTATTGTAGTTCAATGGTCATTCGTCACCGACCGTGACCGCGAGTAGCCTGCCCTAAATTAAAGCTGGAATAGTGGATTAAAAAGGGTCTTTCTGTCGGCAAGAGAGAAGAACAGCCTAACATGTAAATGTACTGAAGGAGGTCTGTATGCAACGCTACTAACAGTAGTTTACGCCAAAATAGTTTTGTTTTTTTCCTTCGCAACTTATTTATAGTTAATAACAGTTTGCTGTGCAATATGTGCCGATCGGGTACAGTCGGGTCTGTGTCTTCCCAGCCGAGTTCGGGTCCAACTAGTACATTTAAGGTATATTTCGGGTCTTCACGGGTTCGGGTCCCACTTTAAAATAAAATACGGGTCCGGGTCGGTTCCGTCCAGGACATTTACGGGTCTCTTCGGGTTCGGGTACGAATTTTTGGACCCGTGAAGACCTCTACTCTGCAGTGAATGGGTGCCGTCAGAATGAGAGTCCAAACAGCTGAAAAAAACATCACAATGATCCACACTGCAAAAAATGCTTTTCTTACTTAGATTTTTTGGTCTTGTTTCCAGCCAAAATATCTAAAAATTCTTGAATCAGGAAGGATTTTCTAGACAAGTAAAAATTATTGTCTTGTTTTTAGTAAAAACTAGTCAAAATTAGGTGAGTTTTTGCTTAGAACAAGCAAAATAATCTGCCAATGGGGTAAGAAAAATAATCTAGTTGTCTGCTTGAAATAAGATTTTTTTTCTTACCCCATTGGCAGATTATTTTGCTTCTCACTTAATTTTGACTTGTTTTTACTAAAAACAAGACAATAATTTTTACTTGTCTAGAAAATCCTTCCCGATTCAAGAATTTGTAGAAATTTTGGCTGGAAACGAGACAGAAAATCTAAGTAAGAAAAGCATTTTCGCAATTTGCTAATCTAAGCAAAATTATTTTCTTGTTTTTAGTCAAAATTGAGTGTGTTTTTGCTTGAAACAAGGGGGGTAAATATTTTTCTTTCCTTCTTGATTTAAGAATTTTTAGATAATTTGACTGGAAACAAGCCAAAACATCAAAGTAAGTAAAGCATTTTTTTGCAGTGCACAAGTAATCCACACCACTCCAGTCCATCAGTTAACATTTTGATAACAAAAGCTGAAACAAATCCATCGCTAAGACATTTTTAACTAAAATACAAGTCCATAATCCTTAATAACGCTTCCTCCAGTGAAAAAGTCCATCTCAGCTGTTTTGGCTTGTAAACGGTGCTTGATCTGTGCAGATTTCTCTCCTGATTTAGACTAGACCAATTTTTTTTTTTTTTGTTAAAAAAAATCTTGATGGATTTGTTTCAGCTTTTGTCTTCTCAAGATGTTAACTGATGGACTGGAGTATACTTGTGGATTATTGTGATGTTTTTATCAGCCGTTTGGACTCTCATTCTAACGGCACCCATTCACTCCAGAGGATCCATTGGCGAGACAGTGATGGAATGACACATTTCTACAAATCTGATGAAGAAACAAACTCATCCTAATCATTGATTATCTGAGGGTGACCACATTTTCCACCAGTCCTTTAATATAAGACATTCTGTTTTCTTAAACCATGTAAATGCAATAAAACTGAAGTGCCATTGGTTTCTCCACAGAAACACTCTGCTGCGGCTGACATCACTTCCTCTCTGTCGGAGGATCAGGTTCCTGAGGCGTTTCTGGTGATGGTGTTGATCCAGTTTGGGACCATGGTGGTGGACCGTGCGCTGTACCTGAGGAAGACCGTGATGGGGAAGGTCATCTTCCAGGTCATCCTGGTCTTTGGTATTCACTTCTGGATGTTCTTCATTCTTCCAGGAGTCACTGAGAGGTAAATGACAAATATTATTATCAGGTTGGCTTGAGAAAGCTTTTTATTATTATTCTTTGTAGACTACATTTCTGAACGCTACTCCTCCTTGAGCTTTCAAGCTAGAAGCACCAAACTCAGGCCAGCTCTTCAGACTGATCTCACTGAGTGTGCTCTATCTTTTCAGACTGATCTGACTTATAGTTTTCAGAAAATCGAAGATTAAAAATCATCAAAATCCCATAGACTTCCATTAAGGGAATGTTCAAATGATCAACACTATTCAAGCTCCAACTGTCAAAATTCAAATTTAATCTCCCAGAATCCCTTGAGACTCAATCAAACTTCCCTTCTACAAAGAGTATAGAATACCAAGAGGCGAAACTCCGATGCTTTTTTGGTAACAGCCACTAGGTGGCGCCATTCTGGGGTGAAAATGTTAACTTGTTAATAATACTATAAACATGCTAGCAACTTGCTAATCATGCTAGAAACATACTAAACATGTTAGAAGAATGTTAGAATCATGCTAACTACATTCTAATCATGCTAGCAACATGCTAATTATCTAATCTATCTGCATAAAGTTGAAAACTTAAAACTTTTACAGCTGCTTTAAACTTTAAACTAGACTTTCTCAAGCCAACCTACAGTTTATCTTGGCAAACTTTTTATCTAGTTATTATTGATAGTGTTGAAGAAGCTTGAGGTCATCTAACATAATTGGATTTGATTTCCTAGGCGTTTCAGTCAGAACACAGTGGCTCAGCTCTGGTACTTTGTGAAGTGCATCTACTTCGGTCTGTCGGCCTATCAGATCCGCTGCGGTTACCCCACCCGTGTTCTGGGAAACTTCCTGACCAAGAGCTATAATTACGTCAATCTCTTCCTCTTCCAAGGGTAAGAAATAAAGCTCTCTCATCCTGTGATCACAGAGCTTTATAACATACTAAATACATGTGGATGACCACTAATGCTAATATACATATACAACATTTCAATTCATCGAGGACGCATTAAATTGATCAAAAGTGAGCATAAAGACATTTATAATGTTACAAAAGATTTCTATTTCAAATAAATGCTGTTCTTTTGAACTTTGAACTGTGAATCCTGAAAAATACAATGTATCACAGTTTCCACAAAAGTTTTGGGCAGCACAACTGTTTTCAACATTGATAATAATCAGAAATGTTTGTTGATCATAAATCAGCATATTAGAATGATTTCTGAAGGATCATGTGACACTGAAGACTGCAGTAATGATGCTGAAAATGCAGCTTTGGTCGCAGGAATAAATTGCCTTTCACAATATATTCATATAGAAAATGGCTTTTTAAAATAGTAGTAATATTTCACAATTTTTAATCAAATAAATGTGGCCTTGGTGAGAAAAAGAGACTTTTTTCAAACTTTCCAAACTTTGTAATATTTATTATATATTATATATTTTAAAAAAAAATGCTGACAATTTATATTTTTTAATTTTTATTTATTATTAGGTTTTTTATGGTTAAATTATTATTTTTCTCAAAAAAATAAATAAAAATAATGATGGTTATTAAACAAAGTAATTTTAATTTTATTTATGTATTTTTAGTGCTGGGCAACAATTAATTGTGATTAATCGCATCCAAAATAAACGTTTTTGTGTACGTAATATGTGTGTGTACTGTGTATATTTATTTACATATATATATTTATAAATAAATCTCAAAGATGTTAAGATGTCTATGTCAAAAGAAATTTACCAAAGTGATTTTATGTCCATAAAAAGCACATTAAATGTAAGTAAAGTGTCTACTTTTAAAGTTTTAAATAAGTTTTGGAGAATAAAATGTCAAAATTTGGTTGAAATAATGTTACATTGTCATTCAGTGTAACAATATTTATGTAAAAAATCAAACAACATGCTTATTCTGACTTGTTCATATAAAAATATATAAAAGAATAAGGGGGCATATACATTTTTTTGGTGTTTTAAATGAGTAAAAAATTCTTACTGACAAATGGGCAAAACCTAGGATAGTGGCAAATTTTAAAAATGTAGAATTACAACTAATTAGTATTTGGGGTGAAAGTAATTCATCTTTTAATGTCATAAATTGATTTTTGTTTGTAAATATGCCTGACAAGATTGACACTGAATGACATTTCAGTGGTTGTCTTCTGTAAATTAGGGAAAATGTATGATATTTTTTTTTTATTATTATTTGCTCTGAAAAACAGAAACAATGCAATTAAACAGAAAAACTTTTTAATATATTTTGGGGAAAAACAACAAAAATTTAAAGCATTATTACACTTTTTATGCTTAAACCCCTTTTCGTCTTTAACCCATAAATATATTTAATATTTTACTTAAATATATTCATGCCTGTGTGTGTATTTATATATACATAATAAATATACACAGTACACACACATATTACGTACACAAAAATGTTTATTTTAGATGCGATTAATCACAATTAATTGTTGCCCAGCACTAAAAATACATAAATAAAATTAAAATTACTTTGTATAATAACCGTCATTATATTTTTTGAGAAAAATAATAATTTAACCATAAAAAACCTAATAATAAATAAAAATTAAAAAATATAAATTGTCAGCATTTTTTTTTTTAAATATACAATATATAATAAATATTCAAAAGTTTGGAAAGTTTGAAAAAAGTCTTTTCTTCTCACCAAGGCCACATTTATTTGATTAAAAATACAGTAAAAACTGTAAAATTGTGAAATATTATTACTATTTTAAAAAGCCATTTTCTATAAGAATATATTGTGAAGTGTAATTTATTTCAGTGATCAAAGCTGGATTTTCAGCATCATAACTCTAGTCTTCAGTGTCACATGATCCTATTATATACACAGTACACACACTGAATATTTTATGCACACAAAACCTTTTTGGGATGCAATTAATTGCGATTCATCGTTACCCAATACTATTTTTTTTTACATTAAAAGTCTCAGAAATGGTGATCACAATTACAATACAATTTATCATGCTGCATCCTTTTAATTTTTCCAATGATTTTATTCATAAAAGCCATAGGTCAAACTACTAGTAATAGTGTAATACATTTTATTCCATGACATACTTGATTTCTGGTGCTTGAGTCCAGACTGAGTTGAATCTTTCTGAATGATGGTTCAGGTTTCGGTTGGTGCCGTTCCTGACGGAGCTGCGGGCCGTGATGGATTGGGTTTGGACGGACACCACGCTCAGTCTGTCCAGCTGGATCTGTGTGGAAGACATCTACGCTCATATCTTCGTGCTCAAGTGCTGGAGGGAGTCTGAGAAAGTGAGACTACTTTTCAATAAATCTGTCCATCAGCACTTCCTGCCAGTGTTTAAACCAGCATTGAGAATCAGGGTTTATTGGTGGTGTGTTTGTGTGTTTTCAGAGATATCCTCAGCCTCGAGGACAGAAGAAGAAGAAGGTGGTGAAATACGGGATGGGAGGGATGATCGTGATGCTGCTCATCTGTATCGTCTGGTTTCCTCTGCTCTTCATGTCTCTGGTCAAATCGGTGGCTGGAGTCGTCAACAAACCGCTGGACGTGTCTGTCACCATCACACTGGGCGGCTTTCAGGTACTGGAGAACTGTTGGTCATAGTGACGTGTGTGAGAAGTCAACTCAAACCAGGGTTAAAATTAAAGATAAAATTAAAACAACAACAAAAAGACATTCCTTGAAATTATAAAAGCACATTTCTGACACAGAATTAAAAAAAAAAAAAAATGCAATCACAACTTTTTGTCTCAAAATTCAGACTTTGCTTCTACAATTTTAACTGTTTCAGAATTGCAAGATATAAACACAGAATACAGTTTTTTTATTTATGTTTTTTTTATGTCCTACAATTCTGTTTATTTTTGATTTCACCATGTAATAAAAATTAAAAAGATCATTTTTATCGTACTTTTTGGACATTTTTCTCATTAGTTTTAAAAGTTTATATCTCGCAATGCTGAGTTTAAATCTCACAATTTAAATCTACCAATTCTGAGTTTAAATCTTGCAATTTATATCTGGTGATTTTGAGTTTAAATCTTGCAAATTCTGAGTTTAAATCTCTCGATTCTGAGTTTAAAACTTGCAAATTCTGAGTTTAAATCTCTCGATTCTGAGTTTAAAACTTGCAAATTCTGAGTTTAAATCTCTCAATTCTGAGTTTAAAACTTGCAAATTCTGAGTTTAAATCTCTCGATTCTGAGTTTAAAACTTGCAAATTCTGAATTTAAATCTCTCAATTCTGAGTTTAAAACTTGAAAATTCTGAGTTTAAATCTCTCGATTCTGAGTTTAAAACTTGCAAATTCTGAGTTTAAATCTCTCAATTCTGAGTTTAAATCTCTCAATTCTGAGTTTAAAACTTGCAAATTCTGAGTTTAAATCTCTCGATTCTGAGTTTAAAACTTGCAAATTCTGAGTTTAAATCTCTCGATTCTGAGTTTAAAACTTGCAAATTCTGAGTTTAAATCTCTCAATTCTGAGTTTAAAACTTGCAAATTCTGAATTTAAATCTCTCAATTCTGAGTTTAAATCTCTCAATTCTGAGTTTAAAACTTGCAAATTCTGAATTTAAATCTCTCAATTCTGAGTTTAAATCTCTCAATTCTGAGTTTAAAACTTGCAAATTCTGAGTTTAAATCTCTCGATTCTGAGTTTAAAACTTGCAAATTCTGAGTTTAAATCTCTCGATTCTGAGTTTAAAACTTGCAAATTCTGAGTTTAAATCTCTCAATTCTGAGTTTAAAACTTGCAAATTCTGAATTTAAATCTCTCAATTCTGAGTTTAAATCTCTCAATTCTGAGTTTAAAACTTGCAAATTCTGAATTTAAATCTCTCAATTCTGAGTTTAAAACTTGCAAATTCTGAGTTTAAAACTTGCAAATTCTGAGTTTAAATCTCTCAATTCTGAGTTTAAAACTTGCAAATTCTGAATTTAAATCTCTCAATTCTGAGTTTAAATCTCTCAATTCTGAGTTTAAAACTTGCAAATTCTGAATTTAAAACTTGCAAATTCTGAATTTAAATCTCTCAATTCTGAGTTTAAAACTTGCAAATTCTGAGTTTAAAACTTGCAAATTCTGAGTTTAAATCTCTCAATTCTGAGTTTAAATCTCTCAATTCTGAGTTTAAAACTTGCAAATTCTGAGTTTAAAACTTGCAAATTCTGAATTTAAATCTCTCAATTCTGAGTTTAAATCTCTCAATTCTGAGTTTAAAACTTGCAAATTCTGAGTTTAAAACTTGCAAATTCTGAATTTAAATCTCTCAATTCTGAGTTTAAATCTCTCGATTCTGAGTTTAAAACTTGCAAATTCTGAGTTTAAATCTCTCGATTCTGAGTTTAAAACTTGCAAATTCTGAATTTAAATCTCTCAATTCTGAGTTTAAAACTTGCAAATTCTGAATTTAAATCTCTCAATTCTGAGTTTAAATCTCTCAATTCTGAGTTTAAAACTTGCAAATTCTGAGTTTAAATCTCTCAATTCTGAGTTTAAAACTTGCAAATTCTGAGTTTAAATCTCTCAATTCTGAGTTTAAATCTCTCAATTCTGAGTTTAAAACTTGCAAATTCTGAGTTTAAATCTCTCGATTCTGAGTTTAAAACTTGCAAATTCTGAGTTTAAATCTCTCGATTCTGAGTTTAAATCTCTCAATTCTGAGTTTAAAACTTGCAAATTCTGAATTTAAATCTCTCAATTCTGAGTTTAAAACTTGCAAATTCTGAGTTTAAATCTCGTGATTCTGAGTTTAAATCTCGTGATTCTGAGTTTAAATCTCTCGATTCTGAGTTTAAAACTTGCAAATTCTGAGTTTAAATCTCTCGATTCTGAGTTTAAATCTCTCAATTCTGAGTTTAAAACTTGCAAATTCTGAATTGAAATCTCTCAATTCTGAGTTTAAATCTCTCAATTCTGAGTTTAAAACTTGCAAATTCTGAATTTAAATCTCTCAATTCTGAGTTTAAAACTTGCAAATTCTGAGTTTAAATCTCGTGATTCTGAGTTTAAATCTCGTGATTCTGAGTTTAAATCTCGTGATTCTGAGTTTAAATCTCACAATTCTGAGTTTAAGTCTCTCTAAATTTCACAATTTAAATCTTGTGATTCTCAGTTTATATCTCGCAATTCTGAATTAAAAATCTTGCAATTCTGAGTTGAAATCTTGCAAATTTTCAGTTTAAATCTTGAAATTCTCAGTTTAATTCTCAGGATTCTGTGTTGAAATCTTGAAATTCTGAATTAAAAAACCTCGCAATTCTGAGTTAAAATTTTGCAGTTCTAAATTAATGAAATAAAATGTTAAAAACCTTAAACTTATTTTATGTCAGCTAGCTGCAAAGGCAAAAATTCTCATTTTCATTTAGTTTAGGTTGCTAAACTATCTAAAACTTAATAAAAACTATATAGACAGAATAATAGTAACAATTATAAATATCTACAAACAGCATTGGGTAGATTACTTACAAACTGTAACCTGTTTCTGATTACAGATTATATTATATTAATTGTAGTTAGTAATGTAATCTTGGTCACTCATTTTAGGTAATACACTGTCGCTCAAAAGTTTGGGATCAGTATGATTTGTCATGTTTTTCAAAAAAGTCTCTAATGCTCATCAAAGTTCCATTTATTTGATCAAAATACAAAAACAAACAAATATTATGAAATATTGCAATTCAAAATGAGTTTTATTTTAATATATTTTAAAATGTATTTCTATGATGCGAAGCTGGCTGATATGATTTTCATCAGCCATTGCTCTTTAGCGTCACATGATCCTTCAGAAATCATTCTAATATGCTGATTTATTACTTTTATTATCAATGTTGGAAACAGTTTTCCTGCTTAATATTTTTTGAGAGCCTGTGATATTTTTTCCAGGATTCTTTGAAAAATAAAAAAATAAAAAGAACAGCATGTATTCAAAATATAAATCTTTTCTAACAATATAAGTCTTTATGATCACTTTTTATAAATTGAACACATCCTTGCTAAATAAATTATGAATTTCTTTCAAATAGAGAAAGAAAGAAAAAATGTACTGACCCCAAACTTTGAACAAGGTGTTTATTGTTACAAAAGAATCATGAAAAAAGTTTCACAGGTTCCAAAAAAAATATTAAGCAGCACAACTGTTTGCAACATTGATAATAAAAGTAATAAATCAGCATATTAAAATGATTTCTGAAGGATCATGTGACGCTGAAGACTGGAGTAATGATGCTGAAAATTCAGCTTTGATCACAGGAATAAATCATAATTTAAAGTATGTTAAAATAGAAAACCTCTATTTTAAATTGCATTAACAGTTTTTTTCTGTATTTTTAATCAAATAAACGCAGCCTTGATCAGCAGAAAAGTCTCTTTTAAAAAGCATTAAAAATCTTGTTAATCCCAAAATTGAGTGGTAGTGTATATTCTGACTACTTTTTATCTAACTTGTTTTAAACTTACAATTAAGCATACCATATTAATATAATAAATCTGGTGATTCTGAGTTTTAATCTCACAATTTTGAGTTTAAATCTCACAATTCTGAATTAAATGTTTTGCAATACTGAGTTTAAATCTTCCAATTTTGAATTTAAATCTCTCAATTCTGAGTTTAAAACTTTTTTTTCTGTATTTTTAATCAAATAAACGCAGCCTTGATCAGCAGAAAAGTCTCTTTTAAAAAGTATTAAAAATCTTGTTAATCCCAAAATTGAGCAGCAGTGTATATTGTGACTACTTTTTATCTAACTTGTTTTAAACTTACAATTAAGCATACCATATTAATATAATAGAAGCAAAGAGAAAGCAAATGCATTAAACATTACACAAAAACGAAAAATTAAATGACACTAAAAAAGTAAATATTTGTTTACCTGCTATAAATGTAATAAATGTGTAACAAATGTGATGTTAAATTATTGAAATATTAACTACCTCAGAGACTTTTCCAGTAAATGTTTAATGTCAGAAGGGTTTGGCTAACAAAATGTTTGTGAATACCTGCATTACATGAACAAACATGGGTAAACATGCAAACAGCAAAGTCTTCCAGGTTGCAAATATTTTTGTACAGAATAAACCATTTCTGATGGCATTTCCCCAACAAATTCAGAAACATGCTTTTCAAATGTATTTCAATGACCATTATATATTGTAAATATATATTCAAAGAAAAATGCAGTAACACAATAGGAAGGAAAACATATTCAATAAATTCTGAATGATTTAATGAAATAACAGTGTGATCAAAATGTGTTTTGTCTGCGTTCTAGCCCATCTTCACTATGAGTGCGCAGCAGAATCAGCTGAAGGACGTCACTGACAGAGATTTCATAAGCTTCATGAATTCATACAGACACATTCCTGTAAGTCACTCTCAGTCTGTGATGTGATGCTTTGGAGAAGCATCTTATTTTAGAATCTCCACTTTCTAGTCGTTGTGTTGTATTAAGTGTAGAACAATCTCTTTCCCAGAGTGCACTGCAGTTCTTGGAGGCGTATACAGCGGAGGATGTGACTGTGGCAGAGCTGGAAGGAAGCTCCAACTCTCTCTGGACCATCAGCCCTCCGAGCAGGAAGAACCTGATGGACGTCCTGAGCAAAGAGGACCAGTTTCCTGTTACCATGTCCTGGAGCATTCAGAGGTACAGATATAGATGGAGACTATTTGTACATTATGATTACATTTATATTTGTGGTCTGTAAATGGCCAAGGCTGCATTTATTTGACCAAAAATGCAGTAAAATTGCAAAATATATTTACAATCTAAAATATCTGTTTTCTGTTTAAATGCGTGCCTAAATGTAATTTATCCCTGTGATCAAAGCTGAATTTTCAGCATCATTACTCAAGTCTTCAGTGTCACATGATCCTTCTCAAACATTTATGAAACATTTATGATTATTATCAATGTTGAAAACTGTTGTGCCGCATAATATTTTTGTGGAAACTGTCATGCATTTTATTTTTCAGGATTCGCAGATGAATAGAAAGTTCAAAAGAACAGTGTTTACTTAAAATAGAAGTCTTTTGTAACATTCTAAATGTCTGCACCTCTTGTGCAGGAATCTGAGTCTGGGAGCAAAGGCTGAATTTGCAGTGGACAAACACATCACGTATCTGGACATGAACACTAGACAAGAGCTGATAGCCTTACTCAACGGAACCAGAAATAAACCCGTGTAAGTACAAATTCAACATAACTCAATAAAATATAGCTGCAAGCAGCGATTACCGGGTTCAAGCGGCATTTAAGCATATTACACATGTTATTTATCAAGGCTGAACCCACCTAAATCAAGAATCAAAAAGGCATTTTTGGCAAATCCAGGTCGTTGACCTATAGAAATACAATGCTTTTGAGTTCTTTTTAACTGTTATAGCGCCAGCCGTGGCCCGATCTCCGTAAAACTTTGCATACTTGTTTAGAATCACCTGTTGCATGTGCTCAGCAGGTTTCGTGAAGTTTTGAGTTTTCCTTTAGGCTTTATAGGATTTGGGGTAAATTTGGACAGGTCCCTTTTCTAAACCACCCCGTTATAGCCTCCCAAAGGGTACATTTCAACACTTTTTTGATAATTATTGAGGACTTCTATCATATGATGCAAATATCATGGGTATGTGTGAAAAATCTGCACGACCTACAATCGTTTACGCCCCTTGAAAAAATGCGATAGTGCCCCCCAGTGGTGGATTTCTCCCAAATTTCTCTTCAAACAGGCCCACCGAGTTTCGTTCCAATCAGCCTCCATTAACCTTGTCTAATAGGTGCTCAAACTTCATCTGCCAATGGCAGTCATGTTTTTTTGAGATACTTTTGAGCATTTTGGACCAGCGATTTTCATATTAAAAGGACAAATGGTTGCCTAGTTATAGCTATTTTTATGTTTTTTCCCCCTCTAATAGCGCCACCAACTGGCCAAGCTCTGCAGTTTTTTCCTGTGACCTTAGACTGAGCTTATACATAAGTGTTCTGAGTTTGGCGGAGATATCTCATTCCGTTTAGGAGTTATAGGCATTTTACTAAAAGTGGCCCTGCCCCTTTCTAACGTTTTAGTGTCCCTTTGCAACGGTGAGTCGAAAGTTCAATTTTGTTTTGATAGTTATTCTCTTTTCAGAGAATCTTTCTGCACTGGTTTGGTTTCATTCGGGCGAAAAAACCTAGGACTAGTTTGCCACAGTAGGTTTTTTCAGAAAATACGAAATACCTGAAAATTGTGCCAGACTCACGATCGAATCTGAGGCATGTTTTGTCCGGCGTGAGCCAAGGTTTCCAACAACATAAGACACTTGAGCCTGCAACAGATGGTTTAGGAGTTATGAGTGATTTCGTACTTTTGATGGCTGTAGCGCCCCCGTTAGGCCGATTGGGGTGAGCATTGGTCATGATGTAGACGGTGTGAGTACTACCATCCCTCCAAATTTCAAGTCTCTACGACTTACGGTTTGGTCTGCACGATCAGTTTTACGTGGAAATCACTCATTCTAACAATTACAATAGGCTTTCAGCGCTATGTGCTTGAACCCTTAATGATGCATTTTATAATTCCATTGATGCTATATATATGTGCTATATATATTTATGGTGCGTTTCTCATTCACAGGGTCATTGAGCAAGTATTTCCCTGCTTCATTCGAGCACCCAGTGACTCGAATGCCAAACCAATAGATCAGCTTTATTCAGGTAATGTAGAATCAATTTGACTTCTCTACGTGAAGTTTGATGTCAAATATAACTCATAACTACATATCATCAATCCCTTTGTGGCAGATGATGGTTATAAGAGCATCCAGCTGGACTTGGAGAGGTCTCATAACGGCAGCGAAGACATTCAGGAGTGGTGGATCGTGGACCAGCCGTCGGCGGGGAAGATCCAGATGAGATCCGAGTCAAAGCTGGAGAAGAAGAGAGAAGCAGGACTGCAGCTGTACGTCTTCAGTGATAAAGTCAGTCCTCCCAGCCTGGGCTTCCTGGCAGGTTATGGGTAAGTCATGGAATTTTGTCCATCTCTGAGCACGCAGTTAAATCAAGTATCATTAACCAGTCCCATCATACATTATAGGAAAAATAAATTGTAAAAACTTGAGTCAGACTTTCACAAGACACAAAAATAAGATCAGGAGCATCAGGATTATTCGGCTCCTGTCACTTTAAGGCCTAACACACAGATCCAACATACTGATACACATGTTGTTGTTGTTTTTCTAGCTGTTTACACTCACTTTCTTCAAGCTACTAATATAAATATGCATGAATGAGAAAATAAAGCATGGGTTGTATTTCATGTTCAAAAGCCAAACTCCAAAATACTGACTGAAAAAAAAAGCACTGACTGAGGCGTTTGAAAAAAGCTGACTGTCTCACACACACTTACATAAAAATACCTGTATTGGCGCATATTCACATAAAAACAGTAGGTTGAAGGAAGTGAGTGTAAACAGCTAGAAAAAAAGCATGCATATCAGTATGTTGGATCTGTGTGTTATGTCTTAAAGTGATAGCAGCCTAATAATCCTGATGCTTCTGAACTTATTTTTCCACATATAATTCCACAATTACAGAACAAAATTACAAAAAAGACTAAATCAACAATAATATTTTTAATGCAAAAAGTTAACATAAACAGTATAATATAAACATGCATGAATGAGAAAATAAAATATTTATTTATTTATTATTTATTTAATTTATTTTATGTTCAAAAGTCAAACCGCAAAAAAAAAAAAAAAAAAAAGTTTAATTTTTTGCATTTATTTTGTGGTTTTAAATGGCCAATTCTGCAAGATTGCAAAAAAAAAAATTGTAATTTTGTTCTGTAATTGTAACACAAAAATAAGATCAGGAGCATCAGGATTATTCTGCCCCTGTCACTTTAAGGCCTAACACACAGATCCAACATACTGATACACATGCCTTTTTTCTAGCTGTTTACACTCACTTTCTTTAACCTACTAATATAAATATGTGTGAATGAGAAAATAAAGCATGGGTTGTATTTTATGTTCAGAAGTCAAACTGCAAAAATACTGACTGAGAAAAAGCGCTGACTGAGGCGTGTTTGAAAAGGCTGACTGTCTCACACACACTTGCGTAAAAATGCCTGTCTTGGCACTTATTCACATAAAAACAGTAGGTTGAAGAAAATGAGTGTAAACAGCTAGAATAAAAAAAGGCATGTGTATCAGTATGTTGGATCTGTGTGTTAGGTCTTAAAGTGATAGCAGCCTAATAATCCTGATGCTTCTGATCTTATGTTTCCACATATAATTCCACAATTACAGAACAAAATTACAAAAAAGACAAAATCAACAATAACATTTTTAATTTTTTAATTGGCCATTTAACCACAAAATAAATGCAAAAAGTTAACATAAACAGTATAATATAAACATGCATGAATGAGAAAATAAAGCATGGTTCATATTTCAATTTCAAAAGTGAAACCTCAAAAAAAGTTACACTTTTTGCATTTATTTTGAGGTTAAATGGCCAATTATGCAGGATTGCAAAAAAAAAAAAAAAAAGAAAAAAAAAGGCTTTTTTGTCATTTCGTTCTGTAATTGTAGAATTATCTATGTCAATAACTTTAAGTAGTGTTGCACATTTGTGTGTGATTATTTTGCAGTTAAATAGCCAATAATGCAGGGTGGCAAAAAAAAAGCAATATTTTGTTAATTTTGCGTTGTGTTCTGCGATTGTGAAATTGTCTAATGTGTCAATAAATAATAATGCACTTTTACTATGGCAGACCACAGAACTGCTTGCGGGACATTTATGAAATTTGGCACACTGATAAAGGAGTGTCTCAACATTAACCATAACAAGTTTGGAGTCTCTATCTCAAACACCATAGCGCCACCAACACCTCAAATTTTGATTTAACAGTTTTGTTAATAACTTTTGAATGATAAGGTCTAGAAGCATTTTTCCCCTCAAAAAGCTGAAATCAAAAAGCTTCATAAATTTTGTTCAACTCAGCATGAGCCAAGGAATCAGGGGAAAAATTGTTTCTAGACCTTACCATTTAAATGTTATTAACAAAACCATAAGTCAAAATTGGGGTTGTTTGGTTTGACTTTGTGATCAGTAGATATTTAAAAAAAGCTGTTTTTGATTATAACTTCTGTACCGATTGTCCAAAAATCACAAGACTAGCCTCTAGAGTCAAACCAGCTCCAATTTTCACATTTCAGCCATTTTGTTATAAAATTCTCTGTTTTGCAAACACATTGGCAATATTGTTATGTATCATCAGCACCATGTCCTGATGGTACTCTAAAGGTTTTGGGCCAGCCTTGAACTTCAATATTTATAATGAAATTTCAAAATTATATGAATAACTTTTGATTAATTTTGCTGAGAACATTGATGCCAATTATGCTATAATTGGTCTAACTTCGTCTCTGCCATTTTGATGTTTTTGGAAAGCCTACTTTTTTAATACTCCTCCTAGATAGTTTATCCGATTTTCACCAATTTCAAGTCATATCGTCTTCAGACTATGACAGCAAAAATGTATGGATTTCACGTCGATAGGTGAAATAGTTTGCCATTTACTACATCAACGATTTGATGGGATGATGCCAAACTGCATCTGAGACTGATATATTTACATCAAACTTTGTATTGTCATCAGTGCTGGGGAAAGTTACTTTTAAAAGTAATGCATAACGCTTTTTAAGGAGTAAGTCAATATCGTAAAGTTACTTTTGCATTACTTTTTTAAACCTGGCCAGGGCTTGCTTGTTTTTAATATAAAAAGTTGTATTTTTGTCAAATGTAAAAGCCTTTTCACACCAAAAGCCTCAGGTTTAGAGAAAAGTAAATTGACGTCTGTACAGTAGACCGCAGAAGAACAAATGTCAACTCTTCAGCAATAAAATAAAAGTAAAACAAATATTAGATTATCTTGAGTATTTTTTGTATATTCAACATATTTAATTATTGCAGGTTTGCATTGAATTTCAGTGTTTTTATTCATTTTTAGGAATACTGTATCTGTTTTTTAGTGAGTGAGATGAATTAATGCATGTTCACATTTATACTAGAACTAAAGTAACATCTTACTCAGGATTTCTCTCAACATGGGGACAGGAGAGCTTGTAATCAATAAATGGGGGAAAGTAACTGGTGATACTTATATCTAAAAATAACTCAGATATTTTCTTGTCAATAAAAAAAGTAATGCTGTGCACACCACATCAGTTTGATAACAGTGCCATCTATTGGTCAAAAATGAATCAAATTACCAGTGATTCTATTTATGATTTTTCAACCATTCTGACTAAAATAATCTCCAAATGTCTTCTGATATGTCACAACCTCCTGCTGCTTGCAGCTATTTTGTTGATTTTGTTTTCTGCAATTGCAGCTGCAGATATAAGTAACACCTCATTGTGTCTCTTCCAGTATCATGGGCCTCTATGCATCCGTAGTGCTGGTGATCGGGAAATTCGTCCGCGAGTTCTTCAGCGGCATCTCGCACTCCATCATGTTCGAAGAGCTTCCGTGCGTCGACCGCATCCTCAAACTCTGCACCGACATCTTCCTCGTGCGGGAAACCGGCGAGCTGGAGCTGGAGGAAGACCTGTACGCCAAACTCATCTTCCTTTACCGCTCGCCAGAGACCATGATCAAATGGACGAGGGAGAAAACTAAATGAACCTGCTGGGATTGTTTGAAATCCAAAGATGTCAAAGGATGCTGCTTCTCGCAAGAAGGCATTAAGACCGAGATAGAAACAAACTAGTCGCGAGAGGTTCACAATGCGACCTACAGGTGAAACAGCTGGACCGGAGCGACCAATGAGATCATGAACTGAGGCTTTAAAGCGCTTTAGCGCTACCTGTCTGTCGGGAGATTGGTTAATCGTGCGTTGTGCAATATACTGTCCTGGTAGCTGGCCGTAAACTTGAACAAAGGAGACAGTGACTGAACTCTAGCCACTTTTTTCTTCAGAGAAACTAGACCCAGAGGTGCTCGGGTTCATAAGACAGTTAAATGATGATCCTAGCTTGATTTTTAGGCTTGAATGGAGGACTAAAGGGTTCTCAGGAAGAGTATCCGCTCATCGTAACGTCACAGGAACAATCCTTTACTGACAATCGCTGTGATTGTGGATCAATATCATGAGCATAAAGCACATTCTGGAAACTAACTATTGTCTCATTTGTCTGTCTACCTGTTGCACTTTTTTAAAGTTGTTACAGCTGTTTTGTATGCATAAAAAGTCAAACTCAGATCTAAAATATGCAAAAATCACAGATTTTATTCAGTGGTGCTCTGAAATCATGCAAATCCATAATTAACAGAAATTGTTCCCTGCTATTTCAAAGCACACCTTAAAACAAAATAAACCAAGTTTCTCATGTCCAGAGAATCTTAAGGCGTTTCATGCATTGATATACAGCATCGTGCTTCATTTTATACTGACGTTTCATATGACAAGCTCAGAATGAATGGAATAAGTTTAAACAATATTGAAACTACAAACACAATGTACAGTAAATACATTCCCTTATTTGGTGGAACAGGCACTGTTCTTTAATTTCCAGCATCATTTAAAATGATGACTTGTGTAGTATTCCAGCACTACTCAATGTTTGAAATACTGTACACATAAAGACTCAGCTCCTGATTCATCCACAGAAGATCCCATTTAACCTTTTAGTTTGGGGTTTATGGAAGCTTGTTTCCATTAGTGATCAAAAACAAAGGTAATTGCAACTTTTTTTTTCCTCTCAATTTTCTTTCATGGAATTATGAGTTTACATCACTTTTTTTTTTACTCACAATTCTACATTTGTGTCTCAGTCCTTTTTTTTTTCCTTCCACCAAAAAAAAGTAATTGCAACCAGTGTTGGGGAAAGTTACTTTTAAAAGTAATGCATTACTATATTGAGTTACTCCCTAAAAAAGTAACTAGTTATGTAACTTAGTTACTTTTTATGAACAGTAATGCGTTGTTACTTTTGCGTTACTTTTTAAATCTGGGCAGGGCTTGTTTGTTTGTTTATAATATAAAAAGTTCTATTTTTGGCAAATGTAAAAGCCTTTTCACACCAAAAGCCTCAGGTTTAGAGAAAAACAAATTGATGTCTTCAGCAATAAAAAAAAAGGAAAACAAATGTTAGATTATCTTGAGTAATTTTTGCTCATTAGTATTGATGAAGTGGATCATCGAAGGTCGGCAGCAAAGACATCGGTTAATAAAACAGGATTAAATACATAAAGGATATTTGTATTATTTGACATTTATTGCAGGTTTCGGTTGAATTGTACTGTTTTTTTTCCATTTTGAAGAACACTGGATCTGTTTTTTTAGTGAGTGAGATGAATTAATACATGTTCACATTTATTCTAGAACTAAAGTAACATTTTCCTCACAATTTCTCTCAACATGGGGACAGGAGAGCTTTTAATCAATAATTGAGGGGGGGAAGTAACTAACGTTACTTATTTGAAAAAGTAACATTTTCTTCTCAATTAAAAAGTAATGCGTTACTTTACAAGTTACTTCAAAAAAGTAATATTACGTGACTTGCGTTACACATTTTTTGTCTTGCAATTGTAAGTTTATATCTTAAGGATTGGACCTGTCTTCTCAAAAATGCAAGTTTATTGCAATTCTGTATTTGTAAGTTACAATTCTCAAACTACATAGACAAAAAAGTCTGAGGTCTGAGATTAAAAAGTAATTACCTTCATTTATTGAGTTATTTTATCCCATGGCAGAAACAAGCTTTCATATGGGTTTGCCTGAAAACACTTTAGAAAACAAATTTTCATTTTAACATTGAATTTCGGAAGGCAAACCTAAATGAATATGCATACTTCAGAGAGGATGAGGTTGCATAAACGTGCCGCTTGCATGAGGCCTTGCATGGGAAGCTTTTCTTCTCCAGATGAATTTTTTCTCCTTAACAGTTCTGAAAGCATCTTAAAGCACAAACACCTCCAGTACGGGAATATTATATTTAGGGGTCATGCGTGCACCTTCACAGAGGAGTCTCAGGCAGCAGATGTGGAACATGTTTGGTAGAGTTTTAACAGAGTCCTCCAGCATACTCATCCTCATCTTCCTCCGGCGGCACGGCTCCAGCACTCGCACCTGAATCTCCGCTGGCGGCGGCGGCAGCTGTGGGTTTCTTCTTGCCTCCTCCAGGCACTTTCAGGCTGATGGCAAGCTTTGCATACTGAAGAACAGATGAGACGACATCAGTGTGATAAAACTTCAGGTTCATTTTGAAATCTGTATGGTATTGATTTCACAAGCATGAGTTGATCATGTATTCAGCTTACACTCAGCCTGCTCTGATGACTGACTGAAGCAAACCACTAAACTTAATAATTAGCTAATATAAATATGGATATACAAGCACAGCGGACTGTTTAATTCTAAGGGATGAAAAAATCAATTTAAAAAATGACTGCCATTAGACGGGAACTGAACTGAGGGGAAATAAACCACTGAAGGGTGAAAAGCTAGAGACAGGGACAGCAGACTTTCTCTATTGTAATATTTGTTTACACTACTGTAATATGCAAATAGTTGGATGTCATACCTGACAAATGCTTGAAAGGGTGAGTGAAGCAAATAGGAAATAATGAAAAGATTAGAAAGACTAAACTAAACATCAATTTAACTCTAGGAAAACAAAAAATAAAGATATATACAAATAAAAAAAAAATTAATATATTATTACTATATTATAATATATTGATTATTTTTAAAATTTATTTAGTTGTAATTCCCTAATTTACTGAAGACACCCACTAAAATGTCATCAATTTCTGACATATTAAAAGATGAATTACTTTCACCCCAAATACTAATTAGTTGTAATTCTACATTTTGTAAAGTTTTACACTATCCTAGGTTTCACAAATTTGTCAGTATTTTCTACTCATTTAAAACATCAATGACCTATTCCTATATATTTTTTACCATGCACAAGTCAGAATAAGCATGTTGTTTGAATGTTTACATAAATATTGTGTTACACTGAATGACAATGTAACATTATTTCAACCATATTTTGACTTTTTATTCTCCAAAAACTTATTTAAAACCTTATTTGTGCCTTCATAATTTTTTTTCATTCCTCATTTTTGACTGATTTTTTATTTTTTTTGGCACTTACTATGTGAACATTTAAAAACCATGGGCAAGATTCAAAAAGGTTAAATAGTTCTAAAAAATATTTATACTTGTACCGTTAACAGTGAAAAATGGTGACATTGGATACAAATGGGAAACTAATTTCATCTAGTGAAAATGTTTGGTACTGCACCCAAAATCTTACTGAAAGCTGATGTTTTTAGATTTCAAATTTTAGACCTCAAACTTGGAACACAGCTTGTTACAGATTTAATATAAAAAAATGACTAATATATATATATATATTAGGGGTGGAACGGTTCACAGAAGTCACGGTTCGGTTCGTACCTCGGTTCAGACGTCACGGTTCGGTATGATTTCGGTACAGTGGAGGGAAAAGCAAAACAAAAATGCAGAAGGCAATTAGATGTATTTCCACTCACATACCCAACAACCGCTGAACAACGGCAACACACAGTCCTCGTCTTTTCCACCACTCTCTCGCCTGTACTACTGTAACTGACTGGAAAAGCGAAGTTTTCCCAAACTTGCGATCTAAGGGGCCGTTCACATGTCGCGCCTAAAAACGCGTGAAAAACGCTAGGCGCGCCACTTTCTTCCTGATCAACAAAGCGCTCGGGCGCTTGCGCTCCGGAAGCGTCTGCCGTTTCTAAGCAACCATCAGCTGCGCTCTAGCTCCAAGCCTATGCGTCTCCATGCATTGTTTCTTCTATTAGCGTCAAAATAATGGGGGCTTGACAAATCATAAAGTTCAGGAAATCCCTGGACCACAATGATGGACCGTCGAGCTGACAAAAAATTGCAGAGTGCCAGAGAATGTAGACGGGCTCTGATAGACTGCATACATAGGCGGAGCTCGGCTGCATCGACGCCAATCAGAGCTTCAGAGCTAAAGCGGGGCTAAATATTAGCTGTCCCTAAAGAACCCGCGTATCTAACAGTAGTTCCGCATTACATTAATTATTTTGCAGGCAAGTTTTTTTTTTTTTTTTTCATACCGTGTATTCTCCGTTTAAATTCATGCACCGAACCGTGACCCCCGTACCGATTCGGTTCGAAACGAATACATGTACCGTTCCACCCCTAATATATATATATATATATATATATATATATATATATATATATATATATATATATATATATATTAGGGCTGTCAAATGATTAAAATTTTTAATCAGATTAATCAGACTTTTCAGTGGATTAATCATGATTAATCACTATTTGCAACACCTGAATCCTAACCATTTTTTTTTTCTAAAATGCATACCAAAATATAAATAACAGGATACATAATTTTCACATTTTCATATTATGCCAGGGCAAGCATCGGGCCTGTTTTAGGCTACTCCTTATTTTTTATATTTTAGACATCCATCAATAATGTCGCGCTGGTGGAAACAACACAAGACTTTCGCTTTTACTTTCGATAACGGCTGGGATGGCGCAACTGTCTGGAAGAGATCCGCGTTCAATCGCACGCAGTAGGCTAAAACAAATACCGGCAAAAATAAATAATAAATGTGTCGGGGAAAGAGTAAGGACATATCTGAATTATTTATTAATAAAGTGTATTCACTGTGAGTCAATGTGAGTCAATGTCGCAAAAATCCTGCAATTTCATTTTTGGACGCGCCTTGAGAGAGAAATTTATCGTTAAGGATTACATATTAAACAAGTTTTTGTTTTCGATTTGTTTTATTTCGTTAAGTAATAATTTAAAACTTTCTATAGATATGTTTATCATGTCTGTGAGGCATGCATTTAGCTTTATTTTTGTTAAGCACTCCTGTTCAAGAACAAGACGACAGAAAGCGCATCATTTTTGTTTTCTTTATTTTATAAAAACACTGCAACGTTTTTTGGTGTATTACTTTTTCCTTTGTGAGCAAAAATGACGGATAATTTGAAATTGCTTCCACTGAAAAAATGCAATTGATTGAGCTGGTGCCTCGATGACCAGCAAAGCGGCTTTATGTATCTTCCACTCTCCACTCTATCACTGTGTCAGTCACCGCTCTTTCGAGAATGAACGTAATTGTACGATGTACAGATGTAATTCCCAAAACATAAGAAAAACGAAATTTTCATACAAATTCTGATTGGATTATGGCATGGAAAGTGCAAAGCGCGCTCCCTTTATTATCACTAAAAGCGTCACAAATCTAGTTCATAGAGATCTCACAACGTTCCGTTATAATCAATAAAGCTTTCTAAACTACACAATGAATATTTTATTTACATCGCGTCTACACTTAGTCAGGAGATGAACAACGCTGGATTGTTTGTCAGATCTTCAATTGCTTTGCTTTCGTTTGAGGGTAGGCTATATAGCACCGTCTACCCCAGTAGAACCGGGCCTAAGCTTGGCTATAACCACTCCAGTTGCAGAGGGGCTGTTGCAAAGGCTTGTACTTGTTAACTGTACCATCATCATTCTTTTTTATATTTGAATCCGTCCATAGGCTCACCTTGCTCCATCTCGCCTCTAGCTCCCCAATCCTGACAAATGATTCGTCACACTGCGCATGCGTGAAATGCGTTAAAAAATTTGACGTAATTAACAACAACAAAATAATTAACGCCGTTAACGCGTTATTTTCGACAGCCCTAATATATATATATATATATATATATATATATATATGACCCTGGACCACAAAACCAGTCATAAGGTTAAATTTTACAAAACTGAGATGTATTCATCTTATGAAAGCTCAATAAACAAGCTTTCAATTGATGTATGGTTTGTTAGGAAACGCCAATATTTGTCCGAGATACATCTATTTGAAAATCTGAAATCTGAGGGTGCAAAAAATTCAAAATACTGAGAAAATCACCTTTAAAGTTGTCCAAATTAAGTTCTTAACAATGCATATTACTAATCAAAAATTACATTTTGATATATTTATAGTAGGAATTTTACAAAAATCTTCATGGAACATGATCTTTACTTAATTTCCTAATGATTTTTGGCATAAAAGAAAAATCAATAATTTTGAACCATACAATGTGTTTTTGGCTATCTCTACAAATACACCCCAGCGACTTAAGACTGGTTTTGTGGTCCAGGGTCACATACATATATATATATACATATATAATTTTTTTTTTTCTCCATAATAAACTTAAAGTTATATCTCTTTTTATCTAACTCTAACAGGTAAATATAGCTGCAAGCAGCGATGTCAGGCCCTCGCCATAAACGCAATCACCATCCCGGTAGCATCAGGAAAACGGTGCCCAGTTGGCACATGCATTCACAGTAACCCTCTGGACTAACTCCTGTAACCCTCTGTACTCCTCCTGGAGCAACACCAGAACATTTTGGATGCTTTTGGATCCGAAATGATTGACTTGGTCCCTTGACACCAGAGTATGGATTCCCAGAAGTCTGTATTTTGTAAATATGGGTCTTGGAAGAGGTTAAATGAGTTTGCTGTGCTTTGGCTACAGCGGGTAATTCTAGCGGTGACAATAACCATGCATGTCACTTCTGCAGGCTGCTTCGTACTCTGTGAGATAAAGTGTCACTCTTTTCATAGCTTTTGCCGGCTCTGATACTCTTACATGGTATTTCTCCGCCTCATTTTGTAGCAAAAATTCACTCATCATTAAATGAAAACTTAAAGTGAAGACCTGGTTGTTTCAGGAGCCTTGTCACAAGTCCATTGTTTTTGAATGTCAGTGCTACTTAGGGGTGGGCGGTACACCGGTATCATAGTTAACACCGGTGTGGCATTGCGCCACGACATGGATTTTCTAATACCGTCAATACCGTAATAAATCTATTATGTGCCTTGAACGGCTGCATTTACATCAACAATAGCTCATTCTAAATAATAAGGCACTAAAGTTTAATTTGCCTGCGACTGGTTGTCAATTGCATGCGCACATACAGTCAGTGCGTTCACACCAAACGGCAAGCGAGCATGCGCATCCCGTCACTCACTCTAGTTTATCCGCGGGAGGTTTCCCCATCACTCGCGCGAATAACAACACGGCGCGATTGACATGGCGGAGATAAATACGATCGCTGCTTTGTTCCTGTTGTGCAAGTTCTAAATGCACCGAAAAGCCAAACGCCGAAGTGTCTAGGCTCACAGCAAAGTAATGTATCAGAGACATATCTCATACCTCATTCCTTCTATAAACAAAGTGTAGATAGTATAAGTAAGAGATTGATCGCAGTACAGAGAGTGTCGTTGAGTATAATAGAGCTTTGTGATATCGCAAACTAAGATGAGGAACAGCTTTTAATATTTTTATGGGAGTTTTTAAATGAGATATTAATTTAATACAGCTGTTAAATAAACGAGACGTTATTATTAAGTGACTTAGATTGTCTGAGAATAACACTATGCCCGATTTTGGTCTGTTTCGTAGTCAAAAATTATTCTGGAACAAGACACACTGCTGTGTTTAAATGAAGATGCGCCGTTCTCCAATCAAACACAGCGGTGTTTCCTTTAGTGAACATGCGTTTTAAACTAATCTAGTGAAATGATTCAATTTCCCATTCATAATGAGAGTCACTTGAATGAACCATGTGTTCTAACGAATCAAATGAACAATACGATTCAGTAAATAATTTCAGTGTCTTGCCGCCACCTGATGACAGATCCTTTCAGTTATTGAAATCTTAAATACTTGTGGATTCCAAATTTTATTTTAAAAACACTAATCTCAACATGAATTTATAGATTTAATTGCACTCATGGCACCTCTGAGCCTCATTTTCATGGACGACACTATAAAAATTAAGACAGAAATCTTGCTGATCATTATTACTTGCTGAACTATTACTAGCACTACCTCATAGGGGTTTCAGTTCAATTAACAAATTGACTTGACTGGAGAAGCCACATCTCAGTGGCTCTTATTCATCAGCATTGAAGGGCCTGAGTTGGACCGTTTCAATGGCCAGAAGGTAGTTGAAGTGTTGCACTCACACACAGCAATGGCTTTGAGAGTATCGCTCTAGAACAGAGACAATATTTGTGATCTTCTTAACAAGACCAGGAACATAATACCGTGATATTATACCGGCACCGTTCAAAAGATGAAAAATACCGTGATATAAATTTTAGGTCATATCGCCCACCCCTAGTGCTACTCCTGTTATATTTTCACACTTCAAACAATAATTTGGTATTCCTCTTGTACCACTGTCCTCTTTTCTGCTAAGAAATCAGTCACTTAGCAGTTCTCTCCCGAGTGGTTTCATTGTTGACAGCATTAAGTCTGTGTATGATTCATTAGGCTATAACTGCCAGGAAATTACTTGTCTTTAAAAGTTTTGGTTCAGTATAACTACTTGTTGATCAAAAATAGCTTTAAACCTACACTTTTGTTTTCTTTGTTTAGTTTTATTTAGTAACTTTCAGGAGGGTGGACTCATTTTTGCAACACAACATTTTATCACTTTGACAGGAAAATCTTAATTAGCTAAATAATTATAACATTCTTCTTTGGTAATTGATCAAGCAGGCCTGTTGGAACATTAGATCTCCAAAGAATCCTAATATGTCTTTCAAGTGAAGATTAATTGCTCAATTTGTTAAGTTTTAGAGGGGGTGTACTCATTTATGCTGTGCACTGTACATATTAGCTTACTTGATAGATGTGTTATAAAATACTGACTCCTAGCTTTTGATTGGTATAGTGTAAAATGTTAAAGATTTTTACTTCAGATGTTTAAATTTAATTAAATGCTGATCTTTGGATCTTTCTACTCATCAAATAATCCTGAAAAAACAATATACCTGACTGTTTTAAACATTGATAATAATCAGAAATGTTTCTTGTATATCAGTATATTAGAATGTTTTCTGAAGGATCATGTGACACTGAAGACTGGAGTAATGATGCTGAAAATTCAGCTTTGATCACAGAAATAAATTACAGTTTAATATATATTCATATAGAAAGCAGTTATTTTAAATAGTAAAAATATTTCACAATATTACTGCTTTTGCTGTATTTTGGCTCAAATAAATGCACGCTTGGTGAGCAGAAGAGCCTTCTTTAAAAAACATTAAAACCTTACTGTTTAATTTTTTGACTGAGAGTGTATATCATTTACTACCATATAATCCCTTAAAAACACAAACTATTAAAAGAGGAAACATTTTCAAACTAAAGTATAGTACATGCATTTCACCTGAGAAAAAAAGTCATTTTTGACCACCACACAAATCTATTGCTATTCTTTGTACTCTAGTAATGGAAAAGCCACACATGGCCAGATGCATGCTGGGAGACTCACGTCGTTGTCCATGTATTTGAGCAGCGGTGAAGTGCAGACGCGAGACACCTGCTCCTCGTCCTGCTCATCGAAGCCCTGCAGAAGCTGCTCCATGGCGATGCAGTCTTCACTCCCACTGAATCCTGGGATACTGTAGCTCTCGCGCACACACTTGTCTGCCGCCACATAGTCTGCTCTGTGCAGGTGCACCAGCACTTGTGCGATTGTTTTCTGAAAACAAAAACATCAGAGTTATTGCGGTAAAGCACCTGTAACTGCTAACACTTTCAATCTCAGTAACAACAACAACACACACCTTAAAACATGTGGGATAATTTTCTATTTCCTTATACATGTTCTTCTCCTTCTGAAGAGACACCGCAGCTTCATCAAACCTGTAATGAGCATCAATCATCTTGTGTTAAACTAACACACCAGAAAAATTAACTAGATAAAAGGTTGGCTTGAGAAAGCCAGTTTAAAGCAGCTGTAAAAGCTTAAAATTATGAACTTTATATAGATAGATTAGCATGTAGTTTGCATGATTCTAACACTTTTCTAACATGTTTAGTATGTTTCTAGCATGAGTAACAAGTTACTAGCATATTTCTAACATAATTAACATGTTATTTGCATTATTAGCATGTCATTAGCATGATTAGCAAATTACTACCATGTGATTAGCAAGTTTCTAACATGATTAACAAATTACTAGCATGTCATTAACATGATTAGCACGTTACTACCATGTGATTAGCAAGTTTCTAACATGATTAGCAAATTATTTGCATTATTAGCATGTCATTAGCAAGTTAGTAGCATGTCATTAGCATGTTTCTAACATAATTAACATTACTTGCAATATTAGCATGTCATTAACAAGTTGCTAGCATTGTTTTAACATGATTAGCAAGTTATTAGCATGTAATTAGCAAGTTTCTAAGATTAGCAAGTTGTCAGCATGTTTCTAGCATTATTAACAAGCTATTAGCATGTCATTAGCAAGTTGCTAACATGTTTCTAACATGACTAGCATGTTTCTAGCATGACTAACAAAGCTGCTAGCATGTTTCTAACATTACAAAGCTGCTATTGTTGCTAACCTTTTTAACATGATTAACAATTTGCTAACATGTCATTAGCATGATTATCAAAGTTACTAGCATGTCATTAGCATGTTTCTACCATAATTAACATTACTTGCAATATTAGCATGTCATTAACAAGTTGCTAGCATGTTTTTAACATGATTAGCAAGTTATTAGCATGTAATTAGCAAGTTTTTAAGATTAGCAAGTTGTCAGCATGTTTCTAGCATTATTAACAAGCTATTAGCATGTCATTAGCAAGTTGCTAACATGTTTCTAACATGACTAGCATGTTTCTAGCATGACTAACAAAGCTGCTAGCATGTTTCTAACATTACAAAGCTGCTATTGTTGCTAACCTTTTTAACATGATTAACAATTTGCTAACATGTTATTAGCATGATTAGAAAGTTGCTAACATGTTTTCAACATGAGTAACACATTATTAACATGACATTAACATGACTGACAAGTTACTAACATGTTTCTAACATGATTAGCAAGTTACTAGCATGATTTTAACATGACTAGCATGATGCTAAAATGATTAACAAGTTACTAGCATTATTAACATGTTTCTAACATGTTTAGCATGTTGCTAGCATGATTAACATGATTCCAGCATGATTAGCATGATGCTAGCACGATTAACATGTTGCTAGCATGATTGTAGCTGCTAGGCTAGGCTAGATAGTTAAATAGATTAGAAATAGTTGATAGAAGGAAAGCTTGATGAAGTCTCAAGGGATTCTGGGAGTTTAAATTTGAGTTTTGACAGTGTGAGTTTGAATATTGTTGATCAGTTGAACATTCCCTCAATGGAAGTCTATGGGATTTTGATGACAATTTGATGAAAACTATAAAAGAGATCAGTCTGAAGAGCTGGCCTGAGTTTGGTGCTTCTAGCATGAAAACTCTAGGAGGAGTAGCGTTCAGAAATTGAGTCTAAGAAGAATAATAATCAAAAGCTTAAGTAGCAGATTTTCTCAATTCAACCTAATAAATGAAGTTCCCAAACACTGAAGAAACAATTACTTCTGTTGTCTAACAAGAAGTCTGGATGCTTTGCCAATGAGCTCCACTGCTTGCCGTAGTCGGTCCTCATTCTGAGAAAACAAAAGTGACAGGCTTGTTCGTAATTGGTCATAATATCCATATATGTGTGCAGTGTTTGGTGGAACTGTAAGAAAAAAAAAGAGCTGGGTAGTAACTGAAGTACTTGTAATAAGAGTAAATCAGACTACAGTTACTTTATTGATTACATAATTACACTTTATTTACATAACAGCAATTTTTTTTAATTTGTCTTTCTAAAATATTCTACTTGTTATTTGAATTGTCACTCAGTAGAATATTATACCATTTATTTTTATGTATTATTAAAGGGGTCATCGGATGCAAAACTCACTTTTCCATGTTGTTTGAACATTAATGTTTGTTTTCAGTTTGTGTACACAACCACCCTACAGTGATACAAATACACCCAGTGGTATTTGTTTAATCTTTAAAAGTAATATCCCCTTTTTAAAATCAGGTCATTCTCAGCTTCTTGTGGGTGTGACGACACACAGACAGAGGCCCCTCCCACGATAGTTGATTGACATGAGCGCCTTACCTTAGCCCCGCCCTCACCGAGCTGAAATAGTCCGACTCCGATCGCCATTGTGTGACTCAGGTGCAGAGGAAGACAAGAATGTCTCAGATTGAGCGACTGAGGTGTTCTGTTGTTGGATGTAATAATGAGCATAGCAGTCGTCATTTACTCCTGACATCTGAGCAGCTGAAGACGCAGAGGATAACGTTACTTTCGTTTTTGAAAGCAAAGCAGAAGTGAGTATAAGGGTTTTTTATGCATCTTTGCAAATGACCTTTCTTAATAATGTGCTTGTTGGCAAGTTTTGCGGCTAAATGTGGCTAAAGTAAACATTACGGCTCATAATCCCTCATCAGAGAGGGGCGGGGCGTGCAGAGCTCATTTGCATTTAAAGGACCATGCAATACAATGAGTTGATTTTTTGCAGAACTGATTTTAGGTAAAAGGGTATTTTTTTTACACTACTATTGAGAATTTTTAACCAAAGTATATTATAGACTTTTCATTAAGACCCTAAAGAATCATATGAACCGGGCATCCGATGACCCCTTTAAAAGGCTTTTGTCTTTCAAACTCATTAAAATGCACAAATACTCATTATTTCTTATTTGCAGACATTCTCAAACTTGTCATCTGAACCTCTTTCACATAATATATTTACTGTAAAGGTGTGGTCAATCAGCATCTGCATTGAACTTCGAGCGTTGTAACTTTGCAGATGTTGTTTATGCTCAAACAGCAACATTACACACTAACTAAAGTTAAAAAAAGTGAAATCATAATCAATGACCCCTTTAAGTCAGTGGTTCTCAATCCTGGTCCTGGGGGACCCCTGCTCTGCACATTTTGCATGTCTCCCTTATTTAACACACCTGAATGAGATCATCAGCTCATTAGGATAGAGATCCATGAACTGAACTAACGAGCTGATCTCATTCAGGTGTGTTAAATAAGGGAGACATGCAAAATGTGCAGAGCAGGGGTCCCCCAGGACCAGGATTGAGAACCACTGCTTTAAGTACCCCTGAGATTTTAAAATAAATGTTTTAATCATTAAGTATCACACTTGTCTTTTCACAGTTCTCTGATATTGGTTAATGGTCATATGGCTCGCAGGTAAACATAAAATATTTATCTTTTTAAGTAAGCGCTTCATTCTGATTGTTATTTTAAAATGATTTATTTTAATTTCACATTTTTATGATTTACATACTTGTTTGCCTTTCATTAAACTCACAAACCCTCTGCAGTTCCTTTACGAAACCCAGTTTGGGAAACGTTAAATGTAATATAAATGTTTAATGCACTTCATGTTGTTAATTACAATGAAAGGAACATATTTAGTCACTCTTTGTATTTTCGCATCATTATGGTGCAAGATTATATGTGACCCTGGACCACAAAACCAGTCTTAAGTCGCTGGGGTATATTTGTAGCAATAGCCAAAAATACATTGTATGGGTCAAAATTATTGATTTTTCTTTTATGCCAAAAATTATTAGGAAATTAAGGAAAGATCATGTTCCATGAAGATTTTTTGTAAAATTCCTACTGTAAACATATCAAAAGGTAATTTTTGATTAGTAATATGCATTGTTAAGAACTTAATTTGGACAACTTTAAAGGTGATTTTCTCAGTATTTTGATTTATTTGCACCCTCAGATTCCAGATTTTCAAATAGATGTATCTCGGGCCAAATATTGTCCTATCCTAACAAACCATACATCAATAGAAAGCTTATTTATTATATCTCAGTTTTGTAAAATTTAACCTTATGACTGGTTTTGTGGTCCAGGGTCACATATAGTTAAAGGGGTCATCGGATGCCCATTTTCCGCAAGTTCATATGATTCTTTAGGGTCTTTATAAAAAGTCTCTAAAATACTTTGGTTAAAAATTCTCAATAGCAGTGTAAAAAAAACACCCTTTTACCTTGTCAAAATCAGCTCTGCAAAAAATCTACTCATTTTATTATATGGTTCCTTTAAATGCAAATTAGCTCTGCTCGCCCCGCCCCTCTCTGATGTGAGATTATGAGCCGTAATGTTTACTTCAGCAGCATTTAGCTACATTTAACTGCGTTTATTGGCGAAACTTGCCAACAAGCACATTATTAAGAAAGGCCATTTGCAAAGATACATAAAAACCCCTTATACTCATTTCTGCTGTGGGTGAAGCTGCATCACAAATGATTCACACGAACATAGATGCATATGTAGATTGGGATCGGCACTTTCCTTTTAAAAACGAAAGTAACGTTATCCTCTGCGTCTTCAGCGGCTCAGATGTTGGGAGTAAATGACGACTACTATGTTCATTATTACATCCAACAACAAAACACCTCAATCGCTCAATTAGAGTCTTCTTCTGCACCTGAGTCACACAATGGCGATCATATTCGGACTGTTTCAGCTCGGTGAGGGCGGGGCTAAGGTAAGACACTCATGTCAATCAACTGTGTTTCATTACAACGACAAGAAGCTGAGAATGAACTGATTTTAAAAAGGGGATATTACTTTTAAAGATTAAAAAAATGGATTTGTATCATTGTAGGGTGGTTGTGTACACAAACTGCCAACACACATTAATGTTCAAACAACATGGAAAAGTTAGTTTTGCATCCGATGTCCCCTTTAAACCAAACAAATTAGGTCAAAAGTAATCTAAAAGTAATCAGATTATATTACCTAAAATGTGTAAATGTAATGGATTACATTAGTGACCACAATTTTTGTCATGTAATTTGAAATCAGTAACGGATTACAATTTGTAAGTTATCTACCCAGCTCTGGTTACAAACCTCAAACACTCCTGCGGCCTGCTGGTACAGATGAACAGCTTTCGCCAAATCCAGAGGTTCAATCAACCTGCAACAAACAGGATCAACATCTCATTTAGTGGGACATTAACTCCTTTCCTTACAGGTCTGACATCTGCTGTGATCCGGTACGAATATGACAGTGTAAGCAGATCTGTGAAGCACACACTTTCCGGCTCTGTCGAGGGCCATGGCGGCGGTGTCTGGAGTGCCGTTCTCCACGTACATCATGCTGGCTTTCTCTATGTACTGTATTGCCTCAGGTAATCTCTGCATGTCCTGTGACAGAACGGCAAACACATAGAAACTGCTTAAATGACCCTTCACAAATCATCATTTACTCCCTCTCGTGTGGTTTCAAAACAATACAAATTTCTAAGAAGCCTGAAGACAATGTTTGTTTTTATAAAAATGTCCTTAAAGAGTTTATAATCCTTTATATGTGACTCTGGAGCACAAAACCAGTCTAAAGTAGCACAGGCATATTTGTAGCAATAGCCAAATACACATTGTATGGGTCAAAATGATTGATTTTTCTTTTATGCCAAAAATCATTAGGATATTAAGTGAAGATTATGATCCATTAAGATATTTTGTCAATTTAAATCCTACTGTAAATATATACAAATGTAATTTTTGCTTAGTAATATTCATTGCTAAGAACTTCATTTGGACAACTTTAAAGATGATTTTCTCAATATTTATTTATTTTTTACACCCTCATATTACAGTTTTTCAAATAGTTGTATCTTTTTTAAAAAAACTGATCCTTATGAGTGGTTTTGTGGTCCAGGGTCACAGGCACAGACATGCAAGTCTGGTATGTATGTGCATATATAAGGCTTGATAGATTACTTACAAATTGTTGTCTCTTAAAGATTTGATAAAAACTGTAATTATTAATGGAATCTATTAGATTAGCTTTACTGATTAACACATTTTAGGTAATATACTCTGACTACTTTTGGATTACTTTTGACTTGTTTATACCATTGATTGGAATAGAAAAACCTTTTTCTACTTTACTTTCTGTGATCAAAGCTGAATTTTTAGCATCATTACTCCAGTCTTCAGTGTCACATGATCCTTCAGATATTCTAATATGCTGATTTGCTGCTCAACAAACATTTCGGATTACTATCAATGTTAAAAACAGTTGTGCTTTTTTTTTTTTTTTTGGAACCTATGATACTTTTATCAGGGTTCTTTGATGAAACGTTTAAAAAGAACATAATTTACTCAAAAAAAAAAAAAAAAATATATATATATATATAATTCTAACAATTTGTCTATGCTATCACTTTTTATCAATTTAATAAATCCTTGCTGAATAAAAGAAAGAATTAAAATTGACTGACCAAACATTTAAATGATAGTTTATATTGTAACAAAAAAGTTTTTTTTTTAACTTTTTAAGAATCCTGAAAAAAAAATAGCACAGGTTCCAACAAAATATTAAGCTGCACAACTATTTTGAACATTAATAATAAATCAGTATATTCGAATGATTTCTGAAGGATCATGTGACACTAAAAACTGCAGTAATGATGCTGAAAATTCAGCTTTGATCACAGAAATAAATTACACTTTAACATATATTCACATAGAAAACAGTTATTTTAAATTGTAATAATATTTAACAATTTTACAGATTTTTGCTGTATTTTTTATCAAGTAAATAAATTAAAGGTTAAAATATAAAAAATAAAGGTTTAGACGTTGTCAGGGTTTTCACAAATCCAAAACAGTTGTGCAGATTTAACAAGATAGTTCAACAAATGCTGTAGACATGGACATAAGCTATTACTCAAATAAATAAAGAAATAAAAATAGAAACAAAAAACAGTTGTAGTGTAGTTGCAGTGTAGACGCTCACCTTCAGCATCATTCCTGCCTGCTCAAAGGCCCTGAATACAAAAACTTATGTTTATGACAAGCAGCACATTCATATGCAAACACAAACACAATGATTTGCAGTTTAACCAGATATCTGTAATCAAATGAATATATACTCACTTGGCAGCATGAAAAAGACTGGGCAGTGAGTCAAGGACAAAGTAAGTGGGACTTTCAGATTAAAATAATGCAGATGATGTTTGACACTGACAGACTAAATAATAAATCTAGCATTAAGAGAAAGACTAGGATACGTTCTGTTGTTGGTGTGAGCTTCAGCCTCCTGTAAATACGCATCTTTGGCTTGTTCCAGCTGCCTGGCATTTTTGAAGGCAACAGCTGGAAAAGAAAAGAGGAAGATCATCAGAAATCAATGACCAATCATGAGCTCAGATCACTGGATATGAGAATATAATGTGCTGGACTCACCTGCTTTAGCATATTCTGATGCAGCACTGTCATAATCAGGCTTCCACTTCATGAAGCTCGTCTTTAAACTGAGTTTAATGAGGATTTCACATGATCAGCTGTGGTTTCATTCAGTTATATACATTCACCAGCTAAACCACATATTTTAAATGGCTACAGCAAGTTAAACATGTTTATAACTTGACATTCACGCATTTTTACGCTATAAAAGTGTGTGTAAAATCTGTGTAGTTTCTATAACGAGATGTTAGTCATCATTTTCAAGATAAAATGAGACGAAGGTTCGTTTAAAACCACTAGAGTAAATATTTACGCCTTTCACAACAGGTTTTACTTACTATTTTTCAGCCTTAGCGATGTGCTCATGAGCTTCATTGATTTTTTGCGCCATGGTTATAAATAAGCCCTACAAACATAGATGATTAAGATAAATAAATAAGTGACTCGGTTTGTTGCAGACCAAACGCTGTTTGTGTTGTCATCTGATGCTGACGCTAACGTTCACTTCCGGGTAGCTACGTCATCTCTGCGCGTAACCGTGGCTCAGAAAGCGTATTTATATCTTAAGACTTTTTTGGTCTCGATCGAGGTATGTAAATTAAAGTTTAAAAGACGTTTATCTGACAAACACATATTTAAATTTAACCCAAGAATAAACCGCTTTAAATTGTCCAGGGAACAGGAAAGACTGTGATTGGTCCATCATCTACAGCGTTGAAAAAAGTAACGGTTACCACGTGACACTGCTGGCGCAGGCTGGTGATAATAAATTATATATAACAGAATAACAGATTTATCGACTTAAATAGCAAATTGAATTAACGAATTAACATAATAAACTGTCGAATGAAATCAAGAATTATTCTTCAGAAATATCAGAACGTACCAATGTCTACGAAAGGTAAACATACGTGTTTTTGCTGCCCACTATCGACTAAAGAAGACATTACAAGACCACATTATAAGTGTTGCCAATTCAGCAACAAATTTAAAAGCTCAGATCACTGCATATAAAGAATATAATGTGCTCGACTCACCTGCTTTAGCATAATCAGGCTTTCACTTCATAAAGCTCGTCTTTAAACTGAGTTTAATGAGGATTTCACATGATCAGCTGACACAAATATAGAAATTTAACCCAAGAATAAACCGCTTTAAATTGTCCAGCGATCACAAAAGACTGTGATTGGTCCATCATCTACAGCGTTGAAAAAAGTAACGGTTACCACGTGACACTGCTGGCGCAAGTTGGTGATAATAAATTATATATAACAGAATAACAGATTTATCGACTTAAATAGCAAATTGAATTAACGAATTAACATAATAAACTGTCGAATGAAATTAAGAATTATTCTTCAGAAATATCAGAACGTAACAATGTTTACGAAAGGTAAAAACGTGTTTTTGCTACCCACTATCGACTAAAGGAGGCATTATAATACCACATAAATGTTGTCAACTTAGCAGCACATTTAGCTATTTCTTTTATAATTTTTTTGGCAACTTTAGCAACTGTGACTCAAATAACTAAAAGGCACACATTTTCCCTCTAAATTACAAAAATAGAGGAAATCAAAGGTGTCTAGAAGAATAAATTCTGTTCAATAATAATTGTTAATTTATGCGTAACACCTTCTTATTAGTTTATACCTGCACTTGTTGATCAGTTAAAAATATGTAGACAAATGGAAAAGTTTATGATAATTTTCTGCCAGCACTTTATAATTTATGTTAAAAAAAACTTATGAAAAATCAATATCAAATCGATTCAAATTAAATTAACACAGTAATCTGTGCTGTTTTTTTTTTTTCTTAAAGTGTAACATGCTATCAACACACTGCTTGAAAAATATAACTGTTCAGAATGTGTAGTTTTACTAGTTAATAAGAAAATACATAACATGTAATTGTTCAAAAATGTGTAGATGTTTAATTCTGTTCAATTAGAATGTTGTATTTAAAAACAAATATATGTGACCCTGGACTCTGAATAAATAAGCAACTATTTGAAAATCTAGAATCTGAGGGTGCAAAAAAAAACTCACAAAAATGTGTTTAAAGTTGTCCAAATGAAGCTCTTAGCAATGCATATTACTAGTTAAATAAGTTTTGATATATTTACGGCAGGAAATTTACAAAATATCTTCATGGCACATGATCTTTACATAATATCCTAATGATTTTTGGCTTAAAATTGGTCATTTTGACCCATACAATGTATTTTTGGCTATTGCTACAAATATACTAGTGCTACTTATGACTTTTTTTGGTCCAGGGTCACATTTTGTAAAAGCAACTAGAATCATTTGTGACCCTGGACCACAAAACCACTCCAAAGAGTCAGTTTTTTTTTTTTAGATTTATACATTCATGAAAACTAAATAAATAAGCTTTCCATTGATGTATAGTTTATTAGGATATGGCAATATTTGTCTGAGATGCATCTATTTAAAAATCTGGAATCTGAGGGTGCAAAAATAAATAAATAAATAAAAATATTGAGAAAATCGCCTTTAAAGCTGTTCAAATGAAGTTCTTAGCAATGAATATTACTAATCAAAAATTAGATTTTGATGTATTTATGGTAGGAAATTTAAAAAATATCTTAATGGAACATGATCTTTACTTTAAGAGTAGCCATTGCTACAAATATTTGTAGTAATACAGTGGTCCAGGGTCACATTTACTGAGCTCATTTTCTATATGAATGTATTTAATGTGAATTTAATGTCATGCTGCAAGAGATCGCTTCCAGTTGTGTTCAAACTGATTTTACTAACACATTAGAAAACTAAAATTACAATATTAAACTAGTTTCTCATTGATGTTTTTTTTGGATATGACAGCTTAACTTCACTGCTGATGTATCTGATACATGTACACTTCTAAAGACAGCCAGGCAGTGTGCAAATATACAAAGAATTAAAAATAACAGTACATTTTACATGATTGGCATTTCTTTAATAAACATTTGCCAAAGGGGGAAAAAAAAAACATCTTCATACAAAAAAAGGACATTATTACTCATCTCCTCGAAATCAGTTAAATGTCTCTCTCAATTTTACAATGGCTATAGACAGGAGCTGGTGGGGAACCGGTGAGAAACAGCTTTGATCCGTTCACTTGTTCAGTAGATACACCAGGCCAATCACTCAAGTGCTACCAGTCTCTCTGGAGTCCTTTAGAAGCCCCTCCAGTGAATTTACCCTTATGACAGAGCCCATAATCGTTATATCATTAGAAGGAAGAAACAAAAAAACTGACCAAAAAGAAAAAGGGAAAGAAAAAAAAGAAAAGAAAACGACTGGTCATTTAACGTGTGCAGATACAGCACATTACTCCATTCACACCTTTGCCTTGTTTCCACCTACTTTATTCAGTAGTGCAAAACATCATTGTAATACTAGTCTGTCCTTACGCAATTAAAGGAGACGCTAAGGTCATAAAAACACTTACGCGCGGTAAATGCACACTCAAAAAAAGGTACAGTTTTAATTTAAAAGACAGCAGTAGAATAGATTACAAAAATCAATCGGAGGGAAAACCAAAACAGCTCTATGAAATGGCGTGAACAGTTTGCCCCTCCAGTTGCAACCCAAGCTGTTCCTCCAGGTTTACAAATCTTACAAATCGAGTTCTGAGACGCTTAGTGCTGGTTCGAGGGCCACTGCGTGTGTCTTTCAGAGTCTTTCTTTTCCCAGTTCGTCGGGAGCCTGTCAAAAAGGAAGTCCTCTGCCTCGCAGCGCCGCCGCCGGAACGTACCCGAGCGGAAGAGGTGGCGCCCCCGATTGGGACGGCGAAGTCCAGGCTTGTCCCGGAGGGGGCGGCGGTCCGGGGCCCACGGCCAGCGGGCTGTGATTGTACTCAAAGCGATGGTCCTTGTCTCCGCTGAACACCATGCTGCCGCCTCCAGCTCCCGCCGCGCTGGCAGCGCCTCCGTGAGCGAACGCCTCCGGGGCGAGAGGCGGGTGAGGAGGCATCCCGCCCCCCATCATGTGGCCGAGGTAGCTGTCCGCGTAGCCGAACGGCGGCGGAGGCAGGCTGAAGTCCGTGCCGTACCCGGGTGCCTCTGTCGGCCTGGGTGGCGGCGGATAGTCCGGCTCCGGAGGTCTGGGAGCTTCTCCTGGGGCTGCGGAGGACGGCAGAGCTGGCTTGGTCTCGGGGGCCTGCCGGTAGTCCAGGTCTGCGCAGGGAGGCGGTTCCGGAGGTTCTGGGGGTCTCTGGTCTGGCGGGAGAATGGAGAGAGGCTCTAGAGGCCTGGAGGATGAGCTGCTGCCTTCAGCTACTGTAGGAAACACAACAGAAGAAGCTTAATAAGGGCTGCGTCCCAAATCACATACATCCCTACTAGGGGTGGAGCTGAACCCGAATACGGTATTCGGAAAGGCACAAATAGCGTGTTTTTCACAAATACTTATTTCGAACAAATACTTTTAAAAATATTTGTATTCGGGAACAAGAAAAACTTTATATCAAAAAGCTGCGTTTCCTCATGAGACCGCAGTCAGTGTATGCCCGCGTGAGTGAGTGAGTGACATTCAGGAGTCGGGGGGTGGGGGTAAAACAGGTGACTGACACAGACTGCTCCACACAGCAACAGAGAAGACTCGGCTGGGTGAAAAAAGACTTCACTGCATCACTATTTTTGTTGAATAGATTTTTGTACCTTAACTGGGTTCTGAAGGCAGTTTATGATTTTGGGAAGCAGAGTTTGATCAGGAGATTATTCCATTAGGGGCCGTTCACATGCGCGCTCAAGTTCGTTGTTTCACATGTAGATGCCCGCTATGCGCGCTCATAATGGAAGCGACGCAGGCTCGTTTTTTCCAGGCGCGTCCGCGCCGCATCCAGATAAATACATCTTAGTCTCGCGTAGCCAGACCTTCAGACTGACGGCTGAAGGTCTGGAATTCATGGCAGCTTTAATTGGCCAAGGCCCGCCCATAAGGTCGTTTGACTGACATGTCAAACAGCCAATCACAGTTCGTTTCGTTCAGCGTCACGTTTCGGTGCATGGAAATGCCTCAACAACAGACTGGCGTGCAACAAGTCAGTCATTGAAATAACCAGTTAAATAAGAAGAGGGAGAACAGTCAACAGAACAGCAGTAAGTCAGTAATTTGTTCGCGAATGTCACAAAAGTGTGTAACAACAATCGCGTCTGCATAAGCACCTTTTAGCAAAACGCCGAGTAAATCAGTCTGCGCTTTGTTTCCCGGAGGACCGAAAGCAAACCGACAGTCGCGTCTCCCGGAAATCCGGTCAAATTCAACTAATCAGATGACGACTTCGACATTCCTGAAGTGTTTCCAGTTAAGCGTAACATATGAATCAGACGTTTAGCCAACGTTCCGTGGGCGTGACGTCTGAGCCTGAGACTAAATACATCTCAACTTTTCAGAATGCCACAAGCGCAGCGCAGGTCATGTGACCAGAACCAACCAATCAGCTTCATCCTTTCCCTTAATAACACTGAAAAACAGCCAAGTTGGAGGAACAGCTCATCATATCTGTACAGGAATAACCATTTTAAAATAAATTTAAATGCAAGCGATTTTTAATGCTGGAAATCCATTTATGCTTTGCTGAAGCTTCCGAGTCTTCATTGAGAGATCGGGTCATGGTTGCTTAGCAACGGGAGACGCCACGGGAAAGAAGTTCATTCAGAAGAAGAACAGTTCTTTAGAGTATTATTTGTTTTTATTCGGTCTGTTCAGCGTCCTCCAACAAGGATGGGTGGTGGTGGGGTTCATAATGTTCACAATAGTATTTTATTAGTTGTTGGTTTAACCATGGATGAGGTAATGGCTGTTATGTTATTTCCTTTTCAATGGCGTTCCTTGTTACATGTTCAAAAACATCAACCAATATTGCATATACATAATTATTATAATGGATATAATTAAAGAATACTTACACTATAACGTCAATTATAAGTGTAACACACACAAAAAAAACAGGATTTTACACCTATTTTTAATTTTACTCTAATACAAATACAAATACCGGCTGCTTTGCACACCCCTAATCCCTACTATTCAGACCAACTCAGTGTTTGCAAACAGTTACGGCTGGGCGATAATTCGTTAACGATAATTATCACGATATAGTTTTTTTTCTTTTTTCGATAAAACAATAAAGACAGTTCGATAAGCGCTCGATAATGTTTACGCACTATGTGTAACGCTGCGCAGGCATTTTGCAGCACGCATTTCCGGATGTCGCACGCAGTATTTAGTTTACAGCCACAGGGCTCTACAGTGAGACCGTTTCACTCACATTTGCGACTAAAAATTAGTACGTGCGACTGTAAAAAAAAATATTTAGGAGCACCATGTGCGGCTGTCCCGATCAGCATATTTGTGTTTGCGCTGAGGGGAGCTTCAAAGGTTTCTACGTGTTTTTGCAACGTTGAGTAATGCATCACAGACATATCTCACCAATCCTTTCAGAAATAAAGTGTAGAGAGAGTGTATATAAGAGACTGATCGTGCAGTAAAGAGAGTGTCGGTGATTATAATAGAGCTTTGTGATATCGCAAACTAAGATGAGTGACAGCTTATAATATTTTAAGGGAGTTTGTAAATGAGATATTGACCTGATACAGCAATTAAATAAACAAGAAGTTATTATTAAGTGACTTAGATTGTCTGACTACAATTTTTGCTCTATTTCATCGTCAAAAGTAATCTGAAACAAGTCAAACCTGCGCGCATCTCCATTCAAACACAGCGGTGTTTCGTTTATGAATGAAACGTGCGTTTTTAAACGAATCTAGTGAAATGATTCAATTTCCCATTCATAAAGAGTCACTTGCTTTATTCCCGAATGAACCATGCTTTCAAACGAATCAAATTAATGAAATTATTTAGTAATTAAATCAGTGTCGTACCGCCTTCTGCTGGCAGATCTGTTCAGTTATTTTAATCTTTAATATTTCTGTATTCAAAATGTTTTATTTAAAACATTAATCTCAACATGAATTTATGATAATTCTGATTGCACTCATGTCACCTCTGAGCCTCATTAAACATATGAAAAGGTAAAAACAAAAGTAAAAAACTAAATTCCCCTGTAAATCACTTTGAAGAGTCAAATATCACATCGTAATAGAAAGCCAAAATTTTTTTATCAGAGTTTTGATTATTGTTTAGAATGTGCTCCTAAATTTTTTAGGTTAGCATGAAAAGCGTAGAACCCTGAGCCATTATTTTTTTAATTTATATTTTTTTTATTTATACAAAATGTGTTAAATCAGTTGCACAAAGGGATTGGCATGCTGAAAAGATGTGTCTATTCTTATTTTTGTTGAATGATAAATATAATTAAAAATCACTGTGCATTTATAAAAACATTTTATTAATATTAATAGTGTGTGTGTATATATATATATATATATATATATATATTAATATTAATAATATTGTATTCTATTGATGTTGATTTTACTAGTAATATTCTAATCTGTATTCTTCCTCAATTGATCATTGTTTGGAAAGTATTTGTCATATTCTGACAATAAGCCATAAATAATAATTAACTGTCTAGTTTTTCTTTCATTCAGGAGTAAAAATCTGCCTTTAAAATGGATAGACAATTATCGATATCGACTGATATGAAAAAAATTGTGATTTTTTTCTTGCCATATCGCCCAGCCCTACAAACAGTGATGGCGTTTTTTTTTGAGGGCAGAGCCTATCTGGTGGCAGAAAATGACAGTTTTCTAGTGTGAGTCGATGGAAACCATGGATTAAAAGTAGTCTTGAATTGCAATTTGCAACTAGATGGATGTACTGTTATTTCCTCTACAGTCAAATATCTGGGTGTTATATTAGACAGCAACCTGTCTTTTGAAAATCTAATTTCTCATGTTACAAAAACAGCATTCTTCCATCTGAGAAACATTGCCAAGCTACGGAACATGTTACCTGTTTCTGATGCAGAAAAGTTAGTTCATGCATTCATGACGTCTAGACTGGACTATTGTAATGCACTACTAGGTGGTTGTCCTGCTTCTTCAAAAAACAAGCTACAGGTGTCCAAAATGCAGCTGCTAGAGTCCTTACCAGCTCAAGAAAATATGATCATATTACCCCAATTTTACAGTCTATGCACTGGCTACCTATTAGGTTCCGTATCACTTACAAAATACTACTTACCTATAAGGCCCTTAATGGTTTAGCTCCTGCATACCTAACTAGTCTCCTACAATCCCTCACGCTCCCTAAGGTCGCACCTAGGTAGTACCTAGGATAGCAAAGTCCACTTAAGGAGGGAGAGCCTTTTCACATTTGGCTCCAAAAATCTGGAATAGCCTTCCTGATAACGCTCTGTTTAAATCTAGATTAAAGACACATCTCTTTAGCCAAGCATTCACATAATGCATCTCATAACCTTGTACTACAGTTACATCTGATCAAATGCACATCAACATTTTTTAGCTTGGGCTAAACAAATTTTTGCTTGGTTGGGACAGCAGCTACGCTAATTATTTGTCCATTTGAAATTACACAAGATTCAGTCTGGATTCATAATACCCGAGAAGAGGACCTCTGATGATGCCAGCCCTTGAAACAACATACAGCACTACACAATTCTGCTACAAATGCTACAAGTTTGATTGCAACACATACTCATTACAGTTAATAGTGTTCATCATCTGTTTGATTACACCATTACTGATTTTTAGGGACGCACCGAATATTCGGCCACCGAAAATTTTGGCCGAAAATGGCCCAAAAGTGCATTTTCGGTTTTCGGCCAAAAGACTTTTATCACCGAAACAACACGGCCGAAACAGTATGTTGCCGCAAACAGAAACCGCAGCCCACACGTGCTTGTCTGAAGCAACACGTCTGCGGTGTGGACGTATTTCAGTATATCTGAGAAAGACCCACGGATAGCGATTTGCAAAACTTGTAATGCCGAAATTTCAAGAGGGGGTGTGTCTGCAGTCGTGTGTGCAGCCAGTGATGAGAGCAGAGACAGAGACAGATGTAGCTTTCAGTGAGTGAAAAACAATGGCTTTACGTTGGTATTACGTCGCAATATTTTAAAGAGATGTCTTTTCTATATACTGTATTTTTTATACATATTTATGTTTAAAACCATGGAGGTGAGCCAACGGATATCACACAAGCAACGTGAAAACTGCGCAATATGTTAAAGTGAAAGTAAAAACTGACAGTGCTTTCAGCATCTGACGTGCATTCTCTCAGAGACAATGAGAGACGATTATACGTCATATGCTGATATTAATTTAGCCCCCTAATATTTTTCTTGTGCCCTGAACATGGTGGGAAAGAAATAGAAAAGTGTGTAAGGTTTGTTTTTGAAAGTCGGTTCTAATTAAAGCTCTTAATTTTCATTGATGACTGCAGTGTTATTAGGGGTTAAGAAAGTCTTAATTATGATTTCAGGTGGTCTTAAATGTGGAGACTGAAAGACAAGAATTGTGATGAAACTTGAAAAGGCTATTCATTGAATAAATTTGAGCGCTGCACGTTTCAAAGTCCTTTGCTGCGCTGCTTTGTGTAATATTATTCTGACAGCGCCTCCCGCTGGAAGAGAAACGCATAGAGTTGTAAATGTGAACTGATGGATCCACAAGATAATGTGTTATACAAATTTAAACAATTAATTTAAACAAAGGCAGTAAAATATTTGTATGTGTTATTTAAATAATATAATACTTGATAGATAATAATTAAATTAATATAACTGATTTATTCTTTGAAACTTTAAAAAATAATTTATGCAATTGCAATGCCTTGATTTTAATAAAATTAGTACACAGTTATAGCCATAAATGCAATAGTACTAATAATTGGCATAACTCTTTCGCGTTTCGGTTTTCGGCCTTGGTTAACTCTTTTTCGGTTTTCGGCCAAGAATTTTCATTTCGATGCATCCCTACTGATTTTAACATACATCTCTGCCATTTGCACATCAACTTGACATACAGTAGTCACCACTAGTAAGCTACTAAATATATTGTGGAAACCAACATTATCTGTACAGCTGCTTTGCAACGATTTGTATCGTGAAAAGCTCTATACAAATAAACTTGAATTGAACATTAAAGTACTAGTCAAAACACTAGTGAAAACAATAGTTGACTACACGACAGAAAACAACATGATTTTAATATTGAAAATGCCATAATTTTAATGTTACATTTAAAACATTTTAAATAAGTTCAAATTAAATCCCTAATTAAAATAAAAAAAATGTAAATCTTTATATTTTAGAGATTTTTGGTTGTTTTTCTCTTTCGAATCCCTATAGCCTTGCCACACCCCCTTAATCTTAACTCCGCGCTCCCCAGTTTGGGAGCCACTGCATCACAGGAATGTTCTCCATATAGTCGACTTCTATGGTGCCCCCGAGTTTGAACCTCCAAAATGCAGTTTAAATGCAGCTTCAAACTATCCTAAATGTGTGTGGTCTTATCTAGCCAAACAATCATTTTTAAAAAAAAATTTATTACAATTTATATATTTTTTAACCCCAAACCCTTGTCTTGCTCTGCCTGAACGAAGGGCTCGAAAAGATATTTGTGGAAATAAGGGTCTTATCTAGCAAAACGATCTGTCATTTTCCTAAATAAATTCTTATTTATAAATTTAACCACAAATGGTAAAAGGGTATGTCGAAAAACTCCCATCTCATCTTCTCCTTCAAATTAAAAATCGCCCTACGTTGCCGTTTTACCTATTTTGTAAAGGTGTTTGAACTTCTTTGTAAACACTGGGTTCGTACGTCTGCAGCGATGTAGGTTTTGATATTGGAGGAGGAAATGAGATGGGAGTTTTTTTTTTGACATGCAATAACTGTCTTGAACCGGAATACACATGTGCATCGCAGAGCTAGACAAGACGAGCATTTGTGGTTGAAGAGTATATCAATTGTAATTTTCTTTTAGAAAAGAGCCAATCATTTTGCCAGGTAAGAACCTTTAAAGACAGAGTCCTTAGAAGCTGCACTGAAACTGCATTTTTAACCATCAATCCATTGAGCACCATTCAAGTCCACTATATGGAGAAAAATCATGAAACGTTTTCCTCAAAAAACAATTTCTTTGCGACTGAAGACAGAAAGACATGAACATCTTGGATGACATGGGGGTGAGGAAATCATCAGGAAATTTTCATTCTAAAGAGGTACAGAAAGTGCAAAATGATATGCTATTACCTGGAGATACAGGACTGGGCTCAGGTGGCGGCTCAGATGGACCTGCTGCGTTTGAGATGCCGCCCTCAGCTCCTTCAAACCCTATAACCTCTCCTCCTGCACCTTGCTGCACTTTGAGGAGCTGAGCGAGGAGCATGGTGACGGCGGTCTGCGTGGCTGCGGCCGAAGCCTCTCCGTCGCCTTTCCCCGACGGCTGCGGGGTGGGAGGCGAAGGCGGCTTCGGCATGGGAGGGGTACGTGGCGCTCCGCCCCCTGATGGAGGCGGCTGAGGGGGTTTGGAGACTTTGGGGGGCGGAGGCGGTTCTGGGGGTCTTTCAGACTCCACAGGCCCAGGGGGCAATGCCTGCGTCAGCTGCTGTAGCGTCTCCGGGTTCATCTTCGAACCCATGGTCTGGGCGAACTGGGCCGATCCCGCCGGAGTGCTTTTGGACTGGAGGAGGTTCAGAAGCACAGCCAGCTGTTCTTGAGTCAGCTGTGAGTTGGGAGCTTTAGGGTCTGGAAGAAAAAGACGAAAAAGTGAAGATTAAATGTTTTTTTCCATTACTGGGGATGCACCGAAATTGTTCGAATAAGCCAAAAGGGCGAATAAATTACACCGAACAATGACGTGTCGCAATCAAATAGAGGCTGTACGGAAATGCAGTGTGGAAGCATTTAAAACTGTCCGAGAAAGACGCAAAAATCATTCCAAGCAGCGACAGCGAGAGACTGTTTAGAAGCGCATCGCATGTCTTCATGAGAAGAGAAAGGCTACTGTATGATGACTGAAATCATCCATTAGTCAATCAACTCCAGAACGTTCTGTTGTCTAATACACCAGACACCAATTGTATTTATTCTGACAGCAGCTCCTTAGCCAGGGTTCAAAGACCAAAGATGACAATCATTCACAAATCTGCTGCTGGCAGCAAAAACTAGGACTGAGGACTTCTTCCAGGTTTACCACAAAATAAAAGTCAACATTCAGAAATGTTAGTATTGTAATTTTACTGTTGTTCTGTAAAAATAAAATAAGACAAAAATAATGATGCCAATCATTACAACAGCTCTGTTAATACATTTAATCTAACATTCTCCTTTGCTCAGCGAGGCTGCATTTATTTGAACATTAAAAACACATGCCTGATTCAAGAAGGTGCTCTTAAAAATGGCCAAAGAATATTATTTTACTAACTTATTAATTTTAAGTTCAATTTGTTTTGTTGGTAGGCTATAATGTCTACTAGAATGTTAAAAACGTTCAGTGTTAAGTAAATATTTTTAAATTGCTGTTTTGTAATTGATTTTTTTGTTCTTTGAAAAGCAAGACAAAACTATATAAAGCACATTTTGGCTATTTAAATCGTGCAATGATAAAAAAAAAAAAAAAAAAAGTTTATTTAGGCAAAATGCATGGGGGAAAAAACCCGCAAAAACCATGTTCAGTAAGTAGCCTTCAGCCCAGTGTTTCATTTTGTTCTGTTTTGGCTTCGGTCAAGAATTTTCATTTTGGTGCATCCCTATTAACTAGTGCAGACTCATCCAAACTTCAAATTGTGGCAAGAGTCATGTCAAACTCTTTTCTGCTAACCGGTTCTTTTAGGTTTAGGCTTTTAGGTTGTACCTTGTTGGTAGGCTATAATGTCTACTAGAATGTTAAAAATGTTCAGTGTAAAGTAAATATTTTTAAATTTTTTTTGAAAAGCAAGACAAAACTATAAAAAGCACATTTTGGCTATTTAATGTATGCAATGGTGAAAAAACTCCATGTGTTTCCTTACAGCTGTGTGAGAGCGAGCTGCTCTGTGAAACAGCCAATCAGAGCAGAGCTCCTCATTAATATTCACGAACCTTCCAAATAAGGCAATAACAGAGCATTTCATTCTAGGGGCAAATCCTAGGGTTGTAAATGGACCTGTAAAACAGTTTCTGGAGAATTTTTGCTCTTTTCTATGCCATATACCTTCTATGTAGATATCAGAGAACAATTTAAAATATTGTTTCAATGCATTCTATGGCGCCTTTAATGGAAATGAACCAGCGGCACCTATATCCTTTAATCTGCACATTGTCAAAACGTTACACTCTTTGTGCTCTATAAGCTAATTTGCCAATTAAATAAATCCAGCCCTAGTGTTTTAAAATTGGTTTAGATTTTAAAAATGGTGTAGAGCGTTTACTGACTGCTATGAGACAACTGGTCAGAACAATTGGGGCATGGTTTGCATCAACTGGGTGTAGGTTCCTTGAGCATTTCTGCAGATGTTCTTACCCAGCAGGGCTGCAGTGGCAGCAGCACTTGGACCTTTGTGTCCTCCGGCGGCAGGGAAGCCCTGTGGCGTGTTGCTGCGGCTGTCGTCCAGGCCCAGCTCCTTCCGGGGAGCTTTGGGGGCAGTTAGTTCCTCCGGCATCTGCTTCTGCCGGCGCCGTTTCTTACTCCACAATTCATGGCAGTCCTGCCACAGAGGGAGACTAGAAAGAAGAAACAGAGACGTATCAGGTCACAGCACAGAGAATCAGAGGTGAAATGAAGCATATGTAAAAAAAAATGTACACTGATAATAGAGTTGTGCAATGTCGATTTCTGCTTCAAATGATCAGAAAATGCAGTAATCGAGATGAAATCGCCTCCAGAAAAGCCTAATTTCACATGCAAATCAGCAAAATCATGTAACGTGACGTGCTTGATTTATTAATGTTTCTTTGATGTGTTTTTATTAGTGCATAAGAAAACTTGCGCTGTTGTGTGTATGCGCTCAGAGACGGAGCAGAACACGGACGTGTAACTAAAGTGATCTTTTAGCTCAAGATGCGCCTAAATGGTCAAACACGCAAAAATAGAGCTGGGCGATTAATCGAAAAGTAATCGAAATCGACATTCAGAACCTATAATCGTTCAAATTTTTCCAGGTCGATTATTTCAATTACTTTCCCTTTAAAAACACTACCGCGTGTGGAGTCAGGTGACCCCGCTCTGTTACGTTACGTTATTCTGCCGACATGTCGATGGAGAGCTTAAGCAGAATTTATACAGTAAAAAGTATTTACATGATATACAAGAGTAATTTTATTTAGAAGAGATACTGCTTATTTTCTACTTTTAATATGAAAAACATTGAAAATAATTTATTTTGTTTCCAAAAGTGCAAGTTACTTATTTTCACTAATTTAAGAAAAATGTGACTTTTCGTTTTAAGCAATGTGTGCTTTAATTTCAGTTGTTCAACACTGATGTTCAATAAATAAATCATAGATAGTAGATAGTGTGTGTTTCCTTCAATTATTTTAAAATCCAGTAATGCACCCTTCATTCAAAAATCTCTCACTTGTAATATGTACGCATATTTACTGTACAAAACTTGTCAGTGAACTATGAGGGCAAAAAAAATAAATATTATATAAATATAATTAAATATAATTTTATTAATAAATAAAATAATCATTCATTAATCGCAATCGAGTTAAAATGTTCAATTAATCGAGATTTTGATTTTAGGCCAAATCGCCCAGCCCTACGCAAAAATATTTCAAAATGAGGCGCTTGGTGATTATTGATGTAAACCCTTGTCAGTTCTGTCTTAAATGATTATAAATAGTTGAGAATGAACATACGTGTATAACAGTATATTAGATCCGTGTGGCACTTAAAGCAACAAATAATATTCCTTCTGTGCTTAATATTAATAAAACGTAAAAATACAAAGAGAAAAATTACTCACTGCTCTTGTTTGAAGGACTTTTGGATTTTTATTAAGAAACAAAGCATGTTTAACTATTACAGTGAAGACGCTGTTTTATTTTATATTCAAGTTATTACATTGAATTTCTGTAGTAGGCTGTTAGACTACATAAGACTTGTATAAAAGTATTCAGTATTTTTTTTTTTAAAACAGTTTTTTTTTTTGTATCTTTAAATTAATCACTAATATAGATTTTTGGACCCAGTCATAATTGTGTTAAATAATGGTGATTACAATATTGACCAAAATAATCTTTTTATACATTTATATATTATATTTTTTGTATAAATAATTTTTGCCAAAATCAAGCAGCCCTAACTGATAATACAAAATAATGAGCGAAATAAAAGCACAACTAGGTGAATTACAAAAAATGTCTGGGACATTTCACAACAAAAATAAAACTTTTCCAAATCACAATTCAGATTCAGTCTCTAACTTTTAACATTTCCCCCCCAAGAATTCTACGCTTACATCTCAGAATTGTTTTTTTTTTCCACCACAGAATATTTTTTTTAAAAGTTAAAGTTAACTGCAACTATTGCACAATTCTGTTGTTTTTAATTGTGAGTTTCTCTCACAATTAAGACTTATTTTCTCAAAATTTTGTTTATATTTTCCCCTCACCACAAATTAAAAAACTAAAAAGTTACTTGCAACCTCTGTATTTTACATCTTAGATTTTTTTTTATGCAATTGAAAATTTTATCTTGCAATTTTTTCTTCTTCTCAGAATTATGAGATAAAGCAAAGCTGCTAATCATTTTTTCTTCTGGTATAGTATTAAAAAAATATGACAAATGGGAAATTAAATGTAAAAAAAATGTTAATGATAAATGCAAAAGCAACAAAAATCTCATACTCAGGTGGAGGCATCTTGGTTGGGTCCACGTCTTTGAGGAAGTCACTTTTGAGAGCTTGTTCTGCAGTGCAGCGTTTGCTCGGATCCAACGCAAGCATATGGTCGAACAAATCCAGGGCCATCAGAGGAATACTGAAACATTAAAATAACCCATCACTGCTAAAGATCATCACTGACACTGATGCTTATAGTAGTTTATAGAGTAGATTTTTCTTTACAAGTCTAACAGTGGTTTCAAATCATGTTGGAATAATCATATTGATATATAAGGCCACTATGATGAAAACAAATGTGTTATGAAGACATTGATGAACAGCATCACAATTACATCTTCCCAGGAGGACTTGAAGGCACTTGAAGGCTTGAAAGCATCATTGTGCAGTTTTTATGATAATAAATGCAAAACTTTAAGACCAATTAAGGAGAATTTTAGGAATAAATTGAATGGAACTAAATTGGTCTCTAATTGCAAACGTATTACATTCTCCATTACTTTTTATTCATTTTACAAAAATAAAATTCTGTAGCTTCTGATCACACTGCAAAGAAAGTTGTTAAAAATGTTCTTACTTTTATCATTTTCCAAATGTCTAAAGATTCTTAAATGTGACCATGGACCACAAAACCAGTCCATTTTTTGAAATTGAGATTTATACATAATCTGAAATCTGAATATATGAGATTTCCATTGATGTATAGTTTGTTACACTGCAAAAAAATGCTTTTCTTACTTTTAAAGTAAAAACTTTTTTCTTGTTTTCAACAAAATAATCTGCCAGTGGGGTAAACAAAACAAAACAAATCAAAAAAAAAATCTCATTTCAAACAGAAAACAAGATTATTTTGTTTAGCCCATTGGCAGATTATTTTGCTTGTTTCAAGCAAAAACACACTTAATCTGACTTTTTCCTGAAAACAAGAAAACTATTTTTACTTGTCTAGAAAATCCTTCTTGATTTAAGAATTTTTAGATATTTTGGCTGGAAACAAGACAAAAAAAAATCTAAGTAAGAGCATTTTTGCAGTGTAGGACAGGACAATATATGGTCAAGATACAACTATTTGAAAAGCTGCAATCTGAGAGCGCAAAAAAAGTCTAAATATTGAGAAAATTGCCTTTAAAGTTGTCCAAATAAAGTTCTAAGCAATGCATATTACAATCAAAAATTAAGTTGATATTTACAGTAGGAAAATTACAAAAGATCTTCATGGAACACAATCTTTACTTAATATCCTAATGATTTTTGGCATAAAAAAAATTAATATTGCTACAAATATTCCTGTGCTACTTAAGATTTTGTGGTCCAGGGTCACAAATAAAGGTGCATTTACTTGAGAATCAAAATGACAAAAAAAGAAGTCTTGTTTTATGTGAAACTAATCAAAACGACGTGAGTTTATGACTAAGACGACATCAAATATCTGCCAACATGCTCAGAAATATCTTAATTCAAAGCAGCAACAAGTTTTCCTTCCCTGTTGACAGATATCAGTTCTTGTTTTCAGAACAAAATGTCTGAGTTTGCTTAAAACAAGACTTCTTATGTTCAAATTGCATCTCAAGTAAATGTTTCTTGTTGATGTTAACATATTCAACATTTAAAGAACAAAAATTTACAGATAATATACTCACCCCCTTGTCATCCAAGATGTTCATGTCTTTCTTTCTTCAGCTGTAAAGAAATTTGTTTTTTGAGGAAAACATTTCAGGATTTCTCTCCATATAGTGGACTTCTATGGTGCCCCTGAGTTTGAACTTCCAAAATGCAGCTTCAAAGGGCTCTAAACGATCCCAGCCGAGGAAAGAATGGTCTTATCTAGTGAAACGATCAGTTATTTTCTAAAAACATTGACAACTTTTTAATCTCTACACAGAGTGCACACAAAGCTAGACAAGACGAGCAACTGAGGTTAAAAAGTACATACATTGTAATTTTTTTTTTTTTTTTTTTTTTTTTAGAAAATAATTGATTGTTGCTAGATAAGACCATTCTTTCCTCGGCTGGGATCGTTTAGAGCCCTTTAAAGCTGCATTTTGGAAGTTCAAACTCTTTGGCACCATAGAAGTCCATTATATGGAGAGAAACCCTGAAATGTTTTCCTCAAAAAACAATTTTCTTACGACTGAAGAATGACAAGGGGGTGAGTACATTATCTGTACATTTATGTTCTGAAAGTGAACTACTCCTTTAATGCATGCCTTTATGAATTTAAGCTTCTCTGCTGCAATTTCATTTGTGGAAGGAAAAATCAGGACATTTAGTATATTTTAATTTGGCCTTTTGTAGTCATGAGCTGCAACGCCTTTAAAACAGACTAAACTGGTTTGACTCATTTCTGGTTACTCACAAAGCAAACTCTTCCCTTAACCTCCGCCGGTACTGTTTCTTTGGTTTCATGGTGTTGAAGTAGGGCAGCTTGATCACGTCCGGCCACACAGCGGGACAAGGACTGCCACAGATACGACTGGATTGGACACAGATATATAGGTTAGCTGATTTCCAGACAGCAAAATGGGGAACATCCCGTTTTTCATACCTTATGAGCTCCAGCTGCGCCAGCTCTTGGTTGGCCTGGAAGATGGGCTTCTTTGTGAAAAGCTCTCCCAGAATGCACCTGTGTGAAATCGGAAGGTTTAAAAACCGGTGTGATTTGACTATTAATAGCAGAGCGTTTCTGAAGTGTTTTCTCACCCGCAGCTCCACATGTCGATGGCGGGCGTGTACCTCTCTTCTCCCAGCAGCAGCTCGGGCGGCCGGTACCACAGAGTGATCACTTTATTGGTGTACGGTCGACTGGAGAATGAATGCACGGGACTTTCAGTTTACACAAATCATAACTGCTTGCTGAATGTAGTCAGAATGTTAGCTGTACATACCTCTCTTCAGAGTTATAAAGACGAGCCAATCCGAAATCTGCCAGCTTGATCTGACCCCTGCAGAACAGCACATTCAGACATCAAACAGATGATAGATTTGATATTATATGAAAGATTAGCCCACAATAAAACTAAAACAGTTACAAACAGAGGTTAAAAGTTTGCAAAATGTTAATTATTTGAGCAAATTTAAGAGGGATCATATAAAATGTGTGTTGTTGTTCATTTAGTACTGACCTGAATAAGATATTTCACATAAAAGACATTTACATACAGTCCACTAAAGAAAATCAATAGCTGATTTTTTTTTTTTTTTTTTTATATTTACATCTCCTTGATTCTTAATATTGTGTTGTTACCTGAATGATCCACAGTTGTGTTTTTTTGTTTAGTGATAGTTGTTCATGAGTTCCTTGTTTGTCCTGAACAGTTAAACTGTCTGCTGTTCTTCAGAAAAACCCTTTTAGTCCCACAAATTTTTTGGTTTTCCAGCATTTTTGTGTATTTGAACCCTTTCCAACAATGACTATGATTTTGAGATCCATCTTTTGACACTGAGGACAACTGAGGGACTCATATGCAGCCATTACTGGAATAGGAAAAACATGCAGGGAGATGCAACTTTTTACTTTGAGCGCAGTGCTTTTCTAATGCAGATTCATGCATTAGATGCAACAACCATATGCATGCATTATTACATAGAAAAATCAAAGAAAAAGCAGCGCAGTTGAATAAAAAAACAACATGTTAAGAACTACAACTGTATGTCTGATATTTGATGTTTGCATCATGGTGACAGGCTGAAAGCTGATGTTCATTGCTTTTACAGAACATTGTAGTTAATAGTCTACTGGTGTTGTACCTTCAGCCATTTTTAATTAGATTTTTTTAAAAACCTTTTTCTCATAAGAAAAGTTTGTACAAAATGTAGTTGTAGTTCATGCATCGTTTTTGCAAACCTATTTAACAAGTGATATGTTTAACATCATGTTGACAACTTTATGTGTGGTGCACTTGGAATAGAATTTTCCAGAGGGTTAATAAAGGAAAAGTTACTTTAATTATGTTGTAGTTCATTTTCAGAAAAACCCTTTGGGTTCCACAAATTCTTTGGTTTCCCAGCATTTTTGTGATTTGAACCCTTTCCAACGATTACTGTATGATTTTGAGATCCATCTTTTCACACTGAGGACAACTGAGGGGCTCAAATGCAACTATTACAGAAGGTTCAAACGCTCACTGATGCTCCAGAAGGGAAAAACCATGCATTAAGAGCTTATTTTGTCTTCTGGGAAACATGCAAGTACCTTCTGTAGCTTCTGAAGGGCAGTACTAAATAAAAAATATAATGTAAAAATATGATATTTTGACAAAATAAGAAAAATGTACACGTCTCCATTCTGTTCAAAAGTTTTCACCCCCTGGCTCTAATGCATTGTTTTTTCTTTCTGGAGCATCAGTGAGTGTTTGAACTAAAAAAAAAACAACAACAAAAAAACAAACAAACAAGATCTCAATTTTTTTTTCAGGTTTGACCTGATTCTTGATTTTTACCTAGTCAGCTTGAAAATGTAACTACAACTTTTTCTTTATTAACCCTCTGGAAAATTCTATTCCAAGTGCACCACAGATAAAGCTGTCAACATGATGCACATGTTAAACAATTAACTTGTTAAATATCGTTGCAGAAAAATGCATGAACTACAACATCTTGTACAAACTTGCCTTGTACATATTATGTGTTAGGAAATAATACAAGGCAAATGCTTTAAAAAAAAAAAAAAAAACTCAAGTCAAATTAAAAATGGCTGAAAGTACAAAACCAGTAGACTATTAACCATAATGTTCTGTAAAAGCAATAAACAGCAGCTTTCAGCCTGTCACCACGATGCAAACATGAACTATCCGACATACAGTAGTAGTTCTTAACAGGGGTTTTTATTCAATTGCGCTGCTTTTTCATTGATTTTTCTATGCAATAATGGATGCGCATGATTGTTGCATTAGAAAACACGGCGCTGAAAGTAAAAGAAGTTGACTCCCATCTCCTTGCATGTTTTACCTATTCCAGTAATAGTTGCATTTCAGTCCCTCAGTTGTCCTCAGTGTAAAAAGATGCATCTCAAAATCATTCAGTCATTGTTGGAAAGGGTTCAAATACACAAAAAGGAGGAAAACCAAAGAATTTGTGGGACTTAAAGGATTTTTCTGAAGAACAGCAGACAGTTTAACTGTTCAGGACAAACAAGGGACTCATGAACAACTATCACTAAACAAACAAACACAGCTGTGGATCTTTCAGGTAACAACAGTATTAGGAATCAAGGGGGTGTAAACTTTTGAACAGGGTCATTTTTATAAATTCAACTATTATTTCCTCTTATGGACTATATGTAAATCTTTTGTATCTTTTATGTGAAATATATTATTCAGGTCAGTAGTAAATAAACAATAACATGCATTTTGTATGATCCCTCTTATTTTGCTAAAATAATGAACAAAAAGCTAATTGTTAAAAAAAAAAAAAAAAAAAAACTTGCACTAGAATTTTATTTTATGTTCATTTCAATCAACTTGTGAAAAAAGCCCAGACCCTGAAAGCAAACAAAATATGAAACACTATAACTCTCAAATGCACGTACTTGTTATTGAGCAGGATGTTGGAGCACTTGATGTCCCTGTGCAGGAAGTTCTTCTTATGGCAGTAATCCAGTCCTTCCAGCAGCTGCCTCATGAAAGACTTGATGTGGCTCTCATTGAAGTGCACAAGGCCTGACTCCAGGAGGCCCATCAGATCGTGGTCCATGTACTCAAACACCAGGTAAAACGCCCCTGTGAGATGAAAACACAATCATCTCACCAATACAGTGAAGAAAACCCTCTGAAAGCCAAAATTATGAATGATTTCCATTTGATACCTTTGTCGTTTTTGAAGTCTAAAGCATCTTCTTTATCAGTGACGATTTCCTTCATGTTGATGATGCTCTTGTGGTTGAGCTGCCGCAAGATCTTGATTTCCCTGATGGCTGTAATGGGGAAGCCTTCCTTCTCATTGTCCAAACGGACCTTCTTTAGAGCCACCAACTCAGCTGAAAAAGCAAACAAGAAAGATGTATCAGCTACAAATTAAGGCACTTAAGCACATACTTCAATTCTATAATCATATTCAGACTTTTGAGAACAAATCAAGCAGTAACCCTTGAGCATCAATTTAAAAAGTAAATCCATAAAGAAAAGGAAAAAAAAAAAAAGTTGTATAACATTTAAACCAAAGAATGTTATAGAGGTTTAAATTTATGAAAATGATTTATGAGCAATATTTCATATAAAATATATGTTTTATAAAACAATTTGAACTCAGAAATTGATAGAAAATCAAAGCCATAAATCTAAACAAGTTGTGTTCCAAATTTGAGGATGATATCTCAAAAAATGAGCTTTTAGTAAGGTTTTGTTTGGGTGCAGTACCAAATTTGTCCCATTAGATTCCAGCAAATGATTTGTGATTCGCAGTACAGTATAATTTCTCTCTCTCAAACATTACAAGTGTGCACACACAAAAATGTTATTTAGGATATTATAGCTGCATAATCTATCCAATTGGCTATAAGGCCATAATTTGCATAAGCAGAAAACAGGAATAAAGCAAGTATTTTCTTTATATGCCAAAACTTGAAATAAAATGGCACCATCCAGTAAAAAGTAGTCACAATTTTAATTTTGAAGCCTTGCCAACAGAATAAAAGCCTATTAACAAATGTTGCATCATTTTATAGTTAAACGGCCCTAGGATTAAAAATAGCATTTTGTCCAAAATGTCCTGAGAGGAACTATTTTTGTACCTGGTGTAGAATAGATTTATTAAAGGAAATGAGAGTGAAATATTAAAATTCCAATAAAAATACAGCCAAAATGTATCCAGTTAGCATTAACACAGGCAAAATTATTACAAACACAAAACTAAAATGGACAAAAATGTCCATAAGGTTGCACAAGGGTTAAGAAAACTTTTTTAATTTGAAGTTCAGGATAAATGCAACTTATTTTGTCTTCTGGGAAACATCTAAATATCTTCAATTCTATCATCATACAGACATTTGACAACATCTTACCAGTGTCTCTGTCCTTGGCTTTGTACACCTGTCCATAAGTACCTTCTCCAGTGATCCCAATGATTTCAAACTTATCGACGCACCGCTTTCCCCAATCTATCTCCGTCTCCTTGATTTCTCCAAAGCGTGGACCACATATTCTGCAATATAACCAGAGAAGATGATGTTTAATGTTGCTATCCTGAGTACATGTTACAGGAGGGATTGTTTGGACAACATACTTCGGTCTCTTCCGTGGAGTGGGCATCTTTTTGTCATCAGGCGGGCTGCGGGGAGAACCAGGGGTGACCCCTGGGAGCTCTGGAGGAAGAGGGAGGTCTGCGAGGAGGTGACGGGCTTTCCTTTCGGGTTTCTTCTTCCCCGTGTTTGCTGAAGACTCCTTCAAGCTACTGATATTGGAAAAAGAAACCATCAGTGGAATTACTTAAAAGAATGCACGAATCAGCAAAGTGTGGATCCAAGGTTTCTGCAAGTCTTAAAAAGTCTCCGTTTGCCCCTCCACAAATGAAGGCCTTAAAAAAGCTTTTAAATGAGGTCAGTCTTCAAGTCATGGCATTACATGTTGCACGGACTGCAAAAAAAAATGCATTTTAGATGCAAAATAAAGATATTATGTCTTGTTTTCTGAGAAACTGAACAAAATGAAGTGTGTTTATGCTTAAAACAAGAAATATTTGTCAATTAGAAATGAAAACATGTTTTCCCTTTAAACGACGTTAATTAAGCCTTTTTTTGTTCTTTTAATTAAACTCATTAAAGTCCAACATTTTGACCAATATCTCAAAACAACTAATTATTTCAATGTATAGTGATTTGAGAATCTTCAGACATTTACACTGCACAAACAAGACAAAAACAGAGAAAGGACAGCACTTTTTTGTAAAATGAATTCAAGTAACAGATCTGTTAATACAACTCATTTTTTAGCTCTCTATACATTTACAGAATATACTGATGCACTATCGTCCCCTTAAACTGGTCCTTGAATTTTCTTTACTTTGTCTTAAATATATTTTTAATATCCAACAATTCATTGTATGGGTCAAAATTATCAATTTTTCTTTTATGCCAAAAATCATTAGGATATTAAGTTCATGCTCCAAGATATTCTGTGAATTTCCTACCGTAAATATATCAAAACATAATATTTGATTAGAAATATGCATTGCTAAGTACTTCATTTGGACAACTCTAAAGGTGATTTTCTCAATATTTAGATTTTTTTGCGCCCTCAGATTCCAGATTTCCAAATAGTTGTATCTTGGCCAAATATTATCCCATCCTACAATCCATACATAAATAGAAAGCTTATTTCAGCTTTCAGATGACGTATGAGGATCAAAAAAGTTGTCCACATCAAAAGAAACTTACAAAAGAAAGCACGTTAAATGTAAAGTGTCTACTTTTAAGGTTTCAAATATGTTTTTGAAGAATAAAATGTCAAAATTTGGTTGAAATAATGTTCCATTGTCATTCAGTATTACACAATATTAATGTAAAACTTTCAACAACATGCTTATGCTGACTTGTACATATTAAAATATATACAAGAAAAAGGGAGCATATTCAATTCTGTGTTTTAAATGAGTAAAAAATTCTTACTGTAAAAAAAAAAAAAAAAAAAAAAATGTAGAATTACAACTAATTTGTATTTGGGGTGAAGGTCAGTGAAAGTAGTCTTTTAATATGTCATAAATAGTTTTTTGTTGTAAATATGCCTGATTGTTAGACTGGGAGTGTCTTCTGTAAATTAGGGAAAAACACAATTAAATTAAACAGAAAACTTTTTACATTTTTTTGGGAAAAACAACAACAATTTAAAGCAGTATTGCACTTGTTGTTTTTATGCTTAAACCCTTTTTTGTCTTTGACCCATACATTTTTTGTTTGTTTGTTTTAAACTGACCCTTATGACAAGTTTTGTGGTCTAGGGTCACAAATTAACCTTTATAAAACCTGCAGAAGCCCTGTTGAACTATAAAGTCACGAGCAAACTGTGTTATTATCAGCAGTGTTGGGGGTAACGCATTAAAAGTAACGCAAGTTACGTAATAATATCACTTTTTTCAAGTAACTAGTAAAGTAACGCATTACTTTTTAATTGACAAGAAAATATCTGAGTTACTTTTTCAAATAAGTAACGCCAGTTACTTTCCCCCATTTATTGATTAAAAGCTCTCCTGTCCCCATATTGAGAGAAATTGTGAGTAAGATGTTACTTTAGTTCGAGAATAAATGTGAACATGCATTAATTCATCTCACTCACTAAAAAACAGATACAGCGTTCTTCAAAATGAATAAAAACAGTGAAATTCAATGCAAACCTGCAATAATTAAATATGTTGAATAACACAAATATCCTTTATTTAACCCCATTTTATTAACCGATGTCTTTGCTGCCGACATTCGATGATCCAATTCATCCATACTAATGAGCAAAAATTACTCAAGATAATCTAACATTTGTTTTCCTTTTTTTTTACTGCTAAAGAGTTGACATTTTTTCTTCTGCATATACTGTACAGACGTCAATTTACTTTTCTCTAAGCCTGAGGATTTTGGTGTGAAAGCGCTTTTACTTTTGACAAAAATAGTACTTTTTATATTAAAAACAAACAAGCCCTGCCCAGATTTAAAAAGTGACGCTAAAGTAGTGTAACGCATTTCTTTCCATAAAATGTAACATAATTAGGTACTTTTTAAGGAACAACTCAATATTGTAATGCATTACTTTTAAAAGTAACTTTCCCCAACACTGGTTATTATTTTGTTTTCAAAGATCAATGTTGAACACAAACCTGTCGTTTCCATCCAGATGATCCAGATTGTTGGCTGCCGGTGGAAGAGAGGCTACAGCTGGAGCAGCAGCTTTTTCTCGATCCTTGTCTTTAACCTGCATGGACTGTCCTCCTTTCTTTTTATCCTCCTTTACCTTGGCTTCTCTGCTGGCCTGCGAAGTGTCTGAGATCCTCTTAGCGGGTCGCTCCACAGGAGACTGTGGCTGACTGGACACTGGGGTTCTGGGGCCTTTCTCGGACACAGGCGGCGGTGAGGGTGGCCTGGTCTTCTTGGTTGTGTGGTTGATGACGGGGCTGGGCTGGGGAGCGACGGAGGAGGATGAGGAGCCCTTGGTCGGGGTGGAGGCGTTGCTGGAGTTTTTGACGCGGGCGGCTTCGGCAGCCTTAGCTTTCTTTTGCTTGCTGAGCTCGGCGGCCAGGCTGCTCTTGAGGGTCAGTGTGCTGGGGGACAGACTGGAGGGCCGGCTGCGGGACCGAGAGTGACGGTGCCGGCTGCGTGAGCGAGAATGACGTGTGGACTGGTACGGGCTCCTGCTGCGGGACTTTACCGTCCGCCTGAAAATGACAGCAGAATTAATTATTGTAAATCTGTATGACGTATAAAGACAAATTGAGAAATTCCAGAAGACATTCTCGCTTCATCTTTCACATACGATGAAAACAGCAGAGAACAGTAGCTATTAAGCTCCAAAAATGGCAAGAACATCATAAAAAGCCACAAGAAAGCAGTATATACAATGTGTACTAAATTACAAGTCTTCTGAAGTCATATCATATGATAGCTTTGTGTCCAAAACAGTCATTGGAATAACATTTTTATAATGGTTTTTTTTTCTTATGGAGAAATTGAGAACCATTTTTTTTTTTTTTGACAGACAGCTAAACATAGTAACATGTAAATTTACTAAAGGTTCTCACAAAAGGTTGAAGTCTATTTAAAAACACCACACCTAGTTTGAATGAAGTAATTAAAATCTGGCTGAATGAGTAATTTATTCAATGACTCACTCATAAAGACTTCACTTGTTTCATTACTAGATAAATCCGCATTTTTTAATGAATCTCTTGAGTGAGTGATTTAAAGGAGAAGTCCAGTGTGATATTGACCTAAAGTGTAATGAATCATGATATCGAGTGTGAACGTACCTTGCATATCTCATGTCGTCTTGTCCACTGCAGTCCGAAATCTGGGGTCAGTTAGCCAATGCTCACAACAGGTTGTCAGTCTACCAATGAAGTGTGGAGCTACTATGTGCCTTGTAAATGGCATAAAACAGTGATTTATTTACATGGCTACTTCGATGCCCGATTGACTCTCATTGACAAGCTGTTGTGAGCATCGGCTAACTGACCCCAGATTTCGGACTGCAGTGGACAAGACGAGATGAGATATGCAAAGTACGTTCACACTCGATATCATGATTCATTACACTTTAGGTCAATATCACACCAGACTTCTCCTTTAATGACTCACTCAAACACTTCACTTGTTTCATTACTGGACAAATCAGCACTTCTGAATGAATTTCGAGTGAATGATTCAATGACTCACTCATTAAGACTTCACTTGATTCATTACTGGACAAATCAGCACTTCTGAATGAATTTCGAGTGAATGATTCAATGACTCACTCATTAAGACTTCACTTGATTCATTACTGGACAAATCAGCACTTCTGAATGAATCTTTTGAGTGAATGATTCAATGACTCACTCATTAAGACTTCACTTGATTCATTACTGGACAAATCAGCATTTCTGAATGAATCTTTTGAGTGAATGATTCAATGACTCACTCATTAAGACTTCACTTGATTCATTACTGGACAAATCAGCACTTCTGAATGAATCTCGAGTGAATGATTCAATGACTCACTCATTAAGACTTCACTTGTTTCATTACTGGACAAATCAGCACTTCTGAATGAATTTCGAGTGAATGATTCAATGACTCACTCATTAATACTACACTTGTTTCATTACTGGACAAATCAGCACTTCTGAATGAATTTCGAGTGAATGATTCAATGACTCACTCATTAAGACTTCACTTGTTTCATTACTGGACAAATCAGCACTTCTGAATGAATTTCGAGTGAATGATTCAATGACTCACTCATTAATACTACACTTGTTTCATTACTGGACAAATCAGCATTTCTGAAAGAATCTTTTGAGTGAATGATTCAATGACTCACTCATTAAGACTTCACTTGATTCATTACTGGACAAATCAGCACTTCTGAATGAATCTCGAGTGAATGATTCAATGACTCACTCATTAAGACTTCACTTGTTTCATTACTGGACAAACCAGCATTTCTGAATGAATTTCGAGTGAATGATTCAATGACTCACTCATTAAGACTTCACTTGTTTCATTACTGGACAAATCAGCACTTCTGAATGAATTTCGAGTGAATGATTCAATGACTCACTCATTAATACTACACTTGTTTCATTACTGGACAAATCAGCACTTCTAAATGAATTTCGAGTGAATGATTCAATGACTCACTCATTAAGACTTCACTTGTTTCATTACTGGACAAATCAGCACTTCTAAATGAACCTCTATTGAATGATTCAATGACTCACTCATTAATACTTCACTTGTTTCATTACTGGACAAATCAGCACTTCTAAATGAATCTCGATTGAATGATTCAATGACTCACTCATTAATACTACACTTGTTTCATTACAGGACAAATCAGCACTTCTAAATGAATTTCGAGTGAATGATTCAATGACTCACTCATTAATACTTCACTTGTTTCATTACTGGACAAATCAGCACTTCTGAATGAATTTCGAGTGAATGATTCAATGACTCACTCATTAATACTACACTTGTTTCATTACTGGACAAATCAGCATTTCTGAATGAATCTTTTGAGTGAATGATTCAATGACTCACTCATTAAGACTTCACTTGATTCATTACTGGACAAATCAGCACTTCTGAATGAATTTCGAGTGAATGATTCAATGACTCACTCATTAATACTACACTTGTTTCATTACTGGACAAATCAGCACTTCTAAATGAATTTCGAGTGAATGATTCAATGACTCACTCATTAAGACTTCACTTGTTTCATTACTGGACAAATCAGCACTTCTAAATGAACCTCTATGGAATGATTCAATGACTCACTCATTAATACTTCACTTGTTTCATTACTGGACAAATCAGCACTTCTAAATGAATCTCGATTGAATGATTCAATGACTCACTCATTAATACTACACTCGTTTCATTACTGGACAAATCAGCACTTCTGAATGAATTTCGAGTGAATGATTCAATGACTCACTCATTAAGACTTCACTTGTTTCATTACTGGACAAATCAGCACTTCTGAATGAATTTCGAGTGAATGATTCAATGACTCACTCATTAATACTACACTTGTTTCATTACTGGACAAATCAGCACTTCTGAATAAATTTTGAGTGAATGATTCAATGACTCACTCATTAAGACTTCACTTGTTTCATTACTGGACAAATCAGCACTTCTGAATGAATTTCGAGTGAATGATTCAATGACTCACTCATTAATACTACACTTGTTTCATTACTGGACAAATCAGCATTTCTGAATGAATCTTTTGAGTGAATGATTCAATGACTCACTCATTAAGACTTCACTTGATTCATTACTGGACAAATCAGTACTTCTAAATGAATTTCGAGTGAATGATTCAATGACTCACTCATTAAGACTTCACTTGTTTCATTACTGGACAAATCAGCACTTCTGAATGAACCTCGATTGAATGATTCAATGACTCACTCATTAATACTTCACTTGTCTCATTACTGGACAAATCAGCACTTCTGAATGAATTTCGAGTGAATGATTCAATGACTCACTCATTAAGACTTCACTTGTTTCATTACTGGACAAACCAGCACTTCTGAATGAATTTCGAGTGAATGATTCAATGACTCACTCATTAATACTTCACTTGTTTCATTACTGGACAAATCAGCACTTCTGAATGAATTTCGATTGAATGATTCAATGACTCACTCATTAATACTTCACTTGTTTCATTACTGGACAAATCAGCACTTCTGAATAAATTTTGAGTGAATGATTCAATGACTCACTCATTAAGACTTCACTTGTTTCATTACTGGACAAATCAGCACTTCTGAATGAATTTCGAGTGAATGATTCAATGACTCACTCATTAATACTACACTTGTTTCATTACTGGACAAATCAGCACTTCTGAATGAACCTCGATTGAATGATTCAATGACTCACTCATTAATACTTCACTTGTTTCATTACTGGACAAATCAGCACTTCTGAATGAATTTCGAGTGAATGATTCAATGACTCACTCATTAAGACTTCACTTGTTTCATTACTGGACAAATCAGCACTTCTGAATGAACCTCGATTGAATGATTCAATGACTCACTCATTAAGACTTCACTTGTTTCATTACTGGACAAATCAGCACTTCTGAATGAATTTCGAGTGAATGATTCAATGACTCACTCATTAATACTACACTTGTTTCATTACTGGACAAATCAGCACTTCTGAATGAATTTCGAGTGAATGATTCAATGACTCACTCATTAATACTTCACTTGTTTCATTACTGGACAAATCAGCACTTCTGAATGAATTTCGAGTGAATGATTCAATGACTCACTCATTAATACTTCACTTGTTTCATTACTGGACAAATCAGCACTTCTGAATGAATTTCGAGTGAATGATTCAATGACTCACTCATTAATACTACACTTGTTTCATTACTGGACAAATCAGCACTTCTGAATGAATTTCGAGTGAATGATTCAATGACTCACTCATTAATACTACACTTGTTTCATTACTGGACGAATCAGCACTTCTGAATGAATTTCGAGTGAATGATTCAATGACTCACTCATTAATACTTCACTTGTTTCATTACTGGACAAATCAGCACTTCTGAATGAATTTCGAGTGAATGATTCAATGACTCACTCATTAATACTTCACTTGTTTCATTACTGGACAAATCAGCACTTCTGAATGAATTTCGAGTGAATGATTCAATGACTCACTCATTAATACTACACTTGTTTCATTACTGGACGAATCAGCACTTCTGAATGAATTTCGAGTGAATGATTCAATGACTCACTCATTAATACTACACTTGTTTCATTACTGGACGAATCAGCACTTCTGAATGAATTTCGAGTGAATGATTCAATGACTCACTCATTAAGACTTCACTTGTTTCATTACTGGACAAATCAGCACTTCTGAATGAATTTCGAGTGAATGATTCAATGACTCACTCATTAAGACTTCACTTGTTTCATTACTGGACAAATCAGCACTTCTGAATGAACCTCGATTGAATGATTCAATGACTCACTCATTAATACTTCACTTGTTTCATTACTGGACAAATCAGCACTTCTGAATGAATTTCGAGTGAATGATTCAATGACTCACTCATTAAGACTTCACTTGTTTCATTACTGGACAAATCAGCACTTTTGAATGAACCTCGATTGAATGATTCAATGACTCACTCATTAATACTTCACTTGTTTCATTACTGGACAAATCAGCACTTCTGAATGAACCTCTTGAGTGAATGATTCAATGACTTTCTTATAAACCCTTCTTGTTTCATTACTGAATGAATCAGTGTTTTGAATGAATCTCTTAAAAGAATAATTCAATGAGAAATACATTTTTTACAGCCACTTCTCGCCACTAACTAGGATAAATTTAATTGATGCAATCTTTATTTGAAGCCACAAGTTACTTTTAAAACATACTTTATTTTCATCTGTACAGTGGACATCAGTTTTACATACAAACTATAAACTTCAATCCCAGTACTTCTGTTATAGACTAAATGTTAGCTGTGACTGTACTTGTCAAAGGTCTAACAGATGGTGAATCATTGTCATTTATTAATAAGATTGCACGGGTGTTTGAATCACAATTAATCATGCAGCTCTAATTGGCAGTCAATCAGAATCCACGTGAGTTGAGCACTTAAAGTGGCAAACACACTCACATATGCACACATTTGATGCCTCAAGATGTGCTGTGTCACATTAGATATCATTGGTTGTTGTGTCTTAATCATTCAAAACACATGAGGTTTGAAAATGTGAAAATGAAATTTGAGAGCTAAGAGGACAGGATGATTACTTCAGTAATGATTTAAGCGATTAAGTGCATCCAGCAACAGATCTGTCAGCACTGCCATTGCTCATTTCTATAAAGCTGCGTCATCGGATATTGAGAAATCTCATTGAGAATGACTGATATCTGGATGTCACTGTGAAAAACCCTATATACTTTGGTCTGTGTCCCACACACAGCTATCATATGGCTCCAGAGGTCTGACAATATGGTCAAGTCTTACTGACTCATTTTATTAATCAAATTTTACTATATTTGGAGCTTGAAAGCCTGTGGTTACTGTATGTTTTGACTGTGCAGAAAAAAACCTTTGAAACAATCCCATTGAGTGTCTTGCAGAAGAAAGTCATACACTACCATTCAAACATCTGAAGTTAGTATGATTTTTTTTTTTAAAGAAATTAATTTTATTAAGCAAGAATGCATTAAAATTGATCAAAAGAGATTTAATTTATTTCAAACAAATGCTGTTTTCAACATTTTTTATAATCAAATGATTTCTAAAGCATCATGTGACACTAAAGACTGGAGTAATGATGCTGAAAATATAGCTTTGATCTCAGAAATAAATTAAATTTTAAACAGTTAATCACATAGAAAACAGCTATTTTAAATTCTAAAAATATTACACATTTTTACAGTTTTTACTGTATTTTTATTTAAATAAATGCTTGGTTGCGCCAAACTTTTGAATAGTAATGCATGTTTTCTGATCAACATGAGGGTTAGGAAACTTCAAACTGAAATCTCATTTTTGGGTTGACCATTTATTCAGTGAAGAATAAAAAAACAAGTGGCAACATCCCTCAAAACGGAGAACATAAGATATTAAGCTGATGTTTTCTTTAATCCAAGACAATGTTCGAATCAGATACACCTTGGTTTCCTGTACTCATGAAACCACTTGCCAAGGCTTTTACCTTGTTACAATTCAAGTTGCATTTACTTACTAAAAGGAAAGATGGAACTGAATGCAGAAACAAAATAACATTGCAGCTTATCATCAAACAGGCATCATTTGCAAAAGTAACAGCAAATTTGTGGCCTTCATCCTGAATGAAACATGTAGAACACGCTATTAAGAATATATAGGAAACAATCCAGTTTATGATCACTGTCCCTCATATTTGGTTGTGCAAACATCTGACAGCAAAGCGGACGAAGCCACATATAATGACTGAATCAGCCAATGAAAATGCACGCAATTTGCTTCTCAAACTGAGATTACACTTATCTGCTTTACAATTACAACCACTATTATGTCTAATACAACAACTGACAGAGCCCTTTAGAAAACTCACTCATGACTTACAGTTTTGAGTCATAAGGCGGAAAGCAAATGCTAATATGTCATAAAGGTCTAAGGCTTCACCCTTCAGTGTGTTGCTTAAGCCACAAAGGCCACTCGACTCCCGTTATAAAGCCTGCGATTCACGTGATCTCAGCCAACACGCGACACGTGTGTGCCTCATTCACAGAGTGTGGAAAGAGTCAACAGTGGGTGGAAAGACTATTTTGAGGTCAAACAAATTAAATCAAAATGTCTTCTACACTTGTGTGCTGACTTTTACTAGGTAGAAACAAAAATAAAAGGTTATATGGTTTTCAAAAATGCCAGAAGTCAACAACAGTTAGAAATTAACAGCACACTCTGACATTTCTACTGATTGTGAAGTTCTCATTTCAGATCTGTCATATTACACTTGATTTATGTCAAAGCTAAATGAGTATGAATTTTAAGGGAAAAAGAGAAAACTGACAATCAGTATAGAATTCTGCACAAAAATACAATTTGTACTACAGGTTGTTGACCAACTATAATATAATAAATTAGTTTTAACAGTGTACTTTTATTGTAATTATTTTTTTAATTAAAGTAGTGGCAGAAAATGGTTACCACGGTTTGTACTTGTAATGTAATCCTTTATACAAAGAGAACTATATGGAGGTCCTAAAAAAGACAAATGCAACTTGAGTAAAAGTCACTTGGACGATAAATATAATCTGCATTTGCAATAAGCAATACTAAGCTTCATTTACATTGAATAGCTGAAAAGATCTGTGCTTTTTATAAAATGCTATTCATAAAACAATTCAGTTTTGCATGTTTTTTTTCTTTTTATTATAAATGATTTAAAAAGTCCAAGCATTAACAAAGTATCTTTGTTTTATTTTGGCTATTATTGTGTCAGAGTAAATACTTTTTACCTTATCAAATACTCTGTTCACTTTAACTCACTGATTTTGATAATTGAAATAGTCAGCATGTAATTGGTAAAAAAACTCAATTAGCTTGAACTCTTAGATTCTTGACTTGTTTCAATAATCGAAAGTGTCAGTATTGTGTTCATAATTCACTATATATAATCTGTCAATCACTACATTTATTTTATGATTCATGGCTCGTTTCGATAATCAAAAGTCAGTACTCTGATTAAATTTGCTATATTGGTCAAACACTTGATTCACGGCTTTCAATAATAGAAAGAGTCAGTAATGTGTTAAAATTCACCATATAATTGGTCAATTTATTTCAACTCATTCATTCGCGGCTTGTTTCGATAATTTAAAGAATCAATATTCAGTTTAAATTCGCCATATCTCAGTCAAACACTCGATTCATTTCAACTGGTCAATTCACGGCTCGTTTGATAATCGAAACAGTCTGTTCTCTGTTCAAACTAGCGAGTCAATGATTCAATCGGGTTGAACTTGATTCATTCACAGCAGCTTGATTCGTGGCTGGTTTTAATAATTGAAAGAGTCAATATTGCTCAATTTAGGGCTGCTCAATAAATCGAAATGAAATCGTAATTGTGATTAATCAGAAGCTCTGATTGTCATGCGTATCTTTTAGTGAAGCACAGTGATCTGTGATCTCCATTTCAAACACTTGGCTGAGGTTATGAAGTAAGTTTGAAGTAAAAATATTTTTAAATGTGGCATTTTCACGTGCTTTAAGATGTAGCACACTTTTTTACACAGCACCGTAGTTCACTGAGAAGCTACGCAAACAGCTGTCATTATCGCAAACGTTTTCTTCTCGATTTTATAATCGTTCGATTAAACCGATTTCGATTATGAACACGATTAGGCGTAGCTTCTAAGTGAACTACGGCTGTGTACTACAAGCTGCTCCATCTCAGAACAGGTGCCGGAGATTTACGGCTAATCAAAGAACCGGCTTTATTGACAAAATGCACATGACAATCGCCCAGCCCTAGTTCAATTCACTATATAATCCGTCAATCACTCGATTTATTTCAATGTGTTCACTCACGGCTCACTTCAATAATAGACCAAATCAATATTCAGTTCAAATTCACCAAACACTCGATTCATTTCAACTGGTTGATTCACGGCTCATTTTGATTATCGAAAGAGTCGGTACTCTGTTCAAACTAGCGAGTCAATGATTCACTCGGGCTGATTCATTCACAGCTGTTCAAATTTGCGGCTTGTTTCAATCGAAAGAGTAAGTATTGTGTTCAAATTCACTATTTAATCGGTCAATCACTCGATTCACATCAACTCGTTGATTCTCAGTGCATTTCATTAATCAAAAGAATAAGTACACTGTTAAGTCGCCATATATTGGTCAAACAAGATTAATTTCAACTGGTTGATTCACAGCTCATTTTGATAATTGAAAGTGTCGGTAATCTGTTCAAATTCGCCTTAAATCGGCCAAACACTCGATTTACTTCAACTCGTCAATTCTCAGCTTGTTTCGACAACTGAACGAGTCGGTTCTGTTCAAACTAGCGAGTCGATGATTCAGCGGTTGTGTGAACCGACTCAAAAGAACAGAACAAATCGAATCACATGTTGAACTTCTGCCAATATTATCCAAATATACGCCATTTACAAATCCAGTATACATACAATTAGACCAAAATAAGCGTGACACTTTCTTACCTGACGTCCGGACTGGGGCTCAGGGACTTTCTGTAGGGGCTCCTGGAGCGCCTGCGCTGGCCGTACGGGCTGGAGGTGAACTCGCCCTGCTCCAAAGGACTGTGTCGGCCGTAGCTCGGAGACCTGCGCCAGTACGGACTGGACGGGGAGCGCTTCCTCTTACTACTCGAGTACGAACTCGGCGACTTCGCAGCGTTGTAGGCACCGTACAGCTCTGAATCCCGACCGTAGTAGGTCGAGCTCGGAGAGAGCCTCCGGGGGCTCCTCCTGGAAATAAACGGGTAGTTTGTGTTGGGGGACTGGTATCCATAGGAATAAGATGTCCCGTAGGGACTATCCGCCGCTTTGAAACTCGGACTGCTCCTCCAGTAGGCCCTGAGCTCCTCCCGGTCGTCCCTATAAGCCTGCGGCGGTTCCCTATAGGCAGAAGGAGGGTCCTTCTCCGATTTGGACTTGCTTTTGTGTCGCTTCGACTCCTTTTTATCCGCCTGGGCCGCAGACGAAGGCTTCCTGCCGTTGCTGTCGTGATTTCTCACGCCGCTACGGGACTTGAACGCAGCGTCCCGCTCTCGGCTGGACCGGTTCCTCTTCATGTCCTTCTCCGGGCGTCCTTTCTCCGCCGATCCGGTTGCGTCTTTCCTCCGAGAGGAAGAGTTGTGCTCCCGCCTGCCCGGCGTGGAAGCGCCGCCGTAGCTCGAGTCCTGGAGCTCGGCTTCGCTCAGCCGGTCCACGGACAGCGTGTCGGTTCTGGGCGACGGGCTGCCGGAGAAGCGCTCGGACTGCGAGCTCACGTCGTCGTACTCCACTAAAGTCCGAACATCCCCGTCATAAACCCCGTCCTGCTGTTGCCACGACTGCTGCTGCTGTTGCTGCTTCTCCCTGGCGTGCTTGTGTTTCTTTCTCCGGGAGGAGGAGGAGGACGAGGATCGCCCCTTCTCCCGGTGCCGCTCTCGGCGGCTCTTGCTCCGTATCGCCTCCATCTGACTCCTTTGTGGCGGCGGGCTTCTCCCCCGGCCCTCGCGGGGAACGATCTCCGGGTTCGGCATTTAATATCCCACTTTTATCGCTCGTGTCTCAGTCCCCGGCAAACAAAGCAAAACATTTGAAACCCACTTTAAGCGCTATTCTAGCACAGCTAGCGTCTGTGTGCGTTCACACAGCCACCGTTCCCATCCAGATCACACCGAATCCATCGCATCCAAACATCCCAACGCTGATCAATCGGATAAATCCCTCAAACGCTTTGGAGAAGTCAATAAAAGCCTCGAGTTGTAATCCAGTTCCGCGCATATGATGAAAAGATTGTGTTAGCCAGCCTGTGCTAACTTAGCAAATCAGCCTCACAACAGCCTTTAAATCCGCCTCCATGTCTCGGATAGCGTTGTCCTCCCGGTGAGGAGTTAAAAACGGCTCGATTTTTACGTCTGGCGTGGTTTCCAAAGGGGAGATCCCATCGAAAACGTTAGTTAAATCCACACATACTTATGCGGGGCTGAAACTTCTTGTCGCCCTCTCACACCGACTCACTAACAAGGAAGTAGCACGCATGCTAGGTCAGCGCGCAGTTCAGCTCGGCAGATTCCACACACGGTGGAAAATCATAAATTCTCTTTAGTCCATGGAGTTGGATTTAACCAACTAAATTTAACCTAAATAGAATCTTAGTTTAAATACTAAATTATTTATATGGCGTTGTAGCTAAATAAAGCTGTTTTTTTTTTCTAAAGTACAAAAACAAAAGTAGCGAATCGAGCGCATCAGCGCCGCCAGTAGGCCTTTGCTCTCTGAGGCCTTCAATCAGAGTAGATTTGCTCTAGCAGTGGCACTTATTAACTCCTCTAAATCTTGCAAACATATGCCGCTGGCAGCAGAGGGCGCCAGCACGTGTCTTCTTTTGTACACGTGAGACTGGTTTATGTCCGTGCAACAGTTGAGAAATGAAAGTGTTAGCATTTTTGATCTCGGACATCGTATGGCTGTTGTTTTTCAATCAATAAGATCAATCTCTTGGAAAACTAGAGTGGTTTTCCTTAGGTCTTATCTGTAGGCTGACCTTTGGCCGATCTGCTGACTGCATAAAAGTGTAAATGAATGTTGTAATTGAAATAAAACCTGAAAAGTCACTCAACATTTGCTGATTAGGAAAAAAACCTTGTCAAATCATTCATTAATATAAGATTTTACGTTTTTAAGATCAAGAAATGAATGATTTCAGCATCGCACAACTACAGGATAGTGTTTTAATAAACATTAATAATAGTTAACAACTAACTAAACATCACACCCAGGTAAATAATTAGTATAAAAAGTAATGCAAGACGTTTTATGACAGAAAATAACACTTATAGAAAAAAAATATGTTCAACACACCATAATAAAGGTAGCACAGGTATATTTGTAGAAACAGCCAACAATGCATTGAATGGGTCAGAATGATCTATTTTTCTTATGCCAAAAATCATTAGGATATTAAAGATCATGTTCCATGCATTTATTTAGTAAATTTCTTACCGTAAATGTATAAAAACTTAATTTTTGATTAGTAATATGCATTGCTAAGAACTTTATTTGGACAACTTTAAGGGCAATTTTCATTTTATTTTTTGATATCACTGACTTTTGACGAATTACCACAGATTTAAAGTAAAACTAACTGTATTAACTTGATTTCTATTACCAGTTGTTTCCATTTCATATTTAATAAACCAAAATAACCTGACCTCAGTTCTGTGAGACTAAAAATGATTATAAGAGCACTAATGCAATCGTTTATTATTTATTGAAATAATTTAATTTAGACGTTTTATTTCTCACAGCCAATTATACTATGATTACCATTTTAATACAATAAAAACCAAAGCAAACTGAAGCACAAACTGTTATCAAACCACAAATAACGCATTTTAATTTATTTGATCATTTAATTTAGACAATTTCATATCTGAGACTTTCCAAATATTACCTTTAGTCAGGAATGCCTCTTTTGTCAGAAAAACAGTGAACTTAAATGCAGTTCACTACTTTACAATGTATTTTCAAATATAAAAACAAACCTTGAAATACTACACACAACCAAAAGTTAGTTATATGTTCTGTATTTACATTGGAATCATAATTGTGTATTTTTTTAACAGAAATGTCCCTTTAAATTGCACATACGTTCTCACACACAGCCCATGCTGCAGTGCACACACACTTTTCACACACTAAACACACACACACACACACACACACACACACACACACACACACACACACACATGAAGAACAAAGCCTTTGTAAGCAGATATAGCACCAACAGAAATGGCTAAACAGGCAGGAACACAGCTGCGTTTGCTACTAAATCCCTCGGCCAGCGATATACAGTACTCTCACATATATGACACTCCAGTGGACTTCGGTGTGACGTCATAATAATGAATAAATTCAGAATTTAGATATAAACACTATTCAGAGAAATAAAGTCAGAATTGGATGATATAAATTCACAGTTGCAAGCAATAAACTCACAATTGTGAGTTATAAAGTCATAATTGCAAGATATAAACTCACAGTTGCGAGGAATAAAGTCATAATTGTGAGCTATAAACACAATTCTAAAGAAATAAAGTCAGAATAGCATGATATAAACTCACAGTTCTGACTTTATAACTCACAATTGTGTGCTTATCCCTCAAAGTCATAATTGTGTGGAAGCCCATTTCCACCACTGAAAAAAATAAAAAAAGGTTATTGCGACTTATCTACTAATTTAGACTTTTTTTCTCAGAACTGTGAGTTTCAAAAAATAAAAAATAAAATAAAATAAACAAATACAGAATTGTGAGATAAAAAGTTGCAATTCCGAGTTATAAGGCATAATTCTGAAAAACAAAGTCAGAATTGCATGATAGAAACTCGCAATTGCAAAGAATAAAGTCAATATTGTGGGATATAAACTGACAATTCTGAGATATAAAGTCAGAATTTTGGGATATATACTCACAATTGCAAGAAAAAAAATACAGAATTGTGAGATAAAAAGTTGCAATTCTGAGTTATAAATTAAGAATTGCATGATAAACTTGCAATTTTGAGAAATGAAGTTAGAATTGCGGGATATAAACACAATTCTGAGAAATAAAGTCAGAATTGTGGGATATAAACTCACAATTGCAAGAAAAAAAATACAGAATTGTGAGATAAAAACTCGCAATTGCAAGGAATAAAGTCAGAATTGTGGGATATAAACCATTCTGAGAAATAAAGCCAGAATTGTGGGATATAAACTCACAATTGCGAGTTATAAAGTCAGAATTGCAAGATATAAACTGACAATTCTGAGATATAAAGTCAGAATTTTGGGATATATACATAAAAAAAATACAGAATTGTGAGATAAAAAGTTGCAATTCTGAGTTATAAATTCAGAATTGCATGGTAAACTTGCAATTTTGAGGAATAAAGTGAGAATTGTGAGATATAAACACAATTCTGAGGAATAAAGTTAGAAATGCATGATATAAACTCACAATTCTGACTTTTTTCTCGCAATTGTGCGTTTATATCTCAGTTTTTTCTCAAAGTTTTTTTTTTTTTTTAATTCAGTGGCGGAAATGGGCTTCCATAGAAATGAGCTTCCCTACAATGGATATAACAGGAATAAAAGTTAGTACTGAATATAAATAACATTTGTGTGAATAATAAAGCACATTTAAATTAGAAAAATTTATTTTTTTTGAAATGGCTGAAATAAGCTTTCACATTAACAATACAGATATAAAAAAGCAGAAAAAAAAAACAGTCACTGGATCGATATACATTAAAATGACAATGCATTTCTCTGGTCAAGACTGGAACCGTGGGGCAGGAGCGCACAAGCCGTCCAAATCAATAAGTTTTGGATTTTCACATCGCATAAAGCATAAGATTGTCATCGTACTTGCCGTGCCACATCTATTTTTCTTTGTCATCTTCCGATAACTGATGCAAATCTCATTTGTCCATCGAGAGCCTCTGTGTTTTTCTTCTGATTGTGAGACGGTCAGACACTAAAGGGAGCGGAGTCAGTAAGTACGGATGAGTGTCACATTCACAATGGACATCAAGGCATCAGGAAGTCAAGTACACTAAACCGCTGCAGCCGGAGGAACTTCCTGTTCGCCCACTGCTTCTCACAAGTAGCTGGGAATGTTAAGTAACGAATGAAACTGTAACACAAATCTCATCGCTTGTTAGTGTACTGCACTTTTTATGCATAACAAATACTAACTGCTTAGCCACAAACCAACATATAAATTGACACGCTTTTTTGTTTTTAACAAATGCATCATTTTGTCATAAAGCTTGTCTTTTTTTCTTCAAAAGACACACAATTAGCTCCACTCATGTATTTTCAAGTCAATAAAGTTTTGTGTTACATTAAGGGGAGACACTGCAGGCAAAAATGCTGTTTTTTCATGCACCTGTCAAGTTTGAGATTTAGGGCTTTTTGTTTTTTCATAAAGTGTTTGTTCAGAATAGTGGAAAGAAAACATCAAAAAGACACTGTTAAGTCTTTCTTTTATAGCACTTTATCTATTTGTGTCAATAGATTTCAATTACAGTACATATTTTTAAAGGCCAAGAGTTTTTTCTCCTACACTGAGCCATAAATCTCCACTTCAGTAGCACTTACACACACCAAACTTTACTTTTTTTATTCCTGTCTATATCTTGAAGGCTTTTACACAGGGATTTGTTCATAGATGATTTGCTAGATTTTATACACCATTTTATTTTCCCAAAATTGTAAAAAAAATGTAGTGTTTCCAGTCTGTTCTATTTTTTTTCTGAATTATAGCATGACGAAATGAGACCTAAAATTCCTTCTGTAAAAACTTTTGACTCTAATATGTCTAATAAATTAAACAAGAATTTTGAAACTGACTTCGTCCAGTGTTTAGATTTTTGTACTAGAAATGTATGCAAATTAGTGCTTATTTATTTAACAATGGCTCATTTGCATATTTAAACCTAACATTTTAGAAAACTTGTAATACAAGAAATGTTTGCAATAATCAATCGTCTGGGTAAGTAAGGTCATAACTATTAGTTTTTTTTTTTACTCTATTCACCTGCAGTGTCTCGCCTTTAAATAATAACACTCACACTCATTTTAGCTTTTAGGCCAGAGACCCTGCTAAAGAAGGCTTTACACCAGTATTAACATCATTTTCAGGTGATCCAAATGTAAATGTAAAACCTTTGCTTTGTTTAGATTCAGTAAGGTTTTTGTCTTTTATTCATCAAGGATGCATTCTATTTGAAATAAATGCTGTTCTTTTGAACTTTATTCATGGAAGAATCCTGAAAAATAAAATACATGACAGTTTACAGAAAAATATTAATTTCAACATTGATAATAATCAAAAATGTGCTTGAGCAGCAAATCAGCAAATTACAATGATGAAAGACGAGTAATGATGCTGAAAATTCAGCTTTGATCACACAAATAAATTACTTTTTAGCATATATTTACACAGAAAGCAGCTATTTTAGATTACAAATATATTTTACAATTTTACTGTATTCTTGGTCAAACAAATGCAGCCTTGGTGAGCAGAAGAAACATTAAAAATCTTACTGACCCCAAAGTGATTGAATCACAAGACATTGGCATTTGAGATCGGATCACCCAAAACTGATGTTAAAACCAAGCAGAAATGTGTCCATTTAAAAAAGAAGGGGCAAATGAGGTGGCCTGAGAACTTATAAACCAACCTGACAATAATAGGATAAATTAAAAGCTCTCAAATCTCCTGCACAGGAAATTTTTAATATGCTACTCCACATCTTCTGGACAGAGATTCCAGTTGGACTCTACTGCATGAATCTATGAAATCAGCTGTTTCAGACTGTCCTGGTCCTTCATCTATTCTGACACACAAACACCAGGAAACATCGCAGATGAGGATTAGTTGGCGAAAATATAGAACATACAGGTACATATGCAAAAGGAGAAGAGTAAATGATCACAGACACTATAAAATGCAACATCTTTCACGGATTCGTTTGGCCAGACTTTTTCTCTTCTTCTTTCCGTTCTTTTCCTTGCTGTCCTCCATCTTCCTAGCGCGGATTTCCCTCATGAGATCGAAGAAAACCTGCAAACAAGACAGAATACAATCATGGAATATGTATCACCTCAATTCAACTCCAAATTGCTCACATTATCAAATGAATTCAACATGAAATGCTCATTACAACCCATTTAAATCCATAAAATTACAACATTACAGAGGCCATTTTTAGCTGAAAATACCCTGCACTGTTGTTTACACATTGTTTTGATTACTCCTAAAGGAACGGTTTACAGAAAAAAAAGACAATTTGCTGTAAATGTTCTCACCCTCAGGCCATCCAAAATGTAGATGAGTTTGTTTCCTCATAAGATTTTTAGAAATGTGTGATTCCATCACTGTCTCACCTCTGCAGTGAATGGGTGCCGTCAGAATGAGAGTCCAAACAGCTGATAAAAACATCACAATAATCCACAAGTACACTCCAGTCCATCAGTTAACATCTTGAGAAGACAAAAGCTGAAACAAATCCATTATTAAGACGTTTTTAACTAAAATACGAGTCCATAATGCATAATAACGCTTCATCCAGTGAAAAAGTCCACATCAAAATCCAGCCACATATTTGTTTAGAGCTGTTTTGAACTGTTTTGGCTTGTAAACGGTGCTTGATCTGTGCAGATTTCTCTCCTGATTCAGACCAAACCACTTTTTCACTGGAGGAAGCGTTATTATCTATTATGGACTCGTATTTTAGTTAAAAACGTCTTAATAATGGATTTGTTTTTGCTTTTGTCTTCTCAAGATGTTAACTGATGGACTGGAGTGTACTTGTGGATTATTGTGAAGTTTTTATCAGCCGTTTGGACTCTCATTCTGACGGCACCCATTCACTCCAGAGGTGAGACAGTGATGGAATCACACATTTCTATAAATTTTATGAAGAAACAAACTCATCTACATCTCGGATGGCCTGAGGATGAACACATTTTCAGCTAAGTTAAAATTTTTTGGTGAACTATTTCTGGAATAATATATTGTTTTATTGAATTTATAGCAATTGTAGCCCAAAAGTTCACAAGTAGGATAAGAATACATCCCTAATAACACTTGTGAGTGTACAGAATGTAGTTTCAACTAGGGATGCACTGAAATAAAAATTCTTGTCCGAAGCCGAACAAAATTAAACACTGGGCCGAAGGCTGATTACCGAACAGTTTTTCATGTTTTAAAAAAATCAATTACAAAACAACTATTTAAAACATTTTTTGAACATTTTTAACCTTCTAGTAGACATTATAGCCTACCAACAAAGCACAATTTAACTTAAAATTAATAAGTTAGTAAAATAATATTCTTTGGCCATTTTAAGACCCCTCTTCTTGAATCAGGCATGTGTTTTTAATGCACAAATAAATGCAGCCTCGCTGAGCAAAGGAGAATGTTAGAATAAATGTATTAATAGAGCTGTTGGAATGATTGTTATCATTATTTTGTCCTACTTTTTTATTATATTTTACAGAACAACAGTAAAATGGCAATACTAACATTTCTCAATGTTGACTTTTATTTTGTGGTAAACCCGGAAGAAGACCTCAGTCCTAGTTTTTGCTGGCAGCAGCAGATTTGTGAATGATTGTCATCTTTGGTCTTTGAACCCTGGCTAAGGAGCTGCTGCAGAGCTGTCAGAATAAATACAATTGGTGTCTGGTGTATTAGACAACAGAACGTTCTGGAGTTGATTTACTGATGGATGATTTCAGTCATCATACAGCAACCTTTTGTCTCATGGAAGACATGCGATGCACTTCTAAACAGTCTCTCGCTGTCGCTGCTTGGAATGATTTTTGTGTCTTTCTCAGACAGTTTTAAATGCTTCCACACTGACCACATGTTTGCTGCATTAGTGCACACCTCTATTTGATCACATCACCTCATTGTTTGCTATGATTTATCAGCCTTTTCGCTTATTCTTAGCTTTTCAATAGCTTTTTTTGCAATTTTCGGCCAAACATTCGGTGCATCTGTAGTTTCAACAGCATTTACACAATAACTGCCAACTTCTACACACATCTGTATTTGTAGTACTGACCTTGTCTACATTGGCGCGGGTTTTAGCAGACGTCTCCACGTAGCACACGCCCCACTGATCCGCTCTGGCTTTGGCCTCATCGGCGCTCACCTGTCTCCTGTCCTCCAGATCTGACTTGTTTCCCACCAACAGGAAGGGGACATTCTCGTCTTCCTTCACCCGCAGAATCTGCTCTCTGAGTGGGAGATTATCATTGAGGGTTATTCCGTGTCAAATCAACCAGAGGTCCCCGGCTCAAATTTTTGATTTTGCTAATATTTATTCTGAAGAGAGATAGACATGTATAGTGATGAAAGCCAAAATATTAAAAGTCATGGATGAATATTTACTGAGTAATCCACTATTTTGTAGAGGAGGGTCAAAATGGCAATTTCCAAGTTATAGTTACAGGGGGGTAAAAATGACTTCAGAAAGTTGGCAGCATCATTATCTCATTTTTGCACAGAGATTGGTAGTTATATTAGTAAAATCTGTTGACTTTAGCAATCACTGTTGCATTATGTGCCAATGGTGACCATTCAAAAATGGGGAAACAGCACTTTTCAAGTTTTTCTCCAAAGTTTGCATGCTTGTAACTCAAGAAGTATTAAAGATATTTCAATGCCCTTTTAGATATTGGGTCTTAACAAACTTTCCTTTTGGCATCTTTATTTTTAATGCCCTATGAGATTTGGTTCCAGAGATATTGGAACTTCGATATGGTCAAAAACCAAATGTGGGTCAGTTTAAAAAAATACAATGTCTTTTATTTTAAAGAGGAATGTCTGAACAATAACTACTGTATAAACTAGAGATGTGTCTTGTTTCTTTCTGTCAAGACAACTGAATTTAACAAAGCAGTCTGTGTGTCATAAATACTCTTTTTCCAAAGTTTCCATGCCTATAACTCAAAGTAATGAAGATATTGCAATGTGATTTTAGATTTAGAACTTTTCTTTTGAAATATTAATTTTCAAGGCCCTACATCATTCAACAATCTGGACATGGAGCCTCATTGAGGTCCTCATATCTCAGGGACTGAACGATGTAGGGTCTCGAAAATTAAGATTCTAAAAGAAAAGTTTATGAAGAACTAGAATCTAAAATCATATTGTGATATCTTAAATTCTTCTTCAAGTATAGGCACTCAAACTTTGAAAAATAATATTTATGTCACTCAGACTGGTATGTTCAACGCAGTTGTCTTGACAGAAAGTAATGAGATACATCTCTAGTTTTAACATTATTTGTTTTTCAGACAGTCCTTTTTAAAAGAAAATAAGTATTGTATTTTTTCAAACTGACCCACATTTGGTTTTTGACCACTGAACATGTGTACATTTTAATGATTCACTACTGGAGCCATATTTGAGTTCCAATATCTCTGGAGCCAAATCTCATAGGGTATTAAAAATAAAGATGCCAAAAGGAAAGTTTATTAAGAGCCAGTATCTAAAAGGTCATTAAGATATCTTTAATACTTCTTGAGTTACAGGCACGCAAACTTTGGAGAAAAACTTGAAAAGTGCTGTTTCCTCATTTTTGAATGGTCACCATTGGCACATAATGCAACAGTGATTGCTAAAGTCAACAGATTTTACTAATAGAGCTACTGATCTCTGTGTAAAAATAACATTATGATGCTGCCATCTTTCTGAAGTCATTTTTACCCCCCTGTAACTTGACTCTGAATCTCAGGTGAAAATTGCCATTTTGACCTCCCTCTACGAAATAGTGGATTACTCAGTAAATATTTATCCATGACATTTGGTTGGAAGAAATTTGGTTGATATGACACAGAATGACCCTTAAGTGTTTATGCATCACATACAACATCAGCATTTAAACAAAAGAGTCAATCAAATATATAAACAAATAATAATTTGATTAAACATCTAATCAAAGTACCACAAAAAAAAAAAGAAAATTAATTAAGATAAACTAATACTCGTTGGAGAACTTCCATAACAACTGTGGCCCAACTCTAATACAATCAGACAAAAAAGATCAAGGCATAAACAAGATAATCATTTAAAGAGCAAGCGTTTAAGTCTAAAATCAATAGAGCTCTTTTAAATAAGCTCAGAGCTGTAAATCACCTGAAATCAGCAGTCGCTGCAAAAGATTCTAATTCGGTGATGGAGAAGACGCAGAGGAAGCCCTCGCCGCTGCGGAAGTAGTTATCTCTGATAGCCGCGTAATCCTCCTGACCGGCCGTGTCCAGAATATCTATCTGGACCTCCTCGCCGTCCAGAACCACCTTCTTCCTGTAGCTGTCGGCTTTCGTGGGCTCATAGTCTTCCACAAACTGAAAAAAAGGTGGGAGATGTGTAAAGTGTTTACATGTGGACAAATATTGACTGACACATGGTGCATGGGTTTCATTTAAACAGATGTGACCCTGGACCACAAAACCAGTCAATTTTTCAAAATTGAGATTTATACATCATCTAAAATCTAAAAAAATAAGCTTTCAATTGATTCTTCTTAAATCAAGAAAGATTTTCTAGACAAGTAAAAATTATTGTCTTGTTTTCAAAAAACAAGTCAAAATGAAGTGAGTTTTTGCATAGAACAAGCTACATAATCTGCCAATGCGGTAAGCAAAAAAAATCTTATTTCAAACAGAAAATAAGATTATGTTTCTTACCCCATTGGCAGATTATTTAGCTTGTTTTAAGCAAAAACGCACTTAATTTTATACTAATTTTTACTTGTCTAGAAATTCTTGATTTAAGATTTTTTTAATATTTTGGCTGGAAACAAGACAAAAAATCTAAGTAAGAAAAGCATTTTTTGCAGTGCATGGTTTGTTAGGATAGCATATTTGGCCGAGATACAACTATTTGTAAATCTGGAATCTGAGGGTGCATAAAAAAAAAAAAAATCGAAATATTGAGAAAAATCTATTTTTTAATTATTTTCGGTAGGAAATTTGCAAAGTATCTTAATGAAACATGATCTTTATTTAATATCCTAATGATTTTTGTTTAAAATATTGCTACGAATATACCCGTGATACTTAAGAATGGTTTTGTGGTCCAGGGTCACATATTATACTAAATTCTTATCTAAATTAAAAAAAAAAAAAAAAAAAAAGTGTACAATGTATTTCTTATACATTATAATTAGTGCTATTTTAATATTATTGGGATGTTATTATAGTTTTTAGTATAATGAAGCAGTTTTTATTTTTATATTTTCTGTATTAAGTTTTAGTAATTTTGTTGCGTTTTCAAGTTCAATTAAATTAAGATGAATTATGAGTATGAGTAGTTGAAATATATATATATATATATATATATATATATGTGTGTGTGACCATGGACCACAAAACCAGTCATAAGGTTAAATTTGACAAAACTGATATTTATACATCACATGAAAGCTCAATAAATAAGCTTTCTATTGGTATATGGTTTGTTAGGATAGTACAATATTAGGCTGAGATACATCTATTTGAAAATCTGGAAACCGAAGGTGCAAAAAAATCTAAATACTGAGAAAATCACCTTTAAAGTTCTCCAAATTAAGTTCTTGACAATGCATATTACTAATCAAAACTTACATTTTGATATATTTATAGTAGGAATTTTACAAAAAATCTTCATGGAACATGATCTTTACTTAATTTCCTAATGATTTTTGGCATAAAAGAAAAACCAATAATTTTGACCCATACAATGTATTTTTGGCTATTGCTACAAATATACCCCAGCGACTTAAGACTGGTTTTGTGGTCCAGGATCACATATATTTAATTATTATTTAGGGTTGCAAAGGGGTGGAAAAAAAAAATCCCAGGAAGATTCCAAAAACTCCTGGAAAGTTTCCAAAATTTCTGGAATGTTTCTGAAATTTACTGGAAATTTTGCAACCCTAATATTATTACATATACTAACAGTTTTTTTATGGTTTTAGGTTCAGGTTTCATTAACTATAATAACCCTGATAAAATATATTTTTTATCCCTCAATAACTGTTGGTTTTAATTTAAGAACATAGTTCTTGAAGCCCCTGAAGTCACAAACTAAACTGTGGTTAATTGAACATAGATTCTCCCAATTTCTGTTTAAAAACAAGCTGCTTTGTCATAATTACAGTAGAAACACTGAAAATTTTACATTTCTTGTGTTTTTAGCTGAAATGACAACAAATACAGTATTTAGTGTTCCCATTTGCTCTAATAGCAAAATACAAAAAAACAAATCAATGATAGTGTTTCTACTTCCTTAAAAAAAACCAAAAAAACAAGTGATGGATTGATTAAACTCCAAATGCTGTTCTCAAGCTAACTAGGAATATGCATGCTTTGCTGTAAGAAGTCTACCTGCTTTAACTAGGCTCAAGTAAGATGCAAATGATGTTGCTCATGGTCAAAACCAGACCATGCAGCTGATATTGCCATCTGGACCACTTACAAACTGTATAAAACCAGTTAGTATTTTCCAGTAGGACAAACTACACTGCAAAAAATGTTTTTCTTACTTAGATTTTTTTTATCTTGTTTCCAGCCAAAATATCTACAAATTCTTAAATCAAGAAGGCCAGTGAGGTAAGAAAAATAATCTTGTTTTCTATTTGAAATAAGATCATTTTGCTTACCCCATTAGCAGATTATTTAGCTTATTCTATATTAAATATTATTTTTATATAATATAAAATGTAGAAATATTTAAGAAATAATACAAATGACAAAAGCACACAACTAAATTACTTAAACTAAACTTAAACTGAAAACTATAAAATAAGTTGAAGTACTATTATTACTAAAACATAAACATAAATTTAAATATTATTTTTCTATAATATAAAATGTAGAAATATTTAAGAAATAATAAAGCTGACCAAAGCAATTCAATAACTCAAACTTAAACTAAAATTTAATAGAAATTTATAAAACAAGTCGAAGTACTAATTATTAAAACCGAAATACAAAAAAAAGAAAGATTATTTTTCTTTAATATAAAAGTAAAAATAGAAAAAAAAAATACAAAAGCTAAATTACAGATTGGCAGATTATTTAGCTTGTTCTATATTAAATATTATTATATATTAAATATTATTTTTTATAAAATATAGAAATATTTAAGAAATAATAAAACTGACAAAAGCAACTAAATTACTCAAACTTAAATTAAAATTTAATGGAGAATTATAAAATAAGTTGAAGTACTAATTATTAAAACAGAAATATAAAAAAAAAAAAGATTATTTTTCTTTAATATAAAAGTAAAAATAGAAAAACAAGATACAAAAGCACACAACTAAATTACAGATCGGCAGATTATTTAGCTCGTTCTAAGCAAAAACTCATTTCATTTTTAATAAAATAAAAATAATTTTTACTCGTCTAGAAAATCCTTATTGATTTAATAATTTTTTAGATATTTTGGCTGGAAACAAGACGCAAAAACGCTGAGAGATGATTCATAACAATACTCATCACATGACATCTTTGAATTTTTATGATTCCTGTGGGGTAAAATCATTTTAGTAAATGCGTGGAAGGCATCCTCACCTCATCGTACATGAACTGCAAAGTTAAAGCGGACTTTCCGACACCGCCGCTCCCAACCATGATCACCTTGTGGAGAGCCAGCGAGTTCTGCCCTTTCGGCTTGGCTGCTGCCATGGTAACGGTTGCTATGGGGCAGGACCGAGAGGAGAGCTGTGAGGATTGTGGGTCGGGTCGGGGAGGCTGTGAAGATGCTGGAGGTCACTGAAGTGAGGGGTCCGGGTGGGAGTTTGTTCCAGAGAAGATCATGTACTGCCTGTTTGTACCTGAGACGAGGAAAAGAGGGTCACATTTATTTCTGTAACAGTCTACTCAAAGTCAACACAAAAAACAAGCAAAATCCCGCTTTTAAATTCAACGTCCTGTCTGAGGCAGTTATTTCCCAGAAGTACCGAAGTGGTTTACTGCATCATTTTATATCATTTATGTTCTCTTGACTAACCTAACTCTCTCACAGTCAACCGATTAAAAAGAGTTGCCAGGCATTAACACTGACAGATAAACTCCCTGTGCATTTGCAAAAGCATTTCTGTCACATCTGGGTCAGTGTTATCATTGTTAATTAACACTAAAACTACTACATTTTGATTTTGTTCACTGAAATAAAGCTATATTCGGTGAAAAGTTGCCTTGGCAGCTAATCAATACAAAATAAGCTGAAGTACTAATATTACTAAAACTCAAATAGAAGAAATATAAATATGTTTTTCTATAATATAAAATGTAGAAATATTTAAGAAATATTAAAAATGACAAAAGCACACAACTAAATTACTCAAAGTTAAACTAAAATTAAAGTGAAAATTGTAAAATAAGTTAAAGTACTAATATTAATACAAACGTAAACATAAGAAATACAAATATTATTTTTCCATAATATAAAATGTAGAAATATTTAAGAAATAATAAAACTGACAAAAACAATTAAATTTCTCAAACTTAAACAAAAATTAAGCAGAAAATTATAAAATTATAAATTATAAAATTAGTTGAAGTACTAATTACTAAAACAAAAATATAAAAAAATATAAATTTATATTAAAGAAAAATTATAAGTGAAAATAGAAAACAAATCTAGAAGCATACAACTAAATTATTCAAACTTAAACTAAAATTAAAGTGAAAATTGTAAAATAAGTTGAAGTACTAATATTACTCAAATGTAAACGTAAGAAATGGAAATATTATTTTTCCATAATATAAAATGTAGAAATATTTAAGAAATAATAAAACTGACAAAAATAAGTTGAAGCACTAATTGCTAAAACAGCAATATAAAAAATAGAAATATTATTTTCCTTTAATATAAAAGTAAAAATAGAAAACAAATATAGAAGCATACAACTAAATTACTCAAATTGAAACTATAATTAAACTGAAAATTGAAAATTAGTAAATAACTGAAAATAACTTGAAGCACTAATTACTAACACTATAATAATTTATAATATAAAAACAGAAATATAAACAATGAAAAAATGGCAACATCGCATAACAAAATGAGTAAAACTTCAACTAAAATGAAAATTAGAAATGTTACCAAAATAAAAGTTCAAGTACTAATTACTAAAACTGAAATAAGAAATATAAATACTATTTTTCTTTAATATAAAATAGAAATAGAATAGAAAAAAACAAAATGACGAAAGCACACAACTAAATTACTCAAAGTTAAACTAAAATTAAAGTGAAAATTGTAAAATAAGTTAAAGTACTAATATTAATACAAACGTAAACATAAGAAATGGAAATATTATTTTTCCATAATATAAAATGTAGAAATATTTAAAAAATAATAAAACTGACAAAAACAATTAAATTTCTCAAACTTAAACAAAAATTAAGCAGAAAATTATAAAATTAGTTGAAGTACTAATTACTAAAACAAAAATATAAAAAATTAATTTATATTAAAGAAAAATTATAAGTAAAAATAGAAAACAAATCTAGAAGCATACAACTAAATTACTCAAACTTAAACTAAAATTAAATTGAAAATTGTAAAATAAGTTGAAGTACTAATATTACTAAAATGTAAACTGAAAAGTATAAAATAAGTTACAGCACTAATTACTAAAACTGAAATGGGGTGGGGTTAACAAGTGACTGCCGGCTGACAGCAACAAACATATCCTCAAGCTGGATCCTCAGGTTATAAATGACATCCAGTACCATCATTTAGACACATTCATGTTGTTTTAAATTTCAAGAAGATTCAGTCCTACAATGAATCAAAAGGGATGAAATCTATAACATTAGTAGTGACCTAACTAACACATGTGGTGCAATACGAGTATGTGCATGTACATTAGTACACATGAGCACATTAGATATGCATGTATGACTGTATATATAAGTGTGTGTGTGTGTGTGTGTGTGTGTGTGTGTGTGTGTGTGTGGACAGAGAGAGGCCAGGGTTGGGTCTGCTGAACACAACAGCAGCTTTCACATTCAGACAGTCACAGTCTGCAGGCTCCAATACAGTATAATCATAAAGACGTGGGAGATGTGATGTGATACCTATCATTTTACCCCATTAGTCATGGTTTCTTATTTTTGGGATATAGAAATTCAATAGTTGTTATGAATATGCACAATGATGATTGTATGCTATGTTTTAGGAGTGGCACACTTTAAAATCATTGTGTATACCATGGTATTACCATCTGTTACTATGGTATCAGTACTTTTTATAAGGGTCATTTATACTGGCTGCTCTCACACAGACAGACAGACAGACAGACAGACAGACACACACACACACACACACACACACACACACACACACACACACACACACACACACACACACACACTAGCAGTCCAGCTAGCCATCATCACACACTCATATGTTGATTAGCTTTCATATTAGCATCCGGTCTGGATTTGAAATAACAACAACCACAATATTCATAACGACATCGGTTGTATATCTGCTTCGAAAGCAGTGCTGGATCCTACCTTTGTGTCTGCTCGTTCAGCTAAAGGTAATCCAGAGACACAAGGACTCTTGGGAAGGGGAGATTCCTCTTCCCTGATCTCTGTGTGTCTGTGTCTGTGTCTCCCGCTACTGCAGCCTCCACATCCCGACCAATGTCATCAGATCCGGACCGAATAGACACCCTCAAACTGCACTTCCGTCTGTATTGACCGCGAGGGAAGCCGGTTGCCGTGATCTTTGGTGTGGCAGCAGTCAGTGCTCATGGGTGTGTAGCGCTGATGATGATCCCGATAGGCGGGTCACATGGATCCGCTTCGGTTTTCCATGCAGGGAAGCGCACGGTTATGGCAAGCCGTTTTAGCCTAAAATATACTAAGTGTTACTCGTTGTAATTGCATTTTTACTAGTAACAATTCAATTAGAGAGCTCTATAATTTAATTCCTACTAGTAACAATGTGAATTAGAGAGCTCTCTAATAAATTTATTACTTGTAACAATATTAACCAAAGACTATAGAATACCAAAGACATGTCACTCGTGTAGTTTTGAATGGGGAACAATGAAACGGTCATCGTGGCCGCGAAGCTCCGCCTTCTTAGTGAAAGAGCCAATCGTTGATTAGTAAAGTCAGCGCGTCACTGCATCTTCCGTTAGAAGTCCCGGTTGCTATAGAAACAGCCGGCGCTCTAAGACGTGCGTTCAGTACTGCACATGCACACTGGCTCATCTAGCCGGAAAAATAAGCGTTTTTTTAATGCTATTCAAGCACAAGGAACTATATTTATGAGGCAGTTCTTGTTGGATTTCTTTGGAGATTTCAAATATGAAATTTAATCGTAAGTTTGGCGAACAGTTTTGGAGAATTTGATGTTTCCCCATTCAAAGAGATAGGAGCTGCACTTTGATGCCCGAGAGGCGTTTCAAAGATGGCCGCCGAGTGACATGACTTGTCTTAAAAGGACTTTGATATTAACTAAAGAGTTCTCTAATTAAATTCTTACTAGAAACAATTCCAATTACAGAGCTCTCTAATTCAGTTCTTACTAGTAGCAATTCCAATTAGAGAGCTCTACAAATTAATTTTTACTAGTCATATGTCTCTATTGACTTCCATTCATCTTTAATTACAGAGCTCTACAACATAATTTTTACTAGTAGGAATTCCAATTAGAGAGCTCTACAACTGAAATCTCACTAGTAACAATTAAACTTAGAGAGCTCTCTAAATCAATATTTACTAGTAATAATTCCGATTAGAGAGCTCTCTAAATCAATATTTACTAGTAATAATTCTGATTAGAGAGCTCTCTAAATCACTTTTTACTAGCAACAATTAATTATTACTAGTAAAAATGCAGTTACGGAGCTCTACAATTCAATTTTTACTAGTAAAAACACATTAAAGATATGTTTAATTGCAGAGCTCCGTTTTTACTAGTAAAAACTGAATTAGAGAGCTCTTCAATTGGAATTATTACTAGTAAAAATTTATTTAGAGAGCTCTCTAATTGTAATTGTTACTAGTAGGAATTGAATTATAGAGCTCTCTAATTGTAACTGTTACTAGTAAAAAATGATTTAGAGAGCTCTCTAATTGGCATTGCTACTAGTAGGAATTGAATTATAGAGCTCTCTAATTGAATTGTTACTAGTAAAAATGCAATTACGACGAGTAACACAGTATATTTTAGGCTAAAACGGCTTGCCATACACGGTGACTGTCTGCGCATGCGCAAGCGGTTCCCCTCCCTCACCCTCAGCCCCCTCGCCTCGAGATTCACGTAGCTAACGCTGATTAGTCTTAATTAGCAGGCCTCAGAGTACTAGAAAGTCTTTCTAAAGTTTGGCTGTTCGTGTTTATAGAGTTATCTCGAAGATATGTGAGACAAAATCTCTTGAGCAGCAGTCTAAAAGTCTAAAAGTGGCTAAAATGGAGACCAAGAAGGAACGCGGTAAAGCGACATCTCATCTCTTGCTAACAAAAATACTGTTTGTTTTGGCGAGACACTGCAGGTGAAAAGGGTAAAATAATTAATTAATAGTTATCACCTTACTTACCCAATTGATTTATTACATTGATAATTGCAAGTATTTTTTTGTATTACAAGTTTTCTAAAATGGTTTAAATATGCAAATGAGCCATTGTTTACTGAAATATGCGCTAATTTGTATACATTTCTACTACAAAAATCTAAAACACTGGAGTAGAGTCAAATGTTTTTACAGAGGGGATTTTAGATATCTAATTTTTTGAAAAAACAAGTTAAAGTACTACTTACTAAAACTAAGAATTTTTTTTTTAATATAAAATAGAAATATAAAAAAAATAAAATGACAAAGCACACAACTAAATTAATCAAACATAAACTAAATTAAACAGAACATTATAAAATAATTTGAAGTACTACTTACTAAAACTGAAATATAAATAGAATTTTTTTTAATATAAAATAGAAATGTAAAAAAATAAAATGACAAAGCTCACAACTAAATTAATCAAACTTAAACTAAATTATAAAACAGAAAATTATAAAATAAGTTGAAGTTCTATTTACTAAAACTAAAATAGAAATATTTTTTTATATAAAATAGATATATAAAATGAAAAAGCACACAACTAAATTAATCAAACTTAAACTAAATTAAACAAAAAAAATATAAAATAACTTGAAGTACTACTTACTAAAACTGAAATATAAATAAATATTTTTATATAAAATAGAAATAAAAAAATAAAATGACAGCACGCAACTAAATTAATCAAACTTAAACTAAATTAAACAAAAAATTATAAAATAACTTGAAGTACTACTTACTAAAACTGAAATATAAATAGATTTTTTAATATAAAATAGAAGTATAAAAAAATAAAATGACAAAGCACACAACTAATTAAATTTACACTAAATTAAACAGAAAATTATAAAATAAGTTGAAGTTCACTTGCTAAAACTGAAATATAAATAGAAATATTTTTTAAAATATAAAATAGAAATGTATAAAAAAATAAAATGACAACGCATGCAACTAAATTAATCAAACTTCAACTTATTTTATAATTTTCTGTTTAATTTAGTTTAAGTTTGATTAATTTAGTTGCTTGCGTTGTCATTTTATTTTTTTATATATTTCTATTTTATATTTTAAAAAATATTTCTATTTATATTTCAGTTATAGTAAATAGAACTTCAACTTATTTTTAAATTTTCTGTTTAATCATTTTGAGAAAACTGGCCTTTAAAAATAGATAATGTGCTTTAGAAGAAACACTTAAGTGTCTTTTGGATGTTTTCTTTCCACGAGTTCCACTTTATGAAAAACCTAAAAATCCCAAAATCTCAACCTTGACGGGTGCTTGAAAATTTTTTTTTTTTTGCCCGCAGTGTCTACCTTAAACTGTTCTAGTTACCTAGTTTACCTGTGTCTAAGATGGTCACCTTGCCATGTTGATTTTCGTCTGACAAGTGCCCAAAAACTGTATAAACGGGCAGAAAAAAACAGATGAGTTATATTGCTTTTTTTATCCACAGTGTTGCCAACTAATTTTTTTTTATGGGAGGTTGCTAAAGGAAGAGTGATTTGTTGCTGAATCACAATGCAAAGTTGTGTCATCTGCGTCAAAAACATTTATTTTATATACAAAACCATTTAAATGTTTTTTGAACACTTTTGATCAATTTAAAGCATCCTAAATAAAAGTAATAATTTCTATTATTTATTAAAAGAAAATACTGACTCCAAGCTTTCAAATGGTATAGTGTATAATGTTACACAAGCTTTTTATTTCAGATAAATGTTGATATCTTTGGATCTTTTCATTCATCAAAGAATCCGGAAAAAAATTAACCATTTTAAATATTGATAATAATAATAAATGTTTCTTGAACAGCAAATTAGCATATTAGAATGAGAAAATTTCCAAAACATGTCAAAAATTTTGGAAATGTGTGGTTTTTTTTTTTTTTTTTTTTCAAAGTTTCCTGAAATTGTCCATCCCTTTGCAGCCAGAATTTTAAATAGTAAAAATATTTCACAATATTACTGGTTTAGCTGTATTTTGGATTGAATAAATGCAGGCTTGGTGAGCAGAAGAGACTTCTTGAAAAAAGCATTAACAATCTTACTGTTCAAAAACTTTTGATTGGTACTAGTGTATACATTCTGAACAATGATAGTTTTGAACAGTGTATTAGTAGTTAGTTAGTATGCTATACTCTAAGAAGAGTCTCCAAAAATAGGGCACAATCTACTATGATAATATTAAAATTTTCTGTATTGATTTTTCACAGGTTTTATTACCTGTATTTTAAATTCAAGCGACTAACTAAGTGTTTATCATAAATATACAATTATTAAATTATTATTATTACTACTAAATTAACCAATTTCAAATAGGAGCTAACTAGGCATCTTTAGTTTCCTCTTTTTGTGTAATTTAGATGGAAAATACATGCCCTTTTATTGTTTGAGTCACTTAAGAAAAATTGCTAAACGTTGCCAAATGAACATTAAAAATAGCTAAATGTTGTATGGTTTGTTAGGACAGGGCAATCTTGACCGAGATACAACTGTTTAAAAATCTGGAATCTGAGGGTGCAAAAAAAATCAAAATATTGAGAAAAAGTTGTTCAAATTAAGCTCTTAGGAAAGCATATTACTAATGAAAAATTAAGTTTTATTATGTTTACGGTAGGAAACTTACAAAATATCTTCATGGAATGTGATCTTCATATCCGAATGATTTTTGGTATAAAAGAAAAATCGATAATTTCGACTCAATATATTTATATCAGATATTTTCTGGTCTGTCACCTCCATAGGTCCTGTAAGTATGAAGACCAAGACTTTAATGTCGGATTTGAAGTCCAAATATGCTGATAAATCTTGGAATGAGACTGTTCAGCTGGTCCGGAGATGTATGGTAAGAAAATTGCCTTCAAGAAATAGTATATTCGAAAATGCGAATTCAGTAATTAATTCACTCTCATGTCAATTTAAACTCATGTCTGTCTGTTTTCCGTGGAACAGAAAAGAAGATATTTAGCAGATGTCACAGCTGCTCTTTTTCTGTTAGTAGTTTTCACTTATGTGACTGGCGTAGAGACCAGGAGAGAAAAGCATAAACAAAACTGCAGGCCAAGAATATGTAGATCCCCTTAAAAAGAATATAGAGGGTTTGCACTTGCATCACGTTTTTGTGAGCTACCACAGCCATATTGGCGATACTTGGATGTAAACAACAGCATGGATTGCACAGTTAAAGGAGTAGTTCACTTTCAAAACTAAAATTTACAGATAATGTACTCACCCCCTTGTTAAAGAAGATTTTCGTGTCTTTCTTTCTTCAGTCGTGAGGAAATTGTTTTTTGAGGAAAACATTTCAGGATTTCTCTCCATATAATGGACTTCTATGGTGCCCCTGAGTTTGAACTTCCAAAATGCAGCTTCAAAAGGCTCTAAATGATCCCAGCCAAGGAAGAAGGGTCTTATCTAGCGAAACAATCAGTTATTTTCTAAAAACATTTACAGTTTATATACTTTTTAACCTCAAATGCTCGTCTAGTCTAGCTCTGTGTGTACTCTGTGTACAGATTAAGAAATATATAAATTGTAAATGTTTTTAGAAAATAACTGATCATTTCGCCTTCTTTTCGGCTGCATTTAAACTACATTTTGGAAGTTCAAATTTGGGGGCACCATAGAAGTCCATTATATGGAGAGAAATCCTGAAGTTTTTTCCTCAAAAAACAATTTCTTTATGACTGAAAAAAGAAAGACATGAACATCTTGGAAGACAAGGAGGTACATTTTCTCTACATTTTATGTTCTAAAAGTGAACTACTCCTTTAAAGCTGCCACAAGTATTATTTCTTTTGCCGTCTCTGCTTAATGTTAATCAAACAGCAAAAGACAAAGACAAAATAACTCACTGCTCTTGATGGAGGGAATTTTATAGTTTTTATAAGAAACAAAGCATTTTTAATTTCTTACAGTGAAGACTATGCTGTTTTATTTTACGTTCAATTAATTACATTAAAGTTTAATTTGTATCCTTTTTTTTTATTGTATTGCTATCTTTAAATAAATCAATCATATGAAGTTCCAGACCGACTCTCTAAAATTAAAGGTCAATTGTGACTCTTTATCTTGCAATTACGATTTTATACCTCGCAGTTCTGACTTTTATTCTCAGAACTTTTTTCTTTATATCATAAGATTGTGAGTTATAAACTTGGGAGGAAAAAGTCTGAATTGCGAGAAGTCACAATTACCTTTTTAAATATTTTGTATTTCTTATCTGTGGCTAAAACAGGCTTGCTAATACAGTATAATTTAAAACAGTGGGACATTCTAAATTGCTTAATATAAAAAAGCTTGTACTAAGACGGTGACATTAAATGAATCAAATTCAGTATACACCTTACTCATGATGCATGCATTATTAAGGCAAGCCCAGAATATAAATGCAACAAATTAAATTGCTTGATTTATTGTTTGTATTATGGTTTCATTTCCTTGCATTTACATTTTATTATTGCATATATTAAATTTGGCCCTCCAATATCACAGCATTCTTAATGTGCAGTTTAGCATGTTGTGCTCATTTTCTAAGCTCATATACTTGCCGCTATAGTATGTTTTATTAATAATAAGGTGTATACTGAAGTACTTAAGTACTTGGTACAAACCTGGTAAAAATAGCTGGCAGTCAGCTTGCTTTTCTTTCCAGGTGGGTGTTTATATAATATGTGATGCACACTTTGAATATATTAAAAGTACGTGGTGATTTATCATCAAGCTCCAGATATTTCATATGTTAAAAAGCTCTCTTCTGAGAGACTGAGACACTGCAGGCAAAAACACTGTTTTTTCATGCACCTGTCAAGTTGGAGATTTTGGGCTTTTGTTTTTCATAGTGTTTTTTTTTTTTCAGACTAGTGGAAAGAAAACATCCAAAAAACACTGTTAAGTGTTTCTTTTATAGCACTTTATCTATTCGTGTCAGTAGATTTCAATTACAATGCATTATTTTAAAGGCTGTTTTCTAAAAAAAATTTTTTTCTCCTACACTGAGCCATAAATCTCCTCTTCAGTAGCACTTACACACACCACACTTGACATTTGTATTTCTGTCTATATCCTGAAGGTTTTTACAGAGGGATTTGTTCATATATAATTTGCTTGATTTTATGCAACATTTTATTCTCCCAAAAATGGTAAAAAAAAAAAAAAAAAGTTTTTCTGAATTATGGACAATATGAGAGACCCAAAATTTCCTCTATAAAAATGTTTGACTCTAATATGTCTAAGAATTTTGGAACTGACTTTATCCAGTATTTAGATTTTTGTACTAGAAATGTATGCATATTAGCGCGTATTTCATCAAATAATGGCTCATTTGCATATTTAAAACTAACATTTTAGAAAACTTGTAATACAAAAAAATGTTTGCAATTATCAATGTAATCAATCATCTGGGTAAGGAAGGTGATAACTATTAGTTGTTTACCATGGCACTTCAAATAGAGTTGCCAAAATCTATGATGGAAATAGATTATTAGACTATTTGGTGCTTGAATCGCCATCCAGCAGCTTTGTCATTTTTCTAAACATCTCTTTTTGTTGTCTACAAAAGAGAGACTATCATACATGTTTGGAATGACATGAGGATGACTAAATGACATTGTTTATACTACTTAAATTCACATCACACATCAAACCATATAGCATCATACTTTATGTGCTGCTTTATGTGATGTCATATGGTAGAGTTCAAGGTTGGGTCAATTATTGCGCATTAGTATCCAAACTTGGGTCTCACAGACGTCAACCTCAGATTTTTGCCATTATGTGCATGCACAACCCTCCAAATCTATTCCAGATGTGGAGCTCAAGACTGTTGCGGTTTGCATAAATCAGTGCCAAAATAATATGCAAACAGCAGGTCGCTCTCCAGAACCATGATTAAATCTGAGTCTCTCTGAGAAGCTGTAAGGTGCATAATAGTCTGTGTCGGTTGGAAAGTCACTGCAGGATGTGCTCGGGGTTATATTTTTGCCTCAGAAGGTAACATTTCTTCATGAAGCACAAAGATGAGGGATATTTTTCTTTGTAGGAAAAAACAAAAGGAGACAGCAGAGTTTGTGAGCCGATCGCTAAATGTCTTCAGAAGATCAACGAGGCGCTCAACGGTGAGGATGTCCTTGAATTAAACTCAAACTTGGTTCTGTGAATAAAAAATGTCTTTCTCTTTCATATATTTCTTGGTTGTTTGTGTTTCATCTGTAGTGTCCTCCTTGACAGCCATGGTGTCCAAACTAGAGATGATCGCCAAACAAAGAGGGTTTGAGCTTTTTCTACGTACAGATATTGCACTCATATTACAACATTTAACGTTTTTATGCGTTAATGTTAGATAATTAGCAGGAAAAACTTTGTTTTCTTAAAGTCGTCATGAAATTGAAATTTAACTGTTTTTTTAAAGGGGTCATCGGATGCAAAACTCACTTTTCCATGTTGTTTGAACATTAACGTGTGTTGTCAGTTTGTGTACACAACCACCCTACAATGATACAAATCCACCCAGTTGTATTGTTTAATCTTTAAAAGTAATATTGCCTTTTTAAAATCAGCTCATTCTCAGCTTCTTGTGGGTGTGATGACACACAGACAGGCCCCTCCCACGATAGTTGATTGACATGAGCGCCTTACTTTAGACCCGCCCTCACCGAGCTGAAACAGTCCGATTCCGATCGCCATTGACAAGAATGTCTCTGATTAAGTGATTGAGGTGTTCTGTTGTTGGATGTAATAATGAACACAGCAGTCGTCATTTACTCCCGACATCTGAGCCGCTGAAGATGCAGAGGATAACGTTACTTTAGTTTTTAAAAGGAAAGTGCCGATCCCGATCTACATATGCGTCTATGTTCGTGTGAATCATTCGTGATGCATCTTCATCCACAGCAGAAGTGAGGGTTTTTTTTATGCATCTTTGCAAATGACCTTTCTTAATAATGTGCTTGATTAAGTTGTGCAAGTGTGCAAGTTTCGCCGCTAAAGTAAACATTATGGCTTGTCATCCCACGGCAGAGAGGGGCGGGGCAAGCAGAGCTCATTAGCATTTAAAGGAACATGCAGCAGAATAGCTCGCTCTAAAAAGTGCTGATTTTGACAAGATAAAGTGTTTATGGGGCGCTCACACCAGACGTGACTTGCGTGAATAAATCGTGCTATTCGCGTGTAGTTGGAAGCTTGAACATTGAGTTTACTCGTTTCATTCGTGCGTGAAATTCACTTCACAACAGACACGAATTTGTGTCATGGGAGGGGCTTCTGCCACTCGTCAGCGGGAAAGTGGTTGTAAAATACAGTGAATAAGCTCAATTTGCCAGCTTTAGCTTGCTTGTAGTCTCAATATGTATCCATATGTAGCTCAAAATGAATAAAGATCGTTACTTACCAGGTTGTCCGACCTCCTCACTCACTTTCTTCCAAGCAAGATCCTTTTTATTCCTGTTTCTATAAAAGTACAAAGATGTATGGTACAGCTCTGAGTATCCACAGACAGCAACGAGGATTTTGTCCTCCATTATTGTTTTGGATTTCTGCCTCCTTCACTACTAGAGCAAGCTCCTGATTGGTTAACGCGTACCAAATTTTCGCCAAAGTTCAGATTTTTACATTTGCACGTCAAACGGCCAATTTGCGCGAATCGCGCCACAGGAAGGTCTATCGCGTCTTTCCATTGACTTAACATGTAAATCACTCACGCTTAACACTCCATTTGCGTCTGGTGTGAACGCACCATTGCACTACCGTTAAGAAATTTTAACCAAAGTATGTTAAAGAGTTCTCATTAAGACCCTAAAGAATCATACTAACTTGTGGAAAATGGGCATCCGATGACCCCTTTAAATGCCTGTTATTGAACTTTTTGTCAATGCTTCATCCATGCATGATTCTGTGTTTTTTTTTTTTTTTTTTTTTTAATTGAGCATGTAATTAATCATAAATATCCAACAATCAATGGATTGAAGTCCTTACCCTACATTTTGTTTCTTTTTTTTAATACGGAATTTCGCTCTGGTGTAATTTTAAACATTTTTAACAATGTTAAACCAAGTATACTTTTAAATGTTTTGTAAAGAACACAAAAGCGGATAAAAAAGACAACATATTTTATGAATGTATTGTCTCACCTGAAAAATTCCACAGAAGCTTGCATGGCATTAAAAAATAAAAACAAATAAACAAACACTCAAATGTGTGTCACAATATGGTCAGAGCTAACTTGTACGACTAATAGGAAAAGCAGGGCTTATTCTGGAAAACCTGTTTGAATACAGTCATTATTTTTGCACTTCGACTTTTTGACACCAGAGGCATACATAATATGCCTTTAAATTCATCTGAAGTTTCTTTTTTTTTTTTTTTCAGACTGTGTATTGACATGGACATCTTTGTTTGCTTTTCCCTACAATTTAATACTTTGTCAATATTTTCAAACCTTGGATGAGTTTCAGATTTCATCGCTGTTCCTTAAAACTCTTTGTGCAGCTGGTTCTTGTCATTTAAGCTGACACACTCCTGTTGTTTTTTCTTAGATTGGGGTCACATATGAGTCCCACAGAGACGGTGTGTTACTTGACAGCAGACCTGTTTTACATCGAGGTGGTGTTGCTTTTGGGGGGACGAGTGGAAGATGTGAGGGTGGCCCATCATGGCGAAGCTCCTGTGGTGAGACAATGTGCTTATTAGTTTGTGGAAAAGATTCTGTGAGATGCATTAAAGTGGTTTGGTTTCGTTTGTAGTCCAGCCCATCACTCCGTCAGTTGTTAAGGTGAATAGAAATGTTCTTTACTTCAAGAGACATATGTATTGAAATAAACTAGTGTTTTAATAGAGTAAAAATGGTTGATGTATTCCCACAGGATGAAGAAATTTCAAGAGTTCTCTCTAAAGTTGGATGACCTTGCGTCTTTTTACAACATCCTAGGAGACAGGTATTTACTTCCGGTTTCTAATTGTAACAATTTATACTGCTTACTGTATATGTGTGTCTAATATTTTGAGTGTGCTCTGTCAGTGATGTCAAGATTAAAATCTACACCTCTCTGCGGCACCTGGAGACTGATCTCGTCAAAATATCTCATTTACCAAGGTGTGGAAAACTGGTCAACACTTCACATGTTTCTCAAGATGAAAGTCTATTATCATATAATGCGATGAACCGTGTCTCCTCTAGATCTTTGAGAGAAAGTGATCTTCACGTTGACCTCATTATGAACGGCAGGATTGGGAACGTCCAGCCAGGCAAAGAGGGTATGAGGGAAAAATGCGAGTGTTTGATTAGCATTTTTTATGCGAAATATTACTGTTCTTTCATGCATTCTTCCTCACAGGAGCTCCAATGACAATCAAGTACTACATTAGTCCATTAGATGTTCTCATGGGGTTGTCAAGCACAGGTATTAAAACACTACCTTCTAATCCAGTGTTATTTTAGTTTTCATATTATAGCATTCATACTTTTTTTTTTTTTTTTTTTTTTTTTAAGGTTTCATTTTAGTTGTTTTTTTGTGTGTGCGTGCTTTTTGTCCTTTCAATATAATTTTAAATTATGTTTGTTTGTTTTTACAGTTTTAGTGTTATTTTAGTTTTTATATATTATACAGTTATGTTTTCAGTTTACTTTTTTAAATTTAAGATTTAATTTTAACTTAAGGTTAAGATTATTCATTTAGTTGGCTGGTTGTTTTTACATGCTTTTGTCATTTTCATTAGTTTTATTAATGTTTATTTTTCATTTCAATAGCTTTTTTTAATTTTCTGTATTTGTAATTTCTTTTAAATGCACTTTTTTTCATCCAGTGTTTTATTTATTTTTTAAGCCTCTTTTAAGTCTCTTTTGCTCACCAAGCCTGCATTTATTTGATCCAAAGTACAGCAAAAACAGTAAATATTTTTACTATTTAAAATAACTGTTTTCTATTTGAATATATTTTAAAATGTACTTTATTCCTGTGATTATTTTTTTTTTTTTTATCATTACTCTAGCCACATTAGTCATTTTAATATTCTGAATTGATGCTCAAAAATATTATTATTATTATTATTATTATTATTGTTGTTGAAAACAGCTCAGTAGATTTTTTTCCCCAGGTTTCTTTGATGAATAGAAGGTTCAGAAGAACAGCATTTATATGAAATATAATATTTTGTAACATTATAAATATCTTCATCACATCTGATCAATTTAAAGCATCCTTGCTAATTTCTTTCCACAAAAATTATACTGACTTTGGAGTGGTATAGTGTATAATGTTATAAAAAGCTTTTAATTTGAGATAAATGCTGATCTTTGGATCATTCTATTAATCAAAGAAAAAAAGTACTTCACTGTTTTTAATAATAATAATGATGATGATAAATGCTTCTTGAGCAGCAAATCAGTATATTAGAATGATTTCTGAAGGATCATGTGACACTGAAGACCGGAGTAATGATGCTGAAAATTCTTTTCAACTATTATTATTAACAACGGTTTTCATTTTAGTTTTACTAAACTATAATAACCCTGTTTAATATTAATATGTGAGTGTATATTATATGTGCGCATATTGTTTATGTATAGTGTTGGGGAAAGTTAATTTTAAAAGTAATGCATTACAATATTGAGTTACTCCCTAAAAAAGAAACAATTCACGTTACTTAGTAACTTTTTATGGAAAGTAATGCGTTGTTACTTTTGCGTTACTTTTTAAATCTGGGCAGGGCTTGCTTGCTTGTTTTTAATATAAAAAGTTATATTTTTGGCAAATGTAAAAGCCTTTTAAATAAAAAAAAACATGTTAGATTATCTTGAGTAATTTGTGTTTATTAGTATGGATGAATTGGATCATCGAAGGTTGGCAGCAAAGACATCAGTTAATAAAATGGGATTAAATACGTAAAGCATATTTGTATTTAACATATTTAATTTGACTGTTTTTATTCATTTTGAAGAACACTGTATCTGTTTTTTAGTGAGTGAGATGAATTAATGCATGTTCACATTTATTCTAGAACTAAAGTAACATCTTACAATTTCTCTCAACATGGGGACAGGAGATCTTTTAATCAATAAATGTGGGGAAAGTAACTGGCGTTACTTATTTGAAAAAGTAACTCAGATATTTCCTTGTCAATTAAAAGTAATGCGTTACTTCACTAGTTAATTGGAAAAAGTAATATTATGTAACTTGCGTTACTTGTAATGTGTTACCCCCAACACTGGTTATGTATGTATGTTTGTGTGTAAGTTATGAATAATTTCTATGATGCTCTCATAAATCTATATAGGTGAGGTTGGCAGTGGCCAGATTGCTTTGGTAACAGTGGGAAGCAGTGAGGTCTCTCACAGGCTACAGATGGAATCGCTGATCTCCTCTCCACCTCAAGTCGACTCTTTCGGGTGAGTAGTGGAGTGGTTCATACCAGCTGTCTTTAACAATTGTGATTTAAATTGTGATTATTGCCTAATGGTTAGGGTTTTGTGCCGCTAACACAATGGGTGAGTAGAGACTGACAAAGAAATGGGAAGTAGTAGTCAGTCACCCCAGACAAAGACAATATTGGTGCAATATTGATTTTTTTAGTTTTTTCCTGACCCTTATTATATCAGCCAAAATTAAATCTTTATAATTTTTGTGCTCTAGGTTTCCAGTGTTTCAGCCGCTCACTGAATCCTCCTCAGAATTACTTCCTGCCACCTTTCTTCTCAAGCTACAGCCGCCGTTACCCATGCTTATTTCCTTCATAGAGAAAATGGGCCAAATCACAGGTGCATTACGCATTGAGAACATTTGCTAAGTAGCAGGTCTCTTAAAGCAGTTGTTCAATTCTAGAACAAACATTTCCAGATTTCGTCATCCAAGACGTTCATGTCTTTCTTTCTTCAGTCGTAAAGAAATTGTTTTATTAAGGAAAACATTTCAGGGATATTCTCCATGTAGTGGACTTCTATGGCGGCTGAGAGTTTGAACTTCCAAAATGCAGTTTAAATGCAGCTTCAAAGAGCTCTAAATGATCCCAGCCGAGGAAGAAGGGTCTTATCTAGCAAAACAAACAGTTATTAAAAAACAAATCACAATTTATAATTTTTAATTTCAATTTTTAGTGTAATTTACTTACAGTTAGGGTATGTCGAAAAAAGGGCATTTGTCCCCCTTGTGCGTTTACTTTGTACACACTGGGTCAGTTTTTGTTTACTTAGCCTAACTTTATGGACTGGGAACGCACAGAGTTCATGCAGAGCTAGACAAGATGAGCATTTGAGGTTAAAAAGTATATCAATTATACTTGATCACTTGTACATAAATAAATAAATAATATTAAATAACCGACCATTTTGCTACATAAGACCCTCCTTCCTCGGAAGTTGCATTTTGGAAGTTCAAACTTGCGGGCACCATAGAACTCCACTATAAGGAGAGAAATCCTGATTTTTTTTTTTCCTCAAACTTAATTTACTCACTCCCTTGTCATCCAAGATGTTTCTTTCTTTCTATCTTTCTTTCTTTTTCTTTCTCTTTCTTTCTTTCTTTCTTTCTTTCTCTTTCTTTCTTTCTTTTTCTTTCTTTCTCTTTCTTTCTTTTTCTTTCTTTCTTTCTCTTTCTTTCTTTTTCTTTCTCTCTTTCTTTCTTTCTTTCTTTTTCTTTCTTTCTCTTTCTTTCTTTCTTTCTCTTTTTCTTTCTTTCTTTCTTTCTTTCTCTTTCTTTCTCTTTCTTTCTTTCTTTCTTTCTTTCTCTTTCTTTCTCTTTCTTTCTTTCTTTCTTTCTTTCTTTCTTTCTTTCTTTCTCTTTCTTTCTCTTTCTTTCTTTCTTTCTTTCTTTCTTTCTTTCTTTCTTTCTATTTCTTTCTTTAGTTGTAAAGAAATTGTTTATTGAGGGAAACATTTCAGGAATGTTCCTCATATAGTGGACATTTATGGTGCCTTTGAGTTTGAACTTACAAAAAGCAGTGTAAATGCAGCTTCAAAGGATCAGTTATTTTCTCAAAAAAGACAATTTATAGCTTTTAACTTCAAATACTCATCTTGTCTAGCTCTGTGTCAAAAAACCTCCCTTTTTTTTCCCTCCAACTTCAAAATCGCTGTTTTACATTTTTTTTGTAACGGGCCTTTGTCCCTCATGCACGTTTATTTGGAAAACACTCGGTCGGTACTTCTGCAGCGATGTAGGATGATTTGGAGGTTGGAGAAAAAATAAGATGGCATTTTTTGACATACCCTAACTGTATAAGCTAGACTAGACAAGTTTTCCTCAAACTTAATTTACTCACTCCCTTGTCATCCAAGATGTTCATGTCTGTCTGTCTTCCTTCCTTCAGTTGTAAAGAAATTGTTCTTTGAGGGAAAACATTTCAGGAATGTTCTCCATATAATAAACTTCAATGGTGCACTCAACTTTGAACTTCCAAAATGCAGTTTAAATGCAGCTTCAAATGGCTCTAAATGATCCCAGCCTAGTAAAATGGTCTTATCTAGCGAAATGATCAGTTATTCTCTAAAAAAAAAAAATTACTTTATAACCTCAAATGCTCACCTTATCTGGCTCTGTGTCAACTCTGTGTATTCTGGTCCAAGACATTTAGGGTATGTCGAAAAACTCCCATCTCATTTTCTCCTTCAACTTCAAAATTGCTGTTTTACCTTTTTTTTTGTAAAGGGCAGTTGTCCCTCCTTGTGCGTTTACTTTGTAAACACTGGGTCGGTATTTCTGCGGTGATGTAGGACGATTTGGAAGTTGGAGAAGAAAATGAGAAGGGAGTTTTGTCATACACTAACTGCATAGTTGTGGACTCAAGTTGCATGACTCAAGACTTGACTCTGACTCGAGTCCTAAATTAGTTGACTTGTGACTTGACATAATCAAAGAAGACTTGCAACTCGACTTGACCCTGTGACTCGGAAAGTCTTTATCGCCTATCTTATAAAAAAAAGCAGTTCTGATCAGTATAGGCTGGTTACTGAAGTATACGTATGACTGGTATAATTAGCGCAGCTTTTGGCACTGAGCCAGAGAGGGACTCACTAAGTGAGCGCTTCTATTGTTTTTATTCACACAATGGTTAGGATATTTAATGGTTTAGACATTTAAATTACACAATCACTTTAAACCACTTATAAGAAGAAGAAAAAGAAACACCAATGTATATTGAAACAGCAATAGCGTAATAATTGGCTAAACATTTCAAACTTAATTATTTATTTTTTTCACGGCAAACACTTGTATGCAGCCAACATATAAAGTTCCCGTTTACCTGCCACTCACTTTCAACTCTTGCAATAAATGGCTGAATTCATGAGTTGTAAATCAGACAGGCTCTAAATGGTAGCGCACATATAAGCCCTAAACTAAGCCATCAACTGTGATTATTATGAACTTGTTTAAACACAAAATACATTTAATTGCATGTGTAAATATGCATATTTGTGTGTTTGAATAGCTACGGTTTTGCCGTGAATAATTGTGCATGCATCGTTTGTTAAACCAGCTGAACTCGACATTAATTCAGCATCTAGAATTATTAAATTATTATTTATAATTATATATATTTTTTCATTGTATAATAACAAAGAGAGTGCAGTGCCATGATTATAACTATTATTGCGCTCGTCTGCATGACGGCATGAAATTTGAACAATTTATCAATAGGATTTGTTGATGGAATAGTCAACAATAATAATATAGAGCTATAAGAAAACTCATCCAATCCATCTTTTAAACCCATTCACTGATGGTTTCTTTTTATTTTACATTTGTATACATTATAACTATTGTTTTATATTAACTTTTCCGCTTCGTTTCATGTATCTCTTTAAGTAATTAACATTTTGTATCAATGTATAAAGTACCATAAATGTTTTGTAAATAATACCCAACAATCATGTCAGTAAAGCTATGTTTATTTCAGTAGGTGGTGATAAATGAGCATCTGTACGTATTAGCAAGTTATTAAATATTTGACTTAATTAATTAAAATCACTGAATCGTTAAAGTAACAGTGGACTTAAAATAAATTAATTCAGTTAGGCCTATATTTGTTCACAAACAATTCCCCAATGAAACATAACTAATATCTTTTATTATACCTGCTGTAGACTATTATTGGCTTTACATTTACCGCAGTAATTACTACAGAGACACTAATTTGTGCAAACAGCTCTTCTTAAGGACTTGAAGCTTATAGTTGAGAACTTGCAACTAGACTTGGACTTGCTCATCTTGACTTGGGACTTGTCTGTATTGACGCTGGACTTGACTCGAGACTTGAATGCGAAGAGTTCATGCAGAGCTAGACGAGATGAGCAGTTGAGGTTAAAAAGTAAATTGTACATTTTTTAAAAAATATATGTATATAAAATAACCAACCATTTTGCTAGATAAGACCCTTCTTCTGGGCTGGGAGAGAAATCCTGAAATGTTTTCCTCAATTTCTTCACGAGTGAAGAAAGACATGAACATCTTGGGTGAGTACATTATCTGTAAATGTTTGATCTGTGAGTGAACTTCTCCTTTAAAATTACACAGATGGTGCAGCTGAAAAACCCCAGCAGGTGGAGCCTCTACCTCAACTTCTCATGAAAACCTGCAAAATGCTGAAGTCGGAGATCTTTTGGACTGAAGGGGTTCAGTTTGTTGTGGTCTGTTTGCAACTCAAGCTTCACATAAACAACCATGTTTGCCTTGCCATGATAATGATACACTGCAAAGAGAGATTACGGGATATTCAGAGCTTTTGTTTGCTTCGTTACTCGCTACTTTACGTTAATTGTGCTTGGCATTCATTTCTGCTAGAAGATGTTTATTTTGGGTCGGCAGAAGCTGACAATCATTGATTTGCTCTTCTCTGTTTCGGTCTTATTTACCTTGGTTACCGTCTTTAATGTTTCTCAGCCGTTGCCCGCCTCGGAGTACCACAGCTATGTGTTCCCTGGGGCCGAATGGGGCCGAGAGTCCTGGAAAGGAGCCTTAATTCACACAGTCCCCTTCACACACCCCGGCCACGTCCCTGCCTTACTGAATATCCTTCGCCATCAGTCTGCCATCAACGTCCTGCTGGCAAGCTGTTTCAGTGACCACAACCACCACATAGGTTATTAATACAGCTTATTCATGCATTCGGCCGGTGTTCTCCTGGCCGTCTCAGACTCATTTAAGATGGAGACTTCTCGCTTTACTTCTGTTGTAGACGCTGACTTGCTGTATGACATGAGATGTGAGATCCTTCCAGAATCAGACCACTGCCTATCTGTTACATTCAGCATTGATGATAACAACCACCTGGCTGTTCGTAAGGACCATTACACAATACACAATACACACTATATTACAAATATGCATTGTGTGCAGAGCAGATTCACTATACTATATATTCAGCATCATATTTTGGCACAATCCTGTGGAAACCAGTCGGCACATGTACAGAAGAAGTTCACTTCCATAGCAAAAATGTACAGATCATTTACTCACCCCCTTGTCCTCATCTCACCAAGATGTTCATGTCTTTCTTTCTTCAGTCGTGAAGAAATGTTTTTTTGAGGAAAACATTTCAGGAATCATCTCCATATAATGGACTTCTATGGTGCCTGCAAGTTTAAACTTCCAAAATGTAGTTTAAATGCAGCTTCAAAGGGTTCTAAACGATCCCAGCCGAGGAAAAAGGGTCTTATCTAGCAAAAAAAAGTACAATTTGTATACGTCGAAAATACGCCCAACTTCAAAATCGTCCTAAATCGTAGTTTTAACCTTTTTATTTATTTAATTTTTTTTTGTAAAGGGTGTTTGGTGGTCTTTGCACTTAGTAAACACAGGGTCAGTACTTCTGCAGCGATGCAGGACAATTTTGAAGTTGGAGGAGAAAATGAGATGGAAGTTTTTCGACATACCCTAACTGTCTTGAACCAGAATACACAAGAGTACAGGCCGAGCTAGAGGAGACGAGCATTTCAGATTAAAACGGTATATAAATTGTAATATTTTAGTTAGATAAGACCCTTCTTCCTCGGCTGGGATCGTTTAGAGCCCTTTGAAGCCGTATTTTGGAAGTTCAAACTTGTGAGCACCATAGAAGTCCACTATATGGAGAGAAATCCTGAAATGTTTTCATCAAAAAACTATTTCTTCATGACACTAACATCTTAGATTTCAAGGGGATGAGTAAATTATCTATACATTTGTTCTAGAAGTGAACTTCTCCTTTAAAATATCTTTTTCTATACTAGTTCAGGTGATGCTGGCAGATTCTCATCAGATGAGCTGCAGACTTCTGATGCCTGATTTTGTGGATCATAAATTGGACGACTACGTTTCAAGAGTCCTAATGCGGTGCGTCCAACAGTTTGCATCACTTTGCATATGCTCACTAATTAGGGTGTCATTTTTGCATTTAATTATGTTAGCTATATTAAGAAACTCGAAGCTTAAAGAGTTGGTTAATAAAATAAAAATTGGCATCAGTTCAATCAGTTTTTCAAATCAAATTCGTGAGACTTGTTCATCTTCAAAACAAGAATGAAGACATTTGTAATGAAGCATAAGAGATTTGTTCACATAAAACTTTGTTTCAGAAAGTTGAAGCCTGTAGGTTGAAGGTTGTAAAAGAAATCCGCATGAATGCAGCTGTTTGATCAAAATCTTTCAATGTGACCCTGGACCACAAAACCAGTCGTAAGTATCAAATAAGCTTTCCATTGATGTATGGTTTGTTGGGATAGGATAATATTTGGTTGCGATGTAACTATTTGAAAATCTATAATCTGAGGGCGCACAAAAATCAAAACATTGAGAAAATTGCCTTTAAAGTTGTCCAAATAAAGTTCTTAGCAATGTATAATACTAATCCGTAATTAAGTTTTGATATATTTATGGTACGAAATTTACAAAATATCTTCATGGAACATGATCTTAGATTAGGATTTAGATTTTTGGCACAAAATACAATGTATTTTTGGCTATTGCTACAAATATACCTGAGCTACTTAAGACTAGTTTTGTGGTCCAGTGTCACATATAAACATTGATCGCATAAGACATGGTCAAGCTCAAATGTGTTTGCCTGGTGGAGGACAGAAATATCTCAGGTTTCATTCTGAATATCCACTTTTGTGTTTCAAACATGAACTAAATCTTATGGGTTTGTAACAACATGGTGGAACAATCCCTTTAAAGGAACACTCCACTCCACTAGCATAGCTTAGCATAGATCATTGAATCCTATTAGACCAATAGCATCACGTTCAAAAATGACCAACGAGTTTTGGTTTTTGTCCTATTTAAAACTTGACTCTTCTGTAGTTATATCGTGTACTAAGACCGGTGGAAATGCAAAGCTGCGAGTTTCTAGGCCGATAAGATTAGGAACTACACTACGATTCCGGCGTAATAGTCAAGGAAGTTGGTGCTGTAATAAGGCTGAAGCAGGAGCAGTAATACTACGCAGCACATGTGCAAATGCTAAACTAGCTGGGAACTCATTTCTGATAATACGCCCCCTGCTTCAGTCATATTACAGCAGCAAACTTCCTGGACTATTACGCCGGAATCGTAGTGTAGTTCCTAATCTTATCGGCCTAGAAACTCGCAGCTTTGCATTTCCACCGCTCTTAGTACACGATATAACTACAGAAGAGTCAAGTTTTAAATGCAACAAATATGGAAACTCGTTGGTCATTTTTTGAACACGATGCTACTGGTCTAATAGGATTCAAAGATTTGTGCCAAGCTATGCTAAAAGTGATATCGCCAGAACGGCTGAATGGACTTCAAAACGGTAAAAATCAACTTATTAACTCGGGGGGGAGTTGGAGAATGAGCCTATTTCCAAAAAAAGTGGAGTGTTCCTTTAAAGCAAAAACGAGGTTATGGACTGACATAATTCTCTGAAAGCTCTGCATATTTCCACAGAATTCAAACACGCTCTTATTTGTAGAGTCTAGACGATCCATGTTTACCAAATATTTTGCTTTCACCTTCCTGTAAACATGTTTTCAGGTTTTATGTTTAAAGCAATTCTGCAGATTTCTACCTCAAAATGCCCAGAAAATATGATTCAAAGTGAGCCTTGTCCCAGACCGCTGCTTGTTCTCTGGAAACTCCCTCTGTTTATGAATCATCCTTCACCCATTTGTTTTTCTTTCCAGATGCATGTCCATCCCCATTACGATGAGGGCCATACGCAGGAAAGCGGCCGGACGGACGGCACCTGCATTACCTGTGGCCGACACTGAGTCCTCTACTCCGATGGAGAGCACCTCGACTCCCCATTCTGACCAGTCTGTTCCTGATATCATCAGTGACGTCTACCCATCTGCCTCTGTTTCCCATGAGGCTGTTGAGGATGAGAGCATGGCCTCTCCTGAAGGTTACCATGTTATGTCTGTTGCTGCCCCAGCGGCTGATAATGCCAATACAGATGCTGTTGCCAACCGTTCCCCCTGTGCTTCTCTAGGTGTCTATTCACACTGGGCAACCAGTGGACTTCCTGCAGAGCTTCTATAGTACAAGGAGAGATTTTACTACAGAGAATATTTTATAAGACTTCCTTCACTATTTTAGTCAAATCTTAAATCTTTAAATAAAGGTGTGTTATCTTAAATGCTTCTAGAAAGGGGTTTTATTCCATGATTGCAGGTCTGACTACAAGTCAGCAAGAAAACAGGGCCCGTATTCACAAAACATTTTATCTTGGCACTAAGAGTTCTCCTAAATAACAAGAGTTTTCTCTTAAAACCTATTCACAAAGCTGCTGAGACAAACTTTTACTAAGGAATAGAGAAGTCTTAAGCTGAGATTAAAGGCGGGGTTGACCTCATTAGCTATGGATGATGTCAGCATGCTCATTAACTACGCACACAGTGATTGGCTGATAGGGGAGGAGTCTCTGTCATTAAAATATTGCAGGGGGCGATATTATGTTGCCATATTCAAATAAAGGTTTAAAAATGTCAATTAGTGTCAATTAAACAAGTATATGTTCAGCTAATTGTCAGCCTCTTATGTGTGTGCTTCTCATAAACAGTTAGCAGATATGCACATAAACAACATTTTAATTGACCGACTAGAATAATCATGGCTGATAGTAAGACATGCAAATGTAAAAGAAAACCAAACTGGACTCAAGAACAGCTTCTTACCCAACCTGTTAATGAAGACAAGGAAATAGTCAAAGGAAAATAGTAGAGTATGGATAACCTCCAAAACCAAAAAAGATTCGTGGGAAAACATATGCGTGACAATAAATGCAACATATTCCTAAAATGTTTACATTTTAGCCCTGCTTAAAAAAAAATGGAAACCATTACAAAAATGTATGTTTTTACTGGTTAAAATATAAATTGTATTGGTTTTAATGGTAACTGTAATGGTGGCTGTTAATATCTACTGATAATTGGTCACCTTCTATTGGTGGCGTGTTAAAACCACTAAATCCTAATGGAATATGTCCCAAAAAACAGTAGAGGAAACCATTTATTAATGATTTTAATGGTTAAAATTGTGATTGATTGGATATTGTGCATGATTGCTTGTCTTAATCGTTGAATCACAAAATATTACTGAACAAACTACAAAGTCCTGCATTTTTAAATGCATGTATTTCACGCATGGATTGCTTCTGACAGCACTGCAGAAGCTAGCTTGTATGTGCCTATGAGACACCCCTTAGCATTTCTGCCAAGCTCGAAAATTGACACTCCATCGAAAGCATAAAAATACTCTGCTTTGGCGAGTATATGAAACTGTTACTTGCCAATTGGTGCAATTTATCAAATTGCATTTTGGAAAACGCTACAAGTACTAACCATCTTCCCAAATGTGTAATGAGAATCATTTATAAATCTGTGCTCGGCAAAATGGATTCCGCCAGAATAGCCTATTTTATCAAGTAACTCATTCCTGCATTATTCACATAAATTCACAAAGTAAAATCTGTTTGTACCTTGTGGTCCAGGATCTTGGTCCAAGAATTTTGTTGTCGTTTTAAATGCTCAAGACACTTAATTATCTAATCTAACTGTATAAAATAAAACATCCAACTAAGTGCCTTTTTTTTTTTTTTTAACTAAGAATATTTTAAAAAAGGCCCATAAATACATGCAGCTTCAAGGAATATTTTCCATTAGATAATGTGAAGCACATGCAGAGCATTCAAGTTTAGTTAATACAGGCACACAACTAAAATAATATGTATCCTGCTCTAAATGTCACATCTGGACATTTGGGAACAAAATGTGCAGTGGACATTTTTTTCTTTATTACCGTGAATAGAAAAAAAATAGTTTTTTTTTAAGTTAAATTATAGGACTGCATACAGTAACGCGTTGCTTTAATAAAGTTTGATAGCTGTATTATTATAATGTCAATACATCTGGATAGAGTACTGTTTAGCTGTGGTGGAGTACTTCAAAACAGCTATGACAATACAATCTCTTATAAATGTGGCCTAAAAGCATTGGTTGCATTGCATTACTGCCATTCACAAATCTTCTCCTGTGACCTCATAGAAAAGTAATGTCCATTGTATGCAGAGTAGAAGTAGTAGGTACTTTTCGCCTAATCTTTCAAGAGTACTGTACATTCAGACATTCATAGGTTTTTCACCTACTATTTTATAGGGAGAGTATTGCATTACTTTAAAAAGTATAACTAATCCTGTTACTTAATCTTTTATATGGAAAGTAATATTTTAGTCCTATGAATTCAGACTGTTTTTTTTCTGTTTTTCAACTACTATTTTCTAGGGAAGAGTGTTGGGGAAAGTTACTTTTAAAAGTAACACGTTACAATATTGCATTACTACTTTAAAAAGTAACTAATCATGTTACTTAGTATCTGTTTTTTTTATGGAAAGTAATCTTTTACGAGTACTTTTCATTCAGGTATACTTCTGTTTTTTCACCTACAATAGTAGGGAACAGTGTTGAGGAAAGTTACTTTTAAAAGTAACGCATTACAATATTCCATTACTAATTTAAAAAGTAACTAATCCTGTTACTTATCTATTTTTATGGAAAGTAATCTTTTATGTGTACTATGAATTCAGACAGAGTTTTTCACCGACTATTTTGTTAGGAATAGTGTTGGGGAAAGTTACCTTTTAAAAGTGATGCATTACAATATTGTGTTAATAAGTGACTAATCCTGTTACTTAATATCTTAATATATTTTATGAGTACTGTAAATTCAGGCATACTTCTGTTTTTTGCATGCTATTTTGTAGGGAATGGTGTTAGGGAAAGTTGCTTTTAAAAGTAATGCTGTATTGTTAGTTCTTTAAAAAAGTAATTCTGTTACTTAATATCTATTTTTATGGAAAGTAATCTTTTGAGTACTATGAATTCAGACATGCTTCTGATTTTCACCTAATGTTTTGTAGGGAAGTGTGTTGGGGAAAGTTACTTAAAAGTAATCCATTCTAACATTGCATTGCTACTTTAAAAAGTAACTTATCCTGTATATAATTATTTTTTTATGGAAGTTAATCTTTTGAGTACTGTAAATTCACTGTAAAAAGTTGTCACCAGTTTCAACTTAACATTTTAAGTTAAATTAACATAACTACAAGTAATTTTAACTAATTTTATTGTCATGAGTTAAAGTAACTTGAAGTTTTAAGTTGATTTAACTTAAAATTTTAAGGCAGCTGCTGAACTTACGTTTTTAAGTTGAAACTAGTGATTTCTTTTTACAGTGTTCAGACATAATTCAGTTTTTCACGGAAGTGTGTTGGTAAAAATTACTTTTAAAAGTAACTCATTGCAATATTGCATTACTTCCTTACTACATAATAAATAGTTATTTGTTAAAGTTGTAACACAAAATTCTAATGTTACTTTTAAAAGTAGCTTTTCCCAACACTGTTCCCTACTAAATAGTAGGTGAAAAACTGAAGTATGCCTGAATTTACAGTACTCACAGTAAGATTACTTTTCATAAAAATAGATACTACGTAGATACTTTAGATACTATGTAATAGGATTGGTTACTTTTGACCTATTTTTTTGGAAAGTAATCTTTTATGAGTATTATGAATTCAGTTTTCCACCTACTATTTAGTAGGGAACAGTGTTGGGGAAAGTTACTTAAAAGTAATGCATTCTAACATTGCGTTTCTACTTTAAAAAGTAACTAATACTGTTACTTAATATCTATTTTTACAGAAAGTAATATTTTATGAGTACTGTGAATTCAGACATCTGTTTTTCGCCTACTATGTAGTAGGTAACAGTGTTGGGGAAAGTTTTAACAGTAATGAGTTACAATATTTTGTTATTTCATTAAAAAAGTAACTGTTACTTTTTATGAAAAAGTACTGCGTTATTACTTTTACGTTACTTTTTCTCATGTGTTATTTAACATTTAATTATTGCAGGTTTGTTTCATATTCTAAGTTTGCATATCACTGTTTTTTTAATTAATTGAGAGATACTAAATCTGTATTTGTGCAATGAGATGAGCAAAACAAAAAAAGACTAAAAGTGCTACCTTTGGAGAGACTGGAGTGTGAATCTGGCCTGGCTCCTGGTTAAATGCCTTCTCAATTTTTTTTTTGTTGACTTCAATGGTTTGCACACCATCCTACAAAGGGAAGAACGGTTTAATATGACTAAAATCTCAGATTTTGCAGATTCAATATCTAACATTTAACTTTCCCTCCTTTTAAAAGTAACTCATCCTGTTACTTAGTATTTTTTTATGGAAAGTAATCTTTTATGAGTGCTGTGAATTCAGACATACTTCTGTTTTTCGCCTACTATGTAGTAGGTAACAGTGTTGGGAAGAGTTACTTTTAAAAGTAATGCATTACAATATTGCGTTACTACTTTAAAAAGTATCTAATTGTGTTGCTTGGTATCTATTTTAATAGAAAGTAATATTTTATGAGTATTATGAATTCAGACATACTTCTGTTTTTCGCCTACAATGTAGTAGGTAACAGTGTTGGGGAAAGTTTTAACATTAATGAAGTAACAAAATATTGTAACGCATTGAAGTAACTTACTTTTTATGAAAAAGTCACTGTTTTCATTGTTTTGAGGAATACTAAGTGTATTTGTGCAATGAGATGAGCAAAAAAAGATGACATTTACTAAAAGTGCTACCTTTGGAGAGACTGGAGTGTGAATCTGGCCTGGCTCCTGGTTAAATGCCTTCTCAATTATTTATTTATTTATTTTGTTGACTTCAATGGTTTGCACACCATCCTACAAAGGGAAGAACTGTTTAATATGACTAAAACCCTCAATTTTGCAGCTTCAATATCTGACCTTTAACTTTCCCTCCAAGTTCACTCCAAATCTCAGGTTTCATGGCCATTTTCAAAACCACATTTCAAGCAGCTGGCTTGAGGTTTTCTTCCTGTTGTTTCGGTATCACATCTGCACATGTGTGTCCGTGTGTGCCAGCCTGCATCAGTAGAGCCCCAGAGACAGGAAGTAGATAGCGTTCTTGGGTTGCATACCGTTGAGGCAGAGCGTTTGGCTGTTAAGGCTTTCTCTGGCTTGGCATTTGACCTCAGTCCAGACAGCCAGCAGACCGCTGATTGGTACCATGCAAGCCAAACAGACCAGTCCAAAGTAGACGCTAAAACTCGCTTCCAAGAAAAACTAACTTTTGTGCAACTCGGCATGTTTTACAGACTCTGCGCTTGATAGATGGATAATAAATGAATACATAATTAACATCAGCCACTGGCATTTAAAAACATCTTTATAAAAAATGTGTGGTCTGGACATTTGGCCATGTTTGTTGTCCAAGACATTAGTCCCAGAATGCAGTTGTAAGATCGTTGGCATCAACCCTATTCACCTTTGCATTTGATAAAGTGTAAGATATTGGCTTCTAAAACAATGCGTGTCCACCCATTCAGGGCCACCAGCACAAACAACAATGTCAGCACTTGCAAGCAATCAGGAACTTTGTATTGTCGCTACAACATAAAGGTCACAGGCGTTTACTAATTGATGGGAGTTTCATGGAAGTAATTCCTGGACAAAAATACCCTTGTGTATGATTCCTGTTTTGTTCAGAGTAAAAGGCTTCCGTTAATAGTCCCAGATGGCTTTATTCTGCACAGGAAGTCTGTTACTCACAATAGAACACGCAGTAAAGGACACAGACTAGTTTGCTTCTAAAGGAAACATGTCCTGCCACTGATATTAATATTATTTTATTAATGGCCCCTCGAGTATAACACAATTCTCAAATGCAGCAATACTAAATTCAGTTTATCTTAATCCAGAAATGTTTATAAAGTGGCAAATTTAGTAGACATGAAGTCAGTGTCCCACAATTTCTTACATGGTACTATGTGAAATATGAACATGCAACCACAAAGCAGATTTATAAAATTAACGCCTGATAAATGGCATTGCATTAAGTCTTAATTCACCCTTTCATAATTTAAAGCCTAAAAAGGTCTTAAATTTGTGCAGAAAGTCTTAAATTCATAAGGTAATATGACATAAATTGTTGCATGCATTGCAAAAAATGAATACCTTCCTCAGTATTTTTATTTAGTTTTCCAATAGAAACACAATTTAACATACAAAGTTTCCTCATGCTTAAAACAAAAACTCTATTTTCTCATAAAACAAAACTACTTCTCCAGTTTCACAGACAAGGCTTAAGCCTAGTCCTAGACTAAAATGTGAGTCTTAGCTGTTTCAAGTGAAAGAAAGGTGCACTGATTGATCTTAAAGGAGAAGTTTACTTCCAGAACAAAAATTCAGAGATTTTTCTCCATTTAGTGGACTTCAATGGTGCCTAGGAGTTCCAAAATGCAGTTTAAATGCGGCTTAAAATGATCCCAAATGTGGTTGTAAATAATCCCAGCCAAAGAAGAAAGGTCTTATCTAGCGAAACAAACGGTTGTTATTATTATTTTTTTTAATTACAATTTATATAGAGACAGAGCGCATTTAGGCCACGCCCACACCGAGGGGGAAAACAATCCAACATTCTCCACTGACTTTGTGTTACGGGAAGCGGACTCCTTGTCATTTCTGACTTATAACAAAAAACAGAACAGTGTCTAAAAGCTGCTATGAGACAAGGTGTACAGTAAACAAGATAAAAAAAACACGAAACTACATTTTTAAAAGCTGTCGACCCAAAAAACGTGTGTTTAAGGACACAAATAGTTGTAGATGTCTGATTATTTCAAGTTGGGCCATTCAGTTGGATTATTTCTCCAACAAAAGGAAGGTAAGGAAAAGGTGCACTGACATGGACCAATAAAATTTAGTTTCTAAATATATCTTCTCCTTTTAGGGTGGTGAAATAATCCTTTGAAATGGTTAAAAATAATGGTTTACTGTCACTGTAAAATTTACTTTTTAACCTCAAACACTCATCTTGTCTTGCTCTGCCTGAACTCTGTGTATTCTGGTTCAAGACAGTTAGGGTATGTCAAAAAACTCCCATCTCATTTTCTCCCTCAACTTCAAAATCTACCTACATTGCTGTTTTAGCTTTTTTGTTAAGGGTGTTTGATTTTCCTTGCATGTTCCTGGGTTTCAACACTGGGTTGGTGCTTCTGCAGTGATGTAGGATTTTGAATGATTATTGAAGTTGAAAGAGAAAATAAGATGGGTGTTTTTTTAACATACCCTAACAGTCTTGAACAGGTAGTAACAGAGTTCAGGCAGAGCAAGACAAGATAAGTGTTTGAGGTTAAAAAGTATATCAATTGTAAAAAACAAACAATAAAAAACAATTGTTTTTTCCATTTGTTGGGATGGTTTACAACCACATTTGGGCCGTTTGAAGCTGCATTTTGGAAGTTCAAACTCAGGGCACCATTAAAGTCCAATATATGGAGAAGAATCCTGAAATGTTTTCCTTAAAAAAACAATTTCTTTACAGCTGAAGAAAGAAAGACATGAACATCTTGGATGACAAGGGGGTGAGTACATTATCTGTAAATTTTTGTTCTGGAAGTGAACTTCTCTAAAGTATATCAGTGCTTTTGTTTTGCAGATGCACATCAGTAATAAATAATATTTTTTTTCTGAGCATGTTTATAAAAAAATATTTGAATGTCCTAATTGAACTATGGCTTAATCCTATTTTTTTTAACTACCCAGTCCACACATTCTCTTCAGTATTGGTACACAGACATTTAAACATCACCAAAAACGTGCTTAATTTATTGAAACTCATCCAAGGCAGTGTCTTTATTTCTACAACCAAAACTGCCATTTGCGTTACTTAATGTTTAACGTCTGCCCTGTCTGTGAAACTGGGCCATTAATTTGTAATCTTGCTTCTAAAGTCAATGTATCTTGAGGAAGAATCTTTAGACATTTGTACTGGAAAACAAGACAAAAATTCTGATGAAGAACATGTTTTTTTTTTTTTTTTTTTTTTTTGCGTTGTCATGAGAAGGTAAAATGAATGAAAAAATAACAAAGATTTATTAGAAGTTGCATTAAGCATTGCAAAGACATTTATGTTTAGAGACCATATTGTGTTCCATCATATTTAGCCTATTTCTTTACCTGGTCTTAAAGTCTTATATTTAACTTCACAAAACCCTGATTCATACACTTTAAGGTAATTAAGTGTCCAATATTTATAACCAATAACCAGTGTTGGGGAAAGTTACTTTTAAAAGTAATGCATTACAATATTGAGTTACTCCCTAAAAAAGTAACTGATTATGTTACTTAGTTACTTTTTATGGAAAGTAATGCATTCCGTTACTTTTGTGTTACTTTTTAAATCTGGGCAGGGCTTGCTTGTTTTTTTTTTTTAATATAAAAAGTTCTATTTTTGCCAAATCTAAAAGCCTTTTCACACCAAAAGCCTCAGGCTTAGAGAAAAGTAAATTGACGTCTGTACAGTAGACCGCAGAAGAAAAATGTCAACTCTTCAGCAATGATAAAAAAAATCAAATGTTAGATTATCTTGAGTCATCTTTGCTTATTAGTACGGATGAATTGGATTATCGAAGGTTAATAAAATGGGATTAAATGTATAAAGGATATTTGTATCATTTAACATATTTAATTATTGCAGGTTTGTGTTGAATTTCACTGTTTGTATTCATTTTGAAGAACACTTTTTTTTTTTTCAGGCAGTGAGATGAATTAATGCATGTTCACATTTATTCTAGAACTAAAGTAACATCTTACTCATAATTTCTCAACATGGGGACAGGAAAGCTTTTAGTCAATAAATGGGGGAAAAAATAACTGGCATTACTTATTTGAAAAAGTAACTCAGGTATTTTATTGTCAATTAAGTAATGCGTTACTTTACTAGTTACTTGGAGAAAGTGATATTACGTAACTTGCGTTACTTGTATCAATATAATATATTATTTGTATAATTTTTCCAACACACTATAAACATTAGATGAGAGCTGGATGCTCAGGAAGATGTGTGGCATTTTGAATAGAGGGTCTCTTTAAAGATGGTCCAGCCCCTCCATCACATTCTCGTATAGTCGCAGTGCAAGTGAGTTCATGTGGTTAGTTTCTCTTCACACATCTGTCGGAACCGCCCGCTCCACATCAGCGCAACTTCTTCTCTCCAATAATGGTCATTTTTCTCAGCGGGAAGATTGTCATCTTTCGCCAGGACTGCTGGAATCTGCGTCTGAATGCTGCGTTGTAAAGAAGACTTTGTCTTTTCCCATAATGGAGTTATATTTTGTCTGTTCGAGGACTTTCCCTGTGTGATCTGACTGCTTTAGAATTGTTATTGGGAGGAGAGACTATGTGTTCTTCGGGATGGGTGCGAACAATGGCAAACAGTGTGGAAGTGAAGGTACGTGATATCCAACAACTAAAACAATGCACTTTCTGTGAAGTTAAACGTTAAGTAACGCAAATGGCGGTTTTGGTTGTAGAAATAAAGACACTGGGCTGCCTTGGATGAGTTACAATAAATTAAGCACTTTTTTGGTGATGTTTAAATGTCTGTTTACCAATACTGAAGAGAGTGTGTGAACTGGGTAGTTAAAAAAAAAAAAAAAAAAAAAAATATATATATATATATATATATATATATATATATATATATATATATATATATATATATATATATATATATATTAAATATTGGTCAAAAGTAAGATGTATTATAACAG
>NC_133384.1:9192150-9265371 GCF_049309525.1 Garra rufa | reverse complement strand
ATATATATATATATATATATATATATATATATATATATATATATATATATATATATTAAATATTGGTCAAAAGTAAGATGTATTATAACAGCTAAGTTAATGGGATGTGGCTGATTGAAGCTGACAGAATAATTTCAGTGACGCCCATAAAATGTGGTTTATAAAAATAAAATAAAAAACTGTCCGATAGCACAGAAGTCATCCTGAGACGCATTTGTCTCTGTGAGGCGCTGTAAAATAGCAAAAAATGTAAATACAAGCTGCTTTCTTCCAGTTGCGTGCTTTTGGAGGCGTGGTTACCTGGCAAATGTATTGTCCGTCAATACTAAACCACACCCACACGAAATCATAACCAACTGCAGGCCACGCCCACCACTGATGAAATATACATAGACCACGCCCACTGCTTAATACAATAACCGCGACAGATAGAACACAACACAGCTTTTAACAGCTTTTAATTCCCTGCTTTGCCAAATGTTTTGGATATATGTCAGTTTAATTATTAAACGTTTTAGTAATCTTGCAGTTTTTGAAGCCAAAACATTGTTCTTCCAACAAGCCTCTTATTTTCTTATTTTATCACTAAGATACTGTTTTTATTAATGTTATAAATAGATAAAAAAAAATACATATATTGTTTTCATTTTAGGTCTTCCATCTTGCATTTTAGATCAAGCTTTAGTAATTTTGTTTGTTGTTTTTTACCTTTTTATTATTATTTTTTAAATATCTACATTTTTGCTTGAGATATATTTATATATATATTGATTGATTTTAGTACGCCAAATGAAAATGAGAAATGTTTCTTTGGCAACTAGCTGAAATAAAATTAGTTTTTAAAAATATCTTATTTCTATCAATGTTTATTTTATGTGAAATAACATCTTTTTATGGTTTATTTATCAATGGGTTAACATTGGATTTGCACTTTCCCCTATCAATAAGATATTAACTCGGAATTGCAAGAAATAAAGTCAGAATTGCGAGAAAGCTTACAAACTCACACTTGTGAGAAATAAATGAATGTAAACTCAAAATTGTTAGATATAAACTTATCATTGCATGATGTAAAGTCAAAATTCTGAGAAGAAAAGTATGAATTGTGAGAAATAAACTTTGCAAATGCAAAAAAAAAAAGTGATTTGTGAGATAAAAGTCGCAATTACCCTTTCGTTTATTTTTTTATCCAGTGGCAAAAACAGGCTCCTAACGGGCCTCCTAACCATGAAAAATGAGGGGAATATTTGGGAAACATGTTTGGTAACAGTAATCGTTTGTGCACAGAGTAGATGTTTTGTGCAGTTCTGATCCTAGAGCTAACAGCTGATATTTACAAACAGTCTTGAGCTCCTCCACCCCGTATGATGCTGTGGTGCAGATGTGTGTACTTTATGCAGTTTTGAGTAAAACTCAGCACTTGTGGCTGTGTGTGAAACTGCTTACAGTCAGCTCTCTCTGGCCTTGTTTACATCTGTCTTGTGTGATTTGATCTCAAGTGTTCTGGTCACTGTGTACATGATAGTGATGTTTCTCAATTGCGCTTCCTGTGACCACTTATGATTGGATTTAGTGGAAGAGGATGTCTGAATTTGTGACTCAGTACTTCTTTAACCACACCATGATGATTCAAGCTGGATATGAATTTAAAATCAACATCTTGTTTTAACTGAGATTAGCACATTTGCAAGCATGTGTGTGTTCATTCAACAGTGTGAAGCAATTACTATGGAAGCTTAAAAGTAAAGGTAATTGCAACTTTATATCTCACAATTTTGACTTTCTTTTTCACAAATGGAAGCTTATATTTTACAGTTTTCTTCTCTTAAAGGGACAGTTCAACCAAAAATGAAAATGTGATGTTTATCTGCTTACCCCCAGGGCATCCAAGAGGTAGGTGACTTTGTTTCTTCAGTAGAACACAAACGAAGACTTTTAACTCAAACCGCTGCAAAATGGCCAAAGAATATTATTTTACTAACTTATTCATTTTAAGTTCAATTGAGCTTTGTTGGTAGGCTATAATGTCTACTAGAATGTTAAAAATGTTCAGTGTTAAATAAATATTTTTAAATTTTTGTTTTGTAATTGATTTTTTTCTTTGAAAAGCAAGACAAAAGTGTAAAAAGCAAATATCTAATTTATGCAATGGTGAAAAAAATGGGCAAAATACATGGGGGGAAAAACACATAAAAACATGTTTGGTAATCAGACTTTAGCTCAGTTTGTAATTTTGTTCGGCTTTGGCTTCAGCCAAGAATTTACATTTTGGTGCATCCCTATTTTTTTGACTTTCAATGCCTTGGATCTTATTGACTGCCATTATATGACTGACAGACTGCATTGGTTTGAGTTAAAAATCTTCGTTTGTGTACTACTGAAGAAACAAAGTCACCTACATCTTGGGGGTAATTTTCATTTTTGGGTGAACTATCCCTTTAATTGTGTCTTGAAGTTATGACTTATAAGATATTAACTCTGAATTGCAAGAAATTAAGTCAGAATTGGGAGAAAGCTTATAAACTCACACTTGTGAGAAATAAATGCAAACTCAACATTGTTCGATATAAACTCACCATTGCATAATATAAAGTCACAGTTCTGAGAAGAAAAGTATGAATTGTGAGAAATAAACTTTGCAAATGCAAATGCAACTGCAAAAAACAAAAAAACAAAAAAAAACTTAGATTTGTGAGATAAAATTCGCAGTTACTCTTTTATCCAGTGGCAAAAGCTGGCTTTCAGACATTATAGAAATATGAGTTCAAATACATAGCTTTTATCTTCTCCTTTTTTTCCGGACCATTATGATCTAAGCAGGTGCAATGTATTTTTGGAAATATGTAACTGGCATTTTAAATGCAAAATCACACTCTCTTTTTTTGCAATCATACTAAATATGTGACCCTGGACCACAAAACCAGTCTTAAGTAGCACGGGTATATTTGTAGCAATGCCCAAAAATATATTCTATGGGTCAAAAAAAAAAAAAAAAATATATATATATATATATTTTATGCCAAAAAATCATTAGGATATTAAGTAAATTATGTCCCATGAAGATATTTTGTAAATTTCCTACCATAAATATATCAAAACTTAGTTTTTTTTTATTAGTAATATGCATTGCTGTGCTATTTGAACAACTTAGCAATTTTTTCAATATTAAATTTTTTTTGCACCCTCAGATTCTAGATTGTCAAATAGTTGTATCTCAGCCAAATATTGTATCCTAACGAACCATACATCAATGGAAAGTTTGTTTATTCCACTTTCAGATGATTTATAAATCTCAAATTTCACCCTTATGACTGGTTTGTGGTCCAGTATCACATATCCTATGGTATTTAGTGCAACAGCACGAATGTGAAGTTCCTATTGCTTAATCATCTAAACACTGCCAAATGAAACAGTCTTGCTCTGTAACACTATTTACTGCATACGAAATGCATGGATATACATTATGCATCTAGGACTCTGCAGTCTGTTCTTAGGTTTTGACCCTGATGTTGAATTTCTCTTCAGGCCTGGCAAAATTCTCCTTGTGCTTTGCATAAGCACAGGACAGGAAACATATGAAAGCTTTTGAGAAGTTGTTTTCCAGACCAGAAAACAATTATGTCTCCCTCAGCCTTGGCTCTTTTGATAACTTTGTTTCTACTGCAAGGCTGAGCAGGCCATGCTGATTTGAGCTCAGTAGGAGAGTCAAATGATGTGTTCATTAAACTCTCACCATCACCCTCTGGAATCAACAGATGGATATGTTTCCCTGTCATTTAGGATAAAAACACAGATCCTAGAGAAAGCCCTTAAGTAGTGAGGCTCCGCTGATTTTGACCACTGAAGAGATATTTGGAGAAGGACAATGACATCGGACAACTATAATACACTATAATAACCCAATTACAGTCATTCCGAACTATATTTTCCAATGTAAAATGGTAAAAACAAGCATCCGAATGTCATTTGCTTCCCTCTAGTTATCCGAAAAATGAAAGTCAGCTGAAAATGTGCCATCCGAGATGTAGATGAGTTTGTTTCTTCATCAGATTTGGAGAAATGCACCATTGCATCACTTGCTCACCAATGGATGTGAATGGGTGCCGTCAGAATGAGAGTCCAAACAGCTGATAAAAACATCACAATAATCCACACCACTCCAGTCCATTAACATCTTGAGAAGACAAAAGGTGTGTTTGCTTCATTTAATGACTCGGTTGAATAAACTCACATGTACTATTACCATTATTAGCTTTGCATTGACATTCATGCTGTTTTAAGATTCACTTAAGTGCCCAAATATGTTTAGTGGCCACCGGGTAGGTAGTTTTTTATGAATGCACTGCAAAAAATGCTTTTCTTACTTAGATTTTTTGTCTTGTTTCCAGCCAAAATATCTAAAAATTCTTAAATCAAGAAGAATTTTGTAGGTGAGTAATAATTATTGTCTTGTTTTCAGAAAAAAACAAGTCAAAATTAAGTGCATTTTTGCTTGAAACAAACAGAAAACAAGATTATTTTTCTTACCCCATTGGCAGATTATTTAGCTTGTTTCAAGCAAAAATGCACTTACTTTTGACTTGTTTTTTTCTGAAAACAAGAAAATTTTTACTCATCTAGAAAATCCTTCTTGATTTAATTTTTTTTTTTTTTTTTTTTTTTTTTTAGCTGGAAACAAGATGAAATCTAAGTAAGAAAAGCATATTTTGCAGTGTGCAGGGCCTGTATTATTTGTGAATGGGTGTAAATCAAGGCAAATGTGGCAATGTGTGCTTAGGACAGTCCTTCTCATTTAGTCTCCATCTGGAGTATTTGAAATTTCCATTATAGAGAAAAAAGCTGTAATATGACTTATGGATTAGGGTCAGTGGATCAAACTCAGGCCATAAGTGATGGACCGTTCCTGAAAATCTCCTTTGTCATTTCTTCCTTTACGCGATGGGAAATGGCTGTGCTTGGGATGGCAAACGAGTGACGGCTTAATGATTCAGATTTATTTTCACAGCCGAGCAGAGCTCTTTTCTTCCTAGTTTAGTAGGAGAAAGTGGAAGACTTTTGGATTTTCCAGCTGTCATTTTTGCAGGTCAGAGTTCAGTCAAAGTTCAGAGGCAGTCTAGAGCAAAGAAATATCTCAAATCAGTGATACTCTATCTGGCGGTTAGGTGCTAGTTGCCATTCCAGCTGAATCCCACTGGATCAGACGGATCTTGTGAATTTGATGTCTTCTCTCTAGACTATCGGTAGTTGTCCTTTTTCATTCTCATCTTTGCATTTAAATACTATAGATACAAATATTGTCCAGTTATGAATGTTCATAAACTCTTCACACAAATTAGGTGGGCTATTCTCCAAAAAAGATGATCATCATGCCATAGCATTTTACATTGCAAAAACAGGCTTATCATGCTTTGTATTTTTGTCTTGCCTTAATTTAAGGTGCATTTACTATTGCAAAATGACATAAGATATTTAGTCTTGTTTCCAGGGGAAAAAAAACTAAAGTAAGTGCATTTTGCTTAAAATAAGACTAAATATCTTAAGTAATTTTGATTATCTATTAAATACATCTTAATTGAAGAATTTTTAGATATATTGCCTAGAAACAAGACAAATATTTAAGTAAGATAAGCCTTTTTTTGCAGTTGTCATGAAAAATATTTAAAATAGTCAAAACATTTCATATAAACAGCCTAATTACACGACTTATATATCAATTAATATTACATGGTTTGGATCTATATTGCTTTGCACTTCTTTACTATATAAATATATATATACAGTCAAGCTTGAAATTATTCATACCCTTGGCAAGTTACTTTTATTCAACCAGCAAGTTTTTTTTTTGACTGGAAATGACACAGACGTCTCCTAGAAGATAATAAGATGATGTACAAGAGGCATCATTGTGGAAAAAAACTATTACTCCGCTTTTATTTACATTTGAACAAAAAGTGGCATGTCCAAAATTATTCATACCCTTCTCAATAATCAATAGAAAAGCCTTTATTGGCTATTACAGCAATCAAACGCTTCCTATAATTGCTGACCAGCTTTTTGCATGTCTCCACTGGTATTTTTGCCCGTTCATCTTTAGCGATGAGCTCCAACTCTTTCAGGTTGGAGGGTCTCCTTGCCATCACCCTGATCTTTAGCTCCTCCACAGATTCTCAATTGGATTTAAGTCAGGACTGCAAAATGTTCATGTTTTTGTCTGCTAACCATTTCTTCACCACTTTTGCTGTGTGTTTTGGGTCGTTGTCGTGCTGAAATGTCCACTGGTGCCCAAGGCCAAGTTTCTCTGCAGACTGCCTGATGTTGTTGTTGTTGAGAATTTTGATGTATTGCTTCTTTTTCATGGTGCCGTTTACTGTCATTAGGTTCCCTGGTCTACCGGATGAAAAACACCCCCAAAACATTAGGTTCCCACCACCATGTTTGACAGTGGGGATGGTGTTCTTAGGGTTGAAGGCTTCTCCTTTTTTACGCCAAATGAAGGCTACATCATTTTTGTTTCATCTGACCATAAAACAGAAGACCAGAAGTCTTCTTCTTTGTCCAGATGAGCATTTGCAAAGGCCAAGCGGGCTTTTGTGTGCCTTATCTGGAGAAGTGGTGTCCTCCTTGGTCTGCATCCGTGGAACCCAGCGGTGTTCAGTGTCTGTTGGACTGTCTGTCTTGAGATGGTGCCACCAGCAGAGCCCAGATTCATCAGGATGGCCTTGGTGGTGATCCTTGGATTCTGTTTTACCTCTCTCACTATCCTCCTGGCCAGCACAGGTCTCACTTTAGGCTTCCGACCACGTCCTCTGAGATTTTTCACAGTGCTGAACGTCTTGTATTTTTAATAATACTTTGCGCTGTAGCCACTGGAACTTCAAAACATTTAGATATGGTCTTATAGCCCTTTCCTGACTTGTGAGCAGCCACAATGCGCAGCCGCAGGTCTTCAGTGAGCTCCTTTGTCTTAGCCATGACTGTCCACAAACCAACAGCAGAGCTTCTGTTTTTCACCTGTTGAGTTGATTAAAACAGCTGTCCCCAATGAATCAGGGTCATTCGGATGCTTTAGAACAGCTTGGACTATTTGGAATGGTATAGAACTTTGGATTTTCCCATAGACTGTGACAGTTTGCAAAGGGTATGAATAATTTTGGACATGCCACTTTTTGTTCAAATGTAAATAAAAAGCTGAGAAATTTTTTCACAATGAAGCCTCTTGTACATCGTCTTATTATCTTTTGGGAGAAGCCTGTGTCATTTCCGGTCAAAAAAAAAAAACTTGCTGGTTGAATAAAAGTAACTTTAAGTCAGAATTTGCCAGGAGTATGAATAATTTCGGGCTTAACTGTATAGAAAGAGGTTAATTTAAATTAATGTTAAACTGTTTAATATTCATATGAAATTTCCACAGCAAGAAAAAATATATTGTAATTTATGATTTTAATTAAATCATTGGTGTTGGAGTTTTCACATGGTTTTAAAACCATCTTAGAAAATTTGTCACTGGTATTACTGTCACAAGTCATGGTTGTTAACAATGTCAGTCATTAAATTATTATTATTTTTTTTAATGAAATTATAAAAGAAAAAAAAATTAAAATTTAAAAATAAATTAAATTACATTTTAAATTAAATAAATAGACAAAAACTGTAAAGGTTGACCACTTCATTTTAGACACTGCAACAAATGCTTTTCTTACTTAGATTTTTTGTCTTGTTTCCAGCCAAAATATCAAAAAATTCTTGATTGAGAAAGGTTTTTCTAGACATGTAAAAATTATTGTCTTGTTTTTAGTAAAATCCTTCCTGATTCAAGAATTTTTAGATATTTTGGCTGGAAGCAAGACTAAGAAAAGCATTTTTTGCAGTGAATTAAAGTTTGTGCATTTTTAAAAACTTTATGCAATACTAAAAAATGATGTATAGCATACAAACTTGACCTATTGTATGCCATACATCATTTTTTTCACCACTGAGTTGAGAAAATCGCCTGTAAAACAGTACCAAAGCAGATCTTTCAGCAAATATCTGTGGTTTTAGCTCTTGATTCTGAGTAAGAACACTGCTACGTCTCTTTTAGCAGCAAAGTAATAGAGTTTCATCATCCATTTTGATTAAGTTGAAGACTTTAAGCTTTGTGAAAGCCTTGCCTAGCAACATGATAATAACAGCGTCCGTATCTGGTCGTAATTCAAGGCGTGCAAAGCACATGGGGTCCACTTGACGGATGAGTCACGTTCTGCCGGCTACAATAGGAACCGAAGCAGATGTTCTGGCTCACTGATGTCACCGCAACACGTTCACGCAGTTGCGGCGCGGGTCACGTTATCCTGCTGTTTCTGCGTCGTGACTGAGTTGATAAGAGTTCATGGAGTCATTCGATGCATCAGCAGTAATCTGACAGCTTGTTTGAAAGACCTTCACACAACAGTTTTCCAGGGTAGACGTATGTTGGCAACTTGTAAAGGGGCGTTCACCGACGATACAGCAACTCTATGACCTCTCTATATGTGTGAAAATGTTTCTGTGTGTCTGTTCCTGCATGTTAAGAGCGAGAAACTTGTTTACAGAGAGAGAACAGTGTTTGTGGGATGAAGACTGTGTGCTGTGCTCACATGGAGCCACTTGTGGTTCAACTTTATGACCTGACAGAGGATGAAGTGCTGTAAACCAACCCCAACACATGCACACACTTGCATCTTTTGCTGCAGATTGTAAGAACTTCTTAATGGTTTATTTAATCAAATACAGGTAAAAAAATAAAATAAATCATCACAGTTAAATTAAATAAAATTTTTAATTAAGTTACATTTTAAATTTTAAATTAAATTAAAATTTAAATTGAAGTAAATAACACAAAAACATTGCTTATAGGGACAGTTCACCCAAAATTGAAACTTCTGTCATCTTTTTGTTAAACTGTTCCATTGAAAGAAAAAAAAAAAAAGAAAAAAAAAAAAAAAATATATATATATATATATATATATATATATATATATATATATATATATATACACACATGGTAATTTATTAATTTTAATTAAATAATTGGTGTTGGAGTTTTCAAATGCATTATAATTATTCATGGTTGTTAACAATGTCAGTATTTACATTTAAATTAAAACAAATTTATATTCAATTTGAAATTAAAAATAAATTTTACAATAAATTTTAAATTTTTTTTTTTTTTATTAAATTTGAAATTAAATAAATTTTAAATTACATTTGATTTTAAATTAAATTACATTTTTTTTTTATTAAATTCAATTAAATGAAAAAATAAACAAAAAAAATACAAAAAAATGCTTAATGGAACAGTACTCAATACTGTTCCCAATACTTTCTTAATGAAAATGATGGCCTTAAACCAACCCCACACAGCTGCACCTTCTGCTACAGAATGTAAGAACTTCTTAATGGTTTATTTAATCAAATACAGGTAAAACAAAGGAGGCTGAAATTCATCACATTATGCAGTTAAATTAAATTAAGTGAAATGAAATTTTAAATTAAATGCATTTTAAAGTAAATTAAATTTTAAATTAAGTTACATTTTAAATTAAATTTAAATTTAAATTGAAGTAAATAACAAAAAAAAAAAAAAAAAACCATTGCTTATAGGGACAGTTCACCCAAAACTGAAACTCATTTTGTTGTTAAACTGTTAGATATTCATATGAAAATTCCATTGAAAGAAAATATATATGGTAATTTATCGATTTTAATTAAATAATTGGTGTTGGAGTTTTCAAACGCATTATAATTATTCATGGTTGTTAACAAAGTCAGTTTTTACATTTAAATTAAAATACATTTATATTCAATTTTAAATTAAAAATAAATTTTACAATAAATTAAATTTTTTTTATTACATTTTAAATTAAAATAAATTTTAAATTACATTTTAAATTACATTTGATATTAAATTAAATTTTAAATTAAGTTACATTTTAAATTAAATTTAAATTTAAATTGAAGTAAATAACAACAAAAAAAAAAAAAAACATTGCTTATAGGGACAGTTCACCCAAAACTGAAACTTCTGTCTTCATTTTGTTGTTAAACTGAAAGATATTCATATGAAAATTCCATTGAAAGAGAATATATATGGTAATTTATCGATTTTAATTAAATAATTGGGGTTGGAGTTTTCAAATGCATCTTATTCATGGTTATTAACAATGTCAGTCATAAAATTTAAATGAAAAATTAATTTTAAATTACATTTTAAATTTTATTTTAAATTCAATTCAATTAAATAAAAAAATAAACAAAAAAAGCTCAATGGAACAGTACTCAATACTGTTCCCAATACTTTCTTAATGAAAATGATGGTCATAAACCAACCCTATAGTTACTAGAAACTATAGCAAGTAGGTCCTACATCCATTGTTTGGTTCAACCATCAATGCATTACTAAGTTTGTCGTAGCTCTGTGGATGCTTAGTTTTTTGCTGTCGTTTATTACAAAAACTCATGTTAAAAAGATGAAGTGCTATTCAAAATACAGACTATGACCAGATGGCAAATGCCAGACTAAGACACTCTCCTCTCATAAAACATTCGCCTTTATAGACATAGTGTTTCTTGAGGAAAGAAGGCGTTGGACTAATTCAGACAATCAGTTCTTTATTCTTTCTCGCCAAACTGTGTGCAGTATTTCGTTGAAGATGGACACGGGTGGAGCTCTGAGGTTTTCTGACAGTTTGAGGACACAGAGTTACAAGTTTCTGTCATGAGCTCTTTAATGCTTTTTATTGGTTAAAGGGTGACCAATAGCATTGATTCTTAAACAAAAACTACGACACATGAACTCGAAGAGTGTCGTTTGGACCACAAAACCAGTCATAAGGGTCAGTTTTTTGAGAAATTGAGATTTATTTATCATCTTAAGGCTGAATAAATAAGCTTTCAATTGATGTATGGTTTGTTAGGATAGAACAGTATTTGGCTGAGATGCAACTATTTACAAATCTGCAATCTGAGGGTGCAAAAAAATCTAAATATTGAGAAAATTGCCTTTAAAGTTGTCCAAATAAAGTTCTTGGCAATGCATATCACTAATTAAAAATTAAGTTTCGATATACTTATGGTAGGACATTTACAAAATATCTCAATATTTACTTAACATCCTAATGAGTTTTGGCATGCAATGTATTTCTGGCCATTGCTACGAATATAATATAAATGCTTGTATATTTTTGTTCAAAATAGCTTTTTCAATCATGTAAATAACTGCAAGTATAAATAAGTAAATAAATAGTAAATTTGTACACTGCAAAAAAAAAAAAAAAAAAAAAAATTCTTAGATTTTTTGTCTTGTTTCCATGCAAAATATTTAAAATTCTTAAATCAAGAATGATTTTCTAGACAAGTAAAAAATATATTATCTTGTTTTCAGAGAAAATAAGTCATGAAGTGAGTTTTTGCTTGAAACAAGCAAAATAATCTGCCAATGGGGTAAGCAAAATAATGTTGTTTTCTGCTTGAAATAAGATTATTTTGCTTGTTTCAAACAAAAACTCAGTTAATTTGGACTTTTTTCTGAAAAAAGACAATCATTTTTACTTGTCTAGAAAATCCTTCTCGATTTAAGAACTTTTCGATATTTTGGCTGGAAACAAGATAAAACATCTAAGTAAGAAAAGCAATTTTTGCAGTCTACTTAGTGTAAGTAGTATTTATTTATTTTAGCTTTGGACAAATGGGTTTCTCTGCAAAGACTGAACCAAACCATGCACATCAACAACAAAAAATGCTCAAAATTGGGTGCTTGACAAAAAAAACAAAAGACAAAACAAACAATAGTCGGCACACCATCGGCTAAAAAATGCAAAACAATTTAATAATGGACTTCACAGTGAAACATTACTTGTATGAAGTCCATTATCAAATTGTTTTGCATTTTCTGAGCCTTTGGTGTGCCGACTCTTGTTTGCTTTTTCAAACGAGTGTCTCGCAATTCTTTTCAGTGCCGCAGTAGTCTAGTAATCAAGATCCAAAAAACGAACAACCAAAAACAACCGCTGACTGATTTGTTTTGACTGTGAAAGTAAACCAAGTAAAGAAGCAGTGAAGTTTCCTTGGATGATTCATGATTTGAATAAACTTCAGTCATAAATTTCATAAGTTCATGTATTTTATATTTTAGTTTTTGACAAGCTTAAATAAAGGTTTACTGTTGTTGTTGTTTTAGTTGTTGTTTTACCCTGACTTTTTGATGTTTTTATTCAAAGCTTTTACTTTTTGTCAAACTGTTGGAATCCAACACAACAGTGGGGTTTCTCTTACCAAAAAGAAGTATACTTAAGTAAAGTTCAAGTATATTTTTAAGCATACTTTATGTAGTAAGTATACTAATATCAGTGTACTAGTAGTATACTTTTAAGTGTACTATTTCAGTACTCCTTGGGACTAAATTGGCCCACTTTCTAGCATATAAAATGTATACTTTAGGCATAAAAGTAGTAAACTTTGAGTACACAACTAGTTTACATCTGTTTTCAGTTTGTACTGCAAGTATACTAAAAGTGAACTTAAAGGTATACCGATAGTTTATTAATTAAATATATTTTAATGTATTTTTAAGTACACTTTGAAGTATACTCTCAGTAAACTATTAGATTAGTAGTTTTGTACTGCAAGTATTCTCGTAAGTTTTTTTAAGTGAACTTTACATCATACTTTAAGTATACTACTATGTCCCTATTTAAGTATTAATTTGTATATATTTTGTTATCCCTTACTAAAAAAAAGTATACTTTAAGTTTATTTAATTAAGTACACTTAAGTAAAGTTCAAGTATATTTTAAGTATACTTTAAGTAGTAAGTATACAAATATCAGTGTACTAGTAGTATACTTTTAAGTGTACTATTTCAATACTCCTTGGGACTAAATTGGCCCACTTTTTAGTACATAAAAGTATACTTTTAAGTATAAATGTAGTAAACTTTGAGTACACAACTAGTTTACATCGATGTTTTTAAAAGTGAACTTATAGGCATACTGATAGTTTACTAATTAAATACTTTTTAATGCATTATTAGTACACTTTGAAGTAAAACTACTAGTTTAGTAGTTTAATTCTGCAAGGATACTCATACGTTTTCTTTAAGTGAACTTTACATCATACTTTAAGTATTCTATGTCCCTATGTAGGTATTAATTTGTATATATTTTGTTAAATGAATATCTGAAAATGTCAAAAGAAAGAACAGGGTATCTGCTTGTAAACAAAAACATTTTATTCTAGCTAGTCACTTGAATGTGACTATGTTTTATAAATAAAAAATAAATAAACAACATTTTGAACAAAAAGCTAAAAAAAGACTATTCATGATAAACAAAACAGATGAGTTGATCAACACCCAAAAGCTTGACAGTCATTATTATCTCTTCATGGGTCGACATTTTATTCCATAACGTTACACAGTTTTCCATATCTATGGGTTTGATGCTGTTTTATGTCTGACGATTGTGTTAGATTACATGTGGAAGCATCTGTTGTTTCGGTTTCTTCTTCACTTGTGTTTTGGAAATTCTGTACAGTAGATGTGCAATAGCATCCCTAACGTATAACAAAAAAACAAACAAACACGGATTCTCAGAGCACAAGTATCTCAAATTTGCTTAAACTTAGAAGTAGACATCAAGTACACTTAAATTTTATTTTAAGTATATTTCTGAGAAGTACATAAAAAGTAGACTGAAAGTATACTTTCCTGTGTTTTAGTTTAAAAGAACTATACTAATAGCACACTTGAATAAACTTCTTTTTTTGTAAGGGTGACTATGATGGTCTACCAGTTGGACAAGCACTCAAATCAACCAAAATGGAAATTTGTGCAATGAAACGCAGGCACTTAACACTGGCTTGTTACTGCATATAGGGAACCATAATCTTAAGGGTGGTGGTAGTGCTGTTGATTTATGTCTGGATCTATGTTCCAGGCTGTGAATGACCACACTTTTATTACAACCTTCGCATCTACAAATGTGAACTAATGTCTAAGTACCAAACTTATTCACCCTCTTAAAAAAAGCATCAACCGAATGCGTCATGAATGGTCTCCGCTCTTTCTCTTGCACAGTGGCCAAATATGTCCTAATGTATGACAGATAAATCTGTCTTGGAGGATCTTAGCGAAACTGCGAACTCTGCCAGCGTTGGAGATACTAAAGTAATTTCTTCCATCTATTGTTCCAGTCACGGATATTGTCTTGGCAGGAAGACGTAAACCAAAGGTTTTTGCTCAGCTTCAGTGCGTTCCTGATGAGTACTGAGTAATGAGTTCCTCTCGAAATCTTTAATCATGAAAACCTCAGACCTCGCTTTGGATTAGGAACAAGAGGAGTTTCCTTGCTCTCAGTAATGCTTCGGCAAGTGAATGAGCGATGGGGCCAAAATGTCCGATCGCACTTTTATTGCATCTGTTATAATATTGACTTACAGTGGGAACCGTTGCACCCCACCCTTTTGTGAAACTGCACACCAGCGTTCCCACAGCTGGCCAACGGAGCTGACCGTACAGATTGTGTAGTATGATTTTTAAAACAAGTCGTTTTGACAAAATGTAATTTTCTTCTTCCATTCTGTCCCAGGCAAGGGTAGCTCCAGTATCTCCTCAGATGTGAGCTCCAGCACTGATCATACGCCCACCAAAGCTCCCAAGAATGTGGCTACCAGTGAAGGTAAACCATCTGGTCTTCATTACGAGCCAAAATGCCTGCTTAACTCTCATTCGCTCTTCTTTTTTGCCCCCTCTCTCTCACTCTTTATGAAATGCTTAACATTTTGGAGCGAACTCATATGCTCGAAGGATAACCTGGAAATTGAAAACAAACTTGACGTTCCCATCAGAAGTAACTCGTGGGCCGTTTGTGTTGTGAGTGAGAGAGCGAGGAGAGGAAAAATCCCCAGGGCAGGTTAATATCTGGATATTAGCTGCAGGACTGCAGTGCGTGTGTGGCTGTTTTTCTTAGAGGTTCTCTTGAAATTAGGAAAACATCATCGAGATTTTTTTTTTTTGCATTATGGTGGTGTGCATTGCACCCTTTGCATCCCCATGCTGTGCTGTAAAAACAGCTAATAAAAAAGATAGTAAATCTGTTAATCCCTGTGTGAGTTTCGCTTGTCTTATGCATCATAGATTCTCATGTACTACATGACCTCCCTAGTATATATTCCTCATATTAGATCACTCCAGAGTTGTTTTGTAACAATTAAGCGATTACGACATTCCTTTGCGTTCCTTTCCATTATGGCTAACCGTTTGACCCGTGTTATTATATTTATCAGTGCGTGTTTAAACAAACTCGTTCGTTTATTGGTTCCAAAGCCTTTTTAGTTTCATTAGCGTAAATCTTGTCTGCAAAGAGCTTGTAAATATTTTTACTGTGCATTTGGCGTGGGATCTCTATCTGCTGGGTGCTGAGAACTGAGCTCAACCATCACTTTGACGCCAACCGCGCACATATGTTGACAAAACATTTATGCGGTGTGTTTGTTTTTGTCTGGACTGTGTAATGCTTTACTCTAGGCTAGTTTGTGAACACAGGCCCCTCTTACAGGTCAAACTTTATTTCATATGTTGGTTTGTTTTTATTAGCATGTCAACTACTGTCACACCAGAGTAAGAGATACAAAAAAAAAATAATAATAGCTGAGAAAGTTGCTAAAAATTAGTTAATCTGGCAATATGTTTATAGCTAGTGAAATTAGTTGAGTTAGTTAAACTGATATGTTTATAGCTAGTTAATGTTAGTTTAAGTGTCAACAAATTTATGGTTAATTAAAGTTAGTTAAACTGCTGTCACTTTTATTGCTGGTTAAGTTAAACTATATGTTTAACTTATGTATATCTTACATTGTTGACATGTTTATAGCTAGTTAAAGTGTCAACAAATTTATGGCTAGTTAAAGTTAGTTCATCTGTTAACGTATTTTTAGGTAAGGAAATTAGTTATACTGTCATCATTTTTAAAGCTGGTTAAGTTACTTAAACTGTTGACGTTTATAGCTAGTTAAAGTTAGTTTAACTGTCAACAAGTTTATAGCTAGTGAAATTAGTTAAACTGTTGACATGTTTATGGCTAATTAAAGTTAGTTTAGTTTTCAACAAGTTTATGGGTAGTTAGTTAATCTGTCAACATGTTTATAGCTAGTGAAATTAGTTAAACTGTTGACATGTTTATGGCTAATTAAAGTTAGTTTAGTTGTCAGCAAGTTTATGGCTAGTTAGTTCATCTGTCAACATGTTTATAGCTAGTGAAATTAGTTAAACTGTCGTCATTTTATAGCTACTTAAGTTACTTAAACTGTTGACATGTTTATAGCTAGTTACAGATAGTTTAAGTGTCAACAAATTTATGGCTAGTTAAAGTAAGTTAAACTGTCAATGTGTTTATAGCTAGTGAACCTAGTTAAATTGTTGACATTTTTCAGTTTGTTAAATTGACATGTTTATAGTTAGTTAAAGTTAGTTTAAGTGTCAACAAATTTATGGCTAGTTAAAGTTACTTAAACTGTCAACATGTTTTTAGCTAAAGAAATTGTCATTTTATAGCTGGTTCAGTTACTTAAACTGTTGACATGTTTATAGTTAGTTAAAGTTAGTTCAGCTGTCAATAAGTTTATGGCTAGTTAAGTTAGTTCAACTGTCAACAAGTTTATGGTTAAAGTTAGTTAATCTGTCAACATGTTTATAGCTAGTAAAATTAGTTAAACTGTTGATATTTTAAAGTTAGTTACGCTGACTTGTTTATAGCTAGTTAAAGTTAGTTCTGCTGTCAACAAGTTAATGGCTGGTTAAAGTTAGTTGAACATGTTCAACATGTTTTTAGCTAAGGAAATTAATTAAACTGTTGTAATTTTTAAAGCTGGTTAAGTTACTTAAACTGTTGACATGTTTATAGCTAGTTGAAGTTAGTTGAAGTTAGTTCAACTAGCAACAAGTTTATGGTTAGTTGAAGTCTGTAAAAATCTTTATATCTAGTAAAATTAGTTAAACTGTTGATATTTTAAAGTTAGTTATGCTGACTTGTTTTAGATAGTTAAAGTTAGTTCGACTGTCAACAAGTTAATGGCCGGTTAAATTTAGTTGAACTTGTTCAACATGTTCATAGCTTAAGGAAATTAGCTAAACTGTCAACATTTTTATAGCTATTTAAGTTACTTAAACTGTTGACATGTTTATAGCTAGTTAAAGATAGTTTAAGTGTCAACAAATTTATGGCTAGTTAAAGTTAGTTGAACATGTTGAACATGTTTAAAGCTTAAGGAAATTAGTTAGACTGTCAACATTTTATAGCTACATAGGTTACTTAAACTGATGACATGTTTATAGCTAGTTGAAGTTAGTTCAGCTGTTAACAAGTTTATGGCTAGTTAACGTTAGTTAATCTGTCAACATGGTCATAGCTAGTGAAACTAGTTAAATTGATGATATTTTAAAGTTACTTAAACTGACATGTTTATAGTTTATAGTAATGGCTGGTTAAAGTTATTTGAACATGTTCAACATGTTTATAGCTTAAGGAAATAAGTTAAACTGTCAAAATTTTTATAGCTACATAAGTTACTTAAACTGTTGACATGTTTAAAGCTAGTAAAATTAGTTAAAACTATTGATATTAAAAGTTAGTTACGCTGACATGTTTATAACTAGTTAAAGTTAGTTCAACTGTCAACAAGTTTATGGCTAGTTAAAGTTAGTTACTCTGTCAACATGTTTTTAGCTAAGGAAATTAGTTAAACTGTCTTCACTTTTATAGCTGGTTAAGTTACTTAAACTGTTGACATGTTTATAGCTAGCTGAAGTTAGTTCAGCTCTCAACAAGTGTATGGCTAGTCAAAGTTAGTTACCCTGTCAACATGTTTTTAGCTAAGGAAATTAGTTAAACTGTCTTCATTTTTATAGCTGGTAAGTTACTTAAACTGTTGACATGTTTATAGCTAGTTAAAGTTAGTTCAGCTGTTAACATGTTTATAGAAAGTGAATTTAGTTAAACTTGACAATTTTAATTAAGTGAATTGAACTGTAGAGTTGTTTATAGCTAAAGTTAAATTGTTAAAAGTTCTTAGCATTTATAACTAGTCAACATGTTAATAGTTATTGAAATTAGTTAAACTGTTCGTCTTTTTATAGCTAATTAAGTTAGTTGACAGGTCAATAGCTAGTTAAAGTAAATTTAAATATCTTTATAACTAATTAATTTAGTTGAACTGTTGACATGTTTGTACCTAGTTAAAGTTAGTTTGACTGCAAACAAGTTTATAGCTCAACTGTCTTGTTTATAACTAAAGTAGTTAAACAGTGTTTAGTTAGTGTTAGTTAAATGTGTTGACATGTTTATTGTCATTTTAAAAATAAAAGCTGTCAGCAATTGTATAGTTAAAATTCATGTTTATAGCTATTTAAAGTTAGTTAAATGGTTTATGTTTATAACTAGTTACAATTAGTTGAACTGCTGACAAGTTTGTAAGTGGTTAAAGTTAGTAAAACTGTTTACATGTTAATAGCTAGTTAAGATTAGATAAACTATGGTTAAATAGTTACCTTCATAATATCATGTGGCACTGCGTTTTAACATCACAAACATGAACGTAACTCTATCGCCCTCTTCAGTACTGGAGGTTTCTTAGAGTTTTTTTTTTTGTTTTATAGAGTGTGTTTTTGCATGTGGACATTTAAACTAATTTACATGACTCTGTTCTTATTTTCATCTCGCGCTGAGATGCGTGTTTAAATCTGACATTTAATTTAGTCAGTATGTGGTTGGGCACCACCACAGCTCCCTGGAAAGCTGTTTTCCCAGTTGGCACTGTTCACTGTTATACCCACCCTGCTCGGGCTTCACGCCAGGGGAGTCGGGTCCAACTCCATATTGTCCCCAGAATGGGGCATCTGGTGTGTGTGAAAAAGACCGAGCCAGGTGCTAATAGAGTGTGACCCGTGATTATGGTCGTAGTCGTAGTATTTCATAGTTTCTTGGCTCAGACAGGTGGAACAATGAATATCAACAAACATTTCGCTAAGCAACGCCCGGCATTAATGAGGGCGACATAGTGTGCGTGTAAAGCTGCCAGTTTGTGTGGTTCAGTGAGGGAAGCTCAAAACATAAGGGAAATGAAAATGAGGTTAAAGTCAATATTAAGAGCTATGATTAGATGTTTAAGCTGTGTGAAAAACTTGGAAACTCTTGCTCCCTAAACTTAACAAAGGAATAATGTGATCACATAAAAAAGTTGAAATGTTAAGCACACACCGCTGGCCTTTATATATGATATGGAGCCAGTAAGGAAACTAATGTAGTTGCTAAGAAACTGGCCGCTGTTTAAAGTCAACACGAAACACCGTTCGCAACCCATTTTAGTTTTTATAATGTGAAGTGAAACAGAATATTCAAAGAGATAAAAAAAAGGGTGGGACTTTGGTTGGATTGTAAAAAGAAGGGTGTTACTGAGTGGAATCATGCTAGACAATATATGTTCAGATTATAATATTCTGACATAAATATTCTGTAGAGCATATAGAATTTTTTTATCTAAAGGTGCACTTTTCCACTGTTCTTGTTTTACTAACAAATAGGACTTGCAGTTTGCTTTTTAAATCACCCTGACATAGACGTTATTGAATGTTGCTTGCCAACAAAATCCTAAAGGATTCTAATAAGAAACTAGTACAGGATTCTTATTGGAATTTCTATCATATTTTGGAACCTTTCCTATAGGATTTCGATAGTCTTAGGATTCTTCAGAATTCTTGAAAGATGCTTTAAAATAAAACAGGATCCCATTAAAATCCTGTAGAAATTATCCTACAAGGTATTTATGTCTTGTCCTATAAGAAAATCCTATAAGACCATTTCTAATGGAATCCTTTAGGAACGGTTCCAAAATTTGATAGAAATTCTAATTGAAATCCTGTAGAGGATTCTTATTGGAATCCTTTAGGATTTTTTGACAAGGCATGCAGTTTGATTTCATGCTGACTTTTTTAAAAACACATTGAAAATGTATATCCTGCATGTTTAGTTTTCAGAATACTTAAATTTAGAAGTCAGATTTTACTTTCAAAAAGACTATGATCATTCTCATTTATTGTGATATATCTTTTGAATCCATAAATTCATAAACTCTAACTTCTGACTTCTTTATCTCTATTTTGTGACAGATAAAGGTCAGTCAGAGTCATTTGTTTTTATGAACAATACTCAGACGCGTATAAACACAAACACTCACACACAATGTAAAGATCTTGAATCCCTCTATATTTATGCCTTCAGGGAAGGATAAAATCCACTTGTGTGGGATGGAGCTTCCCACAGGATAACAAACACATGTGAGTGTGTCTGAAATGTCAGGATATATCATATTGTCAGTCAGTAGACTGTTTGACCACAGTGATGTGTTCCTTCTCCAAGAATGGATATGCCACAAACACACATAATGCCTGGATGACTGACAAAGGCTTGGCATTGTGAATGTCCAACTTTTGCGCTGTGGGAAATCATAAATGTATATATTATGAAGGCAGTTCACCATATTTGTGGGTATGGTAATTTTAGTATAACATACGTCTTCATTAATTGAGACAGAATGTAATTTTATGGGTTGTACTACAAACATAATAACTATAAATCCTATGACGGCATTATATTTAAATGTGATCTCATGGCAGTACAGGGTGCTATACGGGGCCAAGCCCCTAAAGAAGCTGTAGTGCAGTGCAGAGCAGGAAGAACAAAAACAGCAGAAATTGGATGAACATGAAAAAACAGCAGGTTCAGAATTCTAGGTGAGAATGAACTTGGATGTGTACAATGCTGTTCTGGATAATAAAGGAATCAAAACACACACATTACACACAATTTTATAAAGTTGCACCACATGGGACTCTAACCCACAATCTCCAGGTCAAGCACCTGTCACCCATCTTGTTGTGACACTGGGGAGGTAGGTGTTCACTCAGATTTAATTTAATTAATTTAATTTAAACAAACTCAGGGGCGGTCAACTGTCAAGAGGAATGGAAGAGAATATCAGAAATATCAGGCTCTGTCCAAAGATCATCTGGTCAGATTTTGGAGAAAATTGGATCAAATTTGTAGGAGGAGTAGCGGAAAAACTGTTTTACAATTACTTCAATTTGGAGGACAGGGACATTAATGGAACATTATAGAATCGGCATGACCCAGGGGAAAAAAGGATATAAATTTAAATTGGATATAAATTTGGACTATGTTTTTAAAAGTTATAAGCATTTTTGCACAAATCTTTATATCTCTGATAGGATATTCCCTCAATGATCCCTATCGAGTTGTGCTAATATGTCAAATGGTTCAAAAGATATTGCAATTTATGACAAATTTCAAAATGGTGGACAATCGGTTTGTCTGATCCTGGAAAAACTGACATTTGCAGATTCTGCATGACCCAGGGAATCCATAGACACCAAGTTCTGACTAACTGTTCAAAAGTTATAAACAAAAATAGATTTGTTTTCCCATATCTCCCAATCCATAAATGGCGCCGTTCCCAACTTTGGCATGGACGCTTATACCATGCTGTTGATGAAGTGTACCAAGTTTCATTTTGATTGATCAAAATCACAGCATCTGAACCAATTTCGGGTCAACCTTGTTTAAGTTCACAACATCTTAACTTTGTTTGACCATGAAATTCTGTTCAGTCATTTCTATGCAGTCCAAAGATTATCTGTGACAAGTTTTGGAAGAATTGGACAATTTGTAGGACAGGGATTTTAATGGGAAATGAAGAACACAGGAAATTAAAGGATATAAAAATAGAACAATTTGGATGATGTTTTCAAAAGTTTGCATAAATCTTTATATCTCTGGAACCCTAGGTGGCACTGTCTTTAAACTTTTCAGGTACCTCCGGGACATGCCATTAATGATCCACATACATTTTTGTGCTAATATGTCATATGGTTCAAAAGAGATTCATGACAAATTTCAAAATGGCAGATAATCAGTCTGTCTGATCCTGGAAAAACTGACATCTGCAGATTGGGCTTGACATCAGCAAAAATAGCCATCTCATAATCCATAGGTGGCACTGTTCCCAACTTTGGCATGGACCCTCATGCCATGCTGTCAATGAAGTGTACCAAATTTCATTTTTATTGATCAAAGTTTGGCCGAGATACAGCCTCTGAAGCAATTCTGGGTCGACCTTAAGTTCACAGCATAATAACTTTTTTTTGACCATGAAATTCTGTTCAGTCATTTCAATGCGGTTCAGTCTAAAGATTGTCTCTGCCCAGTTTCTGGAAAACTGGACAAAATTTGAAGAAGTAGAGAAAAAGAAAAACTGTACTTTTCAAAATGTCCATTTCAATGTTGAATTTTTGAACTGGTGATGGTGCTATAGAGTTGGTCCTAGAGACCCTAAGTTTGGTCAGAACACCATTCATGACCATCACTACCAGTGTGCCAAATTTCATCATTTTCCTATGTTTGCTTCATAGGCCTGAACTTGACTCGTTGGGGAGGAAGACGAAGAATTGGTGCAGATGCAATAGGGGCTACAGCCCCTTCGGGGTTGGCCCCTAATAGCAATTCTTGGCGCTTTTGTGACAGGTCGTTTATGGTTAGGGTTTCAGCTATGATCTGAGCTTTCCTACACAATTATTGCCACAAATAATTCATTTTCAAAGGATAAACATATATTTGTTTTAAGGCAGTTTATTATAACAAATACAATTGAATAATAATGCCCAGCTGAGCTTAACAGGGAACATCTTGTGCTCTTAGCTTGAACACGTTCTTCTCCATTTATCATTGAATGCTGACTGGCTTTTCAAAGTGTGGGAAAGTCTCGAACCAAACCATAAAATGCCCAAACCAAACCATTAAAATGCTCAGAATGTCTTGTGCCAGCCATCCTGCCATCACTCATATAATTCTGGCCTCAAGATCCATGTTTTTTAGACCTTGTCGAATGTAAGAAGGATGATGTTTCTCTATGGCACATTATTCAACACTATTGGTTGATTTTGAAAGACTAAGTCGAGGTTTGGTAGCGAACACACATTTTGAACACCTGCAGCCTTCATCTGTTTTCCACAATCTCTGTGGCATCTGGTTGTTCAGCTGGAAAAAGGAGCAGTAGATAGACCACCCTCGCTCATCTGAACTTCAGGGGATATTTGAGAGTTTATTTCAAAGAACACTAATAAAACCGCTTTGAGCCTACAAAAGATAATGCTCAGTGGAACATCTCAAATATCTTCTCTTTTTATGGAAAGCATCTAAAAGTGGGACAGTTTTCTAGTGGAGCACAAAAGGAATTGCTTTGTCATCTTAAAAGGAATCTGCTTTCTTTTAAGACAAACCCAACACAGATCGATTTCTCAGCGTATGAGTAGCTAAATTTAGCTCTTCACAAATGGTCAATACGAGAGAGAATTTCACGAGGTGCTTAGCTAAAGTAGTTAAAATGCTCGCAGCTCACAAGTCCACATTCCTTATTTGGGATGTGGTTCAAAATATACACTATAAGTTCAGGCCTGGCCTAGGAACGTTTGTCCCTGGATAGTTTTCTTTGGCTCCCCGTGTGTTTGAGGTGTGGTTTCGCTACAGATTGTTCAAGGACGAATAACAAATTATGAGACCAGAGCTGTTAGCACAGGAGGATTATTAACCCACTTTGTGGTGCCACTTGGTCAGTTTCCTTCAGTGAGGAATTCAATGTTTTTTGTACCTCTTTCAAAGAGTTGTATTGACGTTTTCTTTTTAAAGACTTTAATGTACTATGTAAATATACTGTAAGTTTCAGAATTGAAAATTTCCTCCCTAGTCCAAAAGGACCATTTATCAGAAATTTGGCTCAGTCACAGTACTAATGGATAAACAGGCTACTGCTATTCCTAAAAATAAAACACAAGAAGTTTCTGTATTTCTTAACTAACAAGAAGAGTGAGAAAAAAAGAAAGGTTGTCAAAGTTTCTTATTTCACATGCAAGAGTTCTTTAAAAAGTTTAATTAATTCAAGAAAATTAATTCAAATGTAAATTGGTTTTAAACTGCTTTCTCAAGTCAGCATAGAATTTGCCCTACCAAACCTTTTTAATTTATTATTATTATTTTTATTATTAAATAAAATAGTTACACTACAAATCTTACTCTCCAAAAACTTTTGAATGGCAATGTTTTTTTAAAGAAGTCTCTTCTGCTCACCAAGCATGCATTTATTTGATCCAAAATACAGCAAAAGCAGTAATATTGTGAAATATTTTTACTATTTAAAATAACTGCTTTCTATTTGAATAAATTTTAAAAAGTAATGTATTCCTGTGATTAAAGCTGAATTTTTAGCATCATTACTCTAGTCTTTAGTGTCACATGATTATTTAGAAATCTTTCTAATATGCTGATTTGCTGTTAAAGAAACATTTTTTATGATTATTATTATTATTATCAATATTTAAAACAGTACTTTTTTCAGGATTCTTTGATGAATAGAAAGACCCACAGATCAGCATTAATCTGAAATAAAAAGCTTTTATAACATTATACACTATATCATTCAAAAGCTTGGAGTTGGTATATTTTTTATTTTTTTGGGGAGGGAAAAAATGATAGAAATTAATACTTTTATTTAGCAAGGATGCTTTAAATTGATCAAAAGTGATGACACAGACATTTATAATGTTAGGAAAGATTTCTATTTCAGATAAATGCTGTTCTTCTGAACTTTCTATTCATCAAAGAAACCTGAAAAATAATCTATTTAGCTGTTTTCATAAGAATAACAATAATAAATGTTTTTTGAGCATCAAATCAGAATATTAGAATGATTTCTGAAGGATCATGTGACTGAAGTAATGATGCTAAAAATTCAGCTTTGAAATCACAGGAATAAATTACATTTTAAAATATATTCAAATAGAAAACAGCTATTTTAAATTGTAAAAATATTTCAAATAGTTTGTACTTTGAATGAAATATATGCAGGCTTGGTGAGCAGAATAGACTTTAACATTAAAAATCTCAAAAAACTTTTGACTGGTAGTGTATATATTGAGTGGTTCATTTATAGTGTTATGATTGTTTCCATTTCCACGTTCCTGTAGTGATTATCTTAATGCATTGTGAGAGATTCAAATCGCTGTTACACACAGGGAGTAAAGTGTAAATCCTCCCATATATTGGAATTTCCTTAGAACACGTTTATCTCAAATAAATGGACTTTCCCTTCCTCAGACAAATGCATGGGAGAATTCCCAGCAGGACCCAAATACCCCCTTCTACTGTGCTGCTTCTGCAGGAGTGATATGTGCACTGGTTTTATACTGTGAGGTCAGCGGAGGTGAAGTTTAACAATCTGAGCTCTGCAGTCGGTCTCTGTTGTGTTCAAGGTCTCTCTCCCCTCAAGAGCTCCTGTCATTAACAGTTGTTTGTAAACTTATAGATTACTAACAGTCATCGTACAGATTTGCACAATGTGTGAGGTGTCATTGTCAATCTTCTCTTGTGCAGATAATAGAAGCATGAGCTGAAATTTGTTATACTGGACTTCAGAGGCCTGCATTATGGAGTAATGGGTTTTTAAAGTAAAGCCAAGTGACAGTACACATTACTGATGGCGAGCACTAAATAACAGCAGATTGGACAGTTCAGCCCAAGTATAACCTATTAATCAACTTATCCCGATTCAGAACGATTGCATTGCCAAAGACTTTCAGCTTTAGTGAATAGCCTATTGCATAAAGAGAGAAGTGGGGGAGTACAGCAGATTTATTATGCTATGGATTAAACGGTACGGTAAGTCAAATGTCGTAACTTAAACCTGGCATGCGAGAGTTGCGGTTTATGCAGATGTAGTTTGGTGTATCCATTTCTTAGTGACATTTCATTCATATTTCATTGGGAACTGGCTACAGTGTTCTACAAAGCAAACAATTAAATAATCTACTTCCAATGGTTTATTGCTTATATTTTATATACTAATGAATTATCTCTATGTTAAATGACAATTTTCTCCATCCAGACCAGAAAGTTTTTTTTTTTTTTTTTTCTCAATGTTGAAAATTGGTTTTTGTTTGGTCCGTCTGATTTGGTCTGCATTTAGCCCAAAAATCAATGTTAAAAATTGGTCTTTGTTTGGTGTGTCTGATTCGGTCAAAATTTGGCCCAAACATTTATGTTGAAAATTGGTCTTTGTTTAGTCCGTCGGATTTGGTTTGCATTTAACCAAAAAATCGACGTTGAAAATTGTTTTTTGTTTGGTCCGTCTGATTTGGTCTGCATTTAGCTCAAAAATCAATGTTAAAAATTGGTCTTTGTTTGGTCCGTCTGATTTAGTGAAAAATTGGCCCAAAAATGGACGTTCAAAATTGGTCTTTGTTTGGTCTGTCGGATTTGGTTTGCATTTAGCCCAAACATTTATGTTGAAAATTGGTCTTAATTTGGTCCGTCTGATTTGGTCTGCATTTAGCCCAAAAATCAATGTTAAAAATTGGTTTTTGTTTGGTGTGTCTGATTCAGTCAAAATTTGGACCAAAAATTGATGTTGAAAATTGGTCTTCATTTAGTCTGTCGGATTTGGTCTGCATTTAGCCCAAAAATTGACGTTGAAAATTGGCCTTTGTTTGGTCTGTTGGATTTGGTTTGCATTTAGCCAAAAAATCAACGTTGAAAATTGTTTTTTGTTTGGTCCGTCTGATTTGGTTGCATTTAGCCCAAAAATTGACGTTGAAAATTGCTCTTTGTTTGGTCCGTCTGATTTAGTCAAAATTTGGCCCAAAAATTTATGTTAAAAATTGGTTTTTGTTTAGTCCATTGGATTTGGTCTGCATTTAGTCCAAAAATCAATGTTGAAAATTGGTCTTTGTTTGATTTGTTGGATTTGGTCTGCATTTAGCCCAAAAATAGACATTTAAAATGGGGTTTTATTTGGTCCATCTGATTTGGAAAAGGTTTTTTTTCTTTACATTGGACCAGCATAATTGTAATGTTGCTTTTATATAGCAGTTCAGTTATCAAGAAGTTAATGTTGAGTAACTTACAATTTTAGATACACTATCATCAGTTCATTTTATCTTTCTCCACCAATGAAGATAGTTCTAAAAAACAGAAGTTCCAAAACTGAATCAACTGTTCAGCTGATCGTATCGAGTGAATTATTCAATGACTCACTCACAGAGGTACTGTAAATATATCATTATATGGCAGAAATAGTAAGAGTAGTTTGGTAGTTATGTGGTTCCAAGTTCAGCAAATCACTTACAGTTGAAGTCAAATATTTACATACTGTATGTACATCTTGCAGACTTTGCAAAATGTTTATTGTTTTACCAAAGTAAAAGGGATCATACAAAGTGCATGTTATTTTTCATTTAGTACTGACCTGAATAAGATATTTTACATGAAAGATGTTTACATAAAGTCCACAAGAGAAAATGATAGTTTTATAAAATGTATATAACTTTTATAAAACATTTATAAAAATGGCCCTGTGCAAAAGTTTACGTAGCATTTTCTCCAGAAAGAAACACGATGCATTAAGAACCAGGGGGTGAAAACTTTTGAACAGAATGAAGATGTGTACATTTTTCTTATTTTGACTAAATATCATATTTTTTTCCCATTTAGAACTGCCCTTCAGAAGCTATAGAAGATACATGTTTTCCAAAAGACAAAATAAGTTTATTCATGATTCAAAAGTTTTCACCCCCGGCTTTTAATGCATGTTTTTTCTTTCGGGAGCATCAGTGAGTGTTTGAACCTTCTGTAATAGTTGCATATGAGTCCCTCAGTTGTCCTCAGTGTGAAAAGATGGATCTCAAAATCATACAGTCATTGTTGGAAAGGGTTCAAATAGACAAAAATGCTGAAAAACCAAAGAATTTGTGGGAGCTGAAGGATTTTTCTGAAAAACAGCAGGCAGTTTAACTGTTCAGGACAAACAAGGTACTTGTGAACAACTATCACTAAACAAAAAACAAAACAAAAAAAACCCACAACACATCTGATCATTCAGGTAACAACACAGTATTAAGAATCAAGTGTATGTAAATATTTAAACAGGGTAATTTTTATAAATTCAACTATTGTTTTCTCAAAAAATAATAGTAAACGTTTGCTAGTAAAACTTTTTTTGCTCAGTGGTTTTGACAAATCAGTTGAGTCAATGATTCAGTGACTCCATTATAAAGACAGCTACTGGCGTAAAGCTTCAAAATGCCTTGCACATATTCAAGACACCCTGCTAATACTCAATATGTTAAATGGAAAACTTGTCTGATGTTTCTTGTTTAAATCTGATCTGTTTGTTTGAGGAAAAACAGTTATAACATTATAATAATTTTGATGTTATCTCTAAATGTGTGCTACTATGTTTTTACTGCAGTATGCATTTTTGTTGAATAATTCCCATGCACCATTGTGTGCATTCTTAAGATCTGTTTCTGTCGAATTGACCCTAACAAACTCAACGTCATAACTCAATTTCTACAAACATGTTCGCTGACGTTGATGGAAAACAGATATCGGGGTTTCAGTCATGTTTACACTAGACAGTGAAAGACCACTCAATTATAGTTTTTTTTTTTTTTTTTTGTAGAAGCTGTTGAGCTGTATGTATATTAGATAAAATGTGTTCATGTGTATGTTCATGGATAAATGAGCCTGTCATGTGGCTAATTACTCAGGAGCTGCAGGACTGTGACGTCATATCAATAAGAATTGGATGATTGTACCAAACCACTTGCGAATGACTATCCTGAGCAATGAAATTAAATACCCCATTTTACACTTTTAAGACTCCTCCAAAAACTATCTGTCACTGGTAAAACATCTACTATACTATAAAGAAGTATTAGCTCACCATACCGCAGATGAAGTGCTTTTTTGTAGTCGTTAATTTGCTTCTGATGGGCTGCAGGTGTTGCCAATTCAATTATTCCACCCAGACTCGTGACCAAGTTGTTTTCATTTCCCAAGGCGATTCTGACATGTGTGCAGAGGGTTAACCTGACATAGTACGTGTTATTGGGTAGTGCAATCCACATTTTAAAGAAATTTGTGATAATTCCCTGCTTTATTGCACCAAGCAATTTTATTGCATGTCGTTCCAGGCCTGTATGACTTTCTTCTGCAGAACACAAAAGAAGATATTTTGAAGAACATCAGGGTCCAAACAACATTGACACCCATTAGCCGTGTTTCCACTGTCGGGCCAAAAGAGTGCGTGCTAGTGCGTGTCAGGGCCAGTTGCGTTCAGGGCCAACGGCCAGGGTTTTTTGGCCCACCAAAATCCTTGGGGCAAAGCGGGCCAGCTCAGGCTTGAGGAGTGGTTATGAACAAAGGTCGGATTTGGTCTGCATTTAGCTCAAAAATTGACATTTAAAATTTGGATTTATTTGGTCCATCTGATTTGGTCTGCATTTAGCCCAAAAATGGATGTTGAAAATTGGTCTTTGTTTGGTCCATCTGATTTGGTCCAAATTTGGCCCAAAAATCGACATTTAGGGTGCTTTCACACCTGCCTTATTTAGTTCGGTTGAATCGCACTAGAGTTCGTTTTCCCTCTTGGTGCGGTTCGTTTGGGCAGGTGTGAATGTAGCAATCGCACTCGAGTGCGCACCAAAAGCGTACCAAAAAAGCGTACCGAGACCTCCTTGAAGAGGTGGTCTCGGTACGCTTTCAAACGAACACTGGAGCGGTTCGTTTGTGGTGAGAACATGATCCGAACTAGAACAGACCCAACCGCAAAAAGTACTGTGCCTTTTTGGACTAATCCAGCTGCCGTAGTCCGCTGCGCTGTTCATTATGGGATTAGGACAAGTATTTGTTGACAGTTAGCGCTTTAGCAACATAGCCCCATGACAGCTCGCGGACAAACTTGGAGTTGTGAGGAGGTGCGGAGCCTCATAAATTTGGTCTGATGATCATATAGGTCCCAACTTTCGAAAACTCACAAGAACATCACAATCTTTCTCATTGTTTAAGGGGCCGTTCACATGTCGCGCCTAAAAACGCATGGAAAACGCCTGTACAGCTATGATAAGCTGTTTCTCCAACTTGTCAATGCTTTCAATGTTATTAAGGGAAAGGATGAAGCTGATTGGTTGGTTTATGTCACATGACCTGCGGTGCGCTTGCAGCATTCTGAAAAGTTGTGATGTTTTTATCTCGATGCGGCGCGTTCGCGAATGGAAAAAATGTGCGCGTCGCGACCACGTCGCTTCCATTCTGAGCGCGCGTACCACGCGTCTACATTTGAAATAACGAGCTTGAGCGCGCAAAAGACGGGACATGTGAATGGCCCCTAACAGTTTAGAAAATACGTTCAACACACTGATCTTTATAATTCTCTATTATAGATCAGTGGTTCAATGACACGATCTGGCCAACGAGTGAGGTGGATGTTGTCACATGACTGCATTTTGGTTCGTTTCAACTGGTTCGGACCAGAGCAATCAGTGTGGTGTGAAAAGGACCCAAAACGGCAGAAAAATGCTACAATGTATCATTTGTTGCTCTTGGTCCGGACCAAATGAACCGAACCACAGATGTGAAAGCACCCTTAAAATCTGGTTTTGGTCTGCATTTAGTTCAAAAATTGACGTTTAAAATTTGGATTTATTTGGTCCATCTGATTTGGTCTGCATTTAGCTAAAAAATCGACGTTGAAAATTGGTCTTTGCTTGGTCTCTCTGATTTGGTGTGCATTTAGCCCAAAAATGAATGTTGAAAATTGGTCTTTTAGTTGGTCCGTCTGATTTGGTCCAAATTTGGCCCAAAAAATCACGTTTAAAATTTGGTTTCGTCTGGTCCATCTGATTTGGTCCAAATTTAGTCCAAAAATAGATGTTGAAAACCGAGCTTTGTTTGGTCCATCTAATTTAGCCTAAGCACTATTTCTGACCACATATAGCCCTAATATAGCCATTATCATAAATGTAGCAAATGAAGAAATTTATTGTAGAAATCATTTCAAGTTATCTGTCCGTCTGATTTGGTCTGCATTTACACCAAAAATCTATGTTGAAAATTGGCCTTTGTTTGGTCTGTCGAATTTGGTCTGCATTTAGCTCAAAAATTGACGTTTAAAATTTGGATTTATTTGGTCCATCTGATTTGTTCTGCATTTAGGCCACAAATCGAGGTTGAAAATTGGTCTTTATTTGGTCTGTCGAAATTGGTCTGCATTTAGCTCAAAAATTGACGTTTAAAATTTGGATTTATTTGGTCCATCTGATTTGTTCTGCATTTAGGCCACAAATCGAGGTTGAAAATTGGTCTTTATTTGGTCTGTCGAAATTGGTCTGCATTTAGCTCAAAAATTGACGTTTAAAATTTGGATTTATTTGGTCCATCTGATTTGGTCTGCATTTAGCTAAAAAATCGATGTTGAAAATTGGTCTTTATTTGGTCCATCTAATTTGGTCTGCATTTAGCTAAAAAATCGACGTTGAAAATTAGTCTTTGCTTGGTCTCTCTGATTTGGTGTGCATTTAGCCCAAAAATGGATGTTGAAAATTGGTCTTTTAGTTGGTCCATCTGATTTGGTCCAAATTTAGTCCAAAAATAGATGTTGAAAACCGAGCTTTGTTTGGTCCATCTAATTTAGCCTAAGCACTATTTCTGACCACATAAAGCCCTAATATAGCCATTATCATAAATGTAGCAAATGAAGAAATTTATTGTAGAAATCATTTCAAGTTATCTGTCCGTCTTATTTGGTCTGCATTTACACCAAAAATCTATGTTGAAAATTGGCCTTTGTTTGGTCTGTCGAATTTGGTCTGCATTTAGCTCAAAAATTGACGTTTAAAATTTGGATTTATTTGGTCCATCTGATTTGTTCTGCATTTAGGCCACAAATCGAGGTTGAAAATTGGTCTTTATTTGGTCTGTCGAATTTGGTCTGCATTTAGCTCAAAAATTGACGTTTAAAATTTGGATTTATTTGGTCCATCTGATTTGTTCTGCATTTAGGCCACAAATCGAGGTTGAAAATTGGTCTTTATTTGGTCTGTCGAATTTGGTCTGCATTTAGCTCAAAAATTGACGTTTAAAATTTGGATTTATTTGGTCCATCTGATTTGTTCTGCATTTAGGCCACAAATCGAGGTTGAAAATTGGTCTTTATTTGGTCTGACGAATTTGGTCTGCATTTAGCTCAAAAATTGACGTTTAAAATTTGGGTTTATTTGGTCCATCTGATTTGGTCTGCATTTAGCTAAAAAATCGATGTTGAAAATTGGTCTTTATTTGGTCCATCTGATTTGGTCTGCATTTAGCTAAAAAATCGACGTTGAAAATTAGTCTTTGCTTGGTCTCTCTGATTTGGTGTGCATTTAGCCCAAAAATGGATGTTGAAAATTGGTCTTTTAGTTGGTCCATCTGAATTGGTCCAAATTTGGCCCAAAAATCACGTTTAAAATTTGGTTTCGTCTGGTCCATCTGATTTGGTCCAAATTTAGTCCAAAAATAGATGTTGAAAACCGAGCTTTGTTTGGTCCATCTAATTTAGCCTAAGCACTATTTCTGACCACATATAGCCCTAATATAGCCATTATCATAAATGTAGCTCAAAAATTGACGTTTAAAATTTGGATTTATTTGGTCCATCTGATTTGGTCTGCATTTAGCCCAAAAATCGATGTTGAAAATTGGTCTTTATTTGTTCCATCTGATTTGGTCTGCATTTAGCCCAAAAATCAACGTTGAAAATTGGCCTTTGTTTGGTCCATCTGATTTGGTCTGCATTTAGGCCACAAATCGAGGTTGAAAATTGGTCTTTTTTTGGTCTGTCGAATTTGGTCTGCATTTAGCTCAAAAATTGACGTTTAAAATTTAGATTTATTTGGTCCATCTGCTTTGGTCTGCATTTAGCCCAAAAATGGATGTTGAAAATTTGTCTTTGTTTGGTCCGTCTGATTTGGTCTGCATTTAGCCCAAAAATGGATGTTGAAAATTGGTCTTTATTTGATCCATCTGATTTGGTCTGCATTCAGCCCAAAAATCAACGTTGAAAATTGGTATTTGTTTGGTCCGTCGGATTTGGTCCAAATTTGGCCCAACAATGTACATTTAAAATTGGGTTTTATTCGGTCCATCTGATTTGGTCTGCATTTAGGCCGCACAACCTGCACATGCCATAAATTATTTGTTATTAATTAAGCACCTACATTTGCAAACCATATGTAAACATGCTGTATATTTGGCATGGCAGAAACGTTGAAAAAATTGACTTCCATTTTATGGACAAAAACACTGAGACATGTTCTACAGAAGAGAGAAAGTCTTGCAGATTTGGAACGAGTAAATGATGACAGAACGTTCATTTCTAGGTGAACCAACCTCCAGACAGCTGTCAAGTTTGTATTATGAATGTACTGAGCAATGAAAAGTAAAGCCTTCATTCAGTCAAAATTGTGGTTTTGGCTCTCGTGCAGCTGGTTGAGTCAAGAATCGAACCTTATGTTCTCAGTGTTTCACCTAGACCTGTCTCGGTCGTGTTAGGCAGAGTTGTGTTTGGCTCTTCAAAGGAGGCACCCTGTTGGTATGAACTTCTCAATCATTAAAAACACAACTGTGAAAATATGTAACTCCTTAGCCTCTGACTGAACCGTCACACGAGCAGGAGCCGGGTTTTGACGGAGCCAAGTTTGGGGGCCTAACCCTTCCACAACGCATGATTCAACACCTCTCCGTGGAGGGACGCAATTTTAACGGCGAGGTTCCTAAACAACAAACTTTTACGAGGTGCTTGGGGATAATAGTTCATGGAATGTTGGAGCGTGGCTTTCTTTCTGGTTAAGCCCGAATCTACGGACCGAATCTGGACAGCATAACATTACCTCATCAATCCCTCTCTTTCCAAATCAGAGGGCTTAGTCAAGTCAGCCCTCCAGATGTCCATGACCACATTACAGCAGTTACCACAATTTGCTTCTTGTCATAACTATAAAGTGCAGGGGTCCTTCCCAGAACATCTTGCAACCCATTGTGACTGTTTGCCTGTGATTTGTGCGATCTGCAAGAGTTTCTGCTGTGCACATGTCCTTGCAGATGTCATTAAGTTTCAATCTTTGATATTCCAGGCGAGTTGCTCAAGAGCGTTTGATAGCCTATATTTCAAGGTGCTAAATGATGCTGCAGTGCCATGATGGAAATCGGATGGAGTTTGAGGTGTTAAGCTTATGATTAGGTGTAAAATGGGCCAGATCTGCTGGACTGGCTCTTGACTGGTGAAATACTGCTTGGGAGTGATGTAAAACACAATAGTCTGCCTGTAGTGTTGCTTTTGCCCTTATATTTCTGCTGCATGGAAAGATCTATGAGCTGTGGAGAGGAGAAGAGGACGGATTGTATGTCCTTGCAGCAGATTTTGCCTTGGAGGAGGTCCTTTGGGTATTTTTGTTTTTCTTAGTGAACTCTCCAGAAGGAGGACAAGACTGGTTGCACATGCTCAGTAAAGACTTGTTTCCCCTGGAGTCTCCTCTACTGAGGATGTGAAGGGAGATGTTGACTGTGCTTCATTGGGGCCCTTCATTGAAGACATGCTTTTCCATGTTCTTATCTTAACGTCCAATTATTAGCTCATACTTGTAATTTAAGTCCTCAAATCATGCAACTTGTTAAGAGGAGATGTGCTGTTTCTTCTTTAAAGTAATCAAATTTGACTAGGCGTACCATATAATAGAGAGTGAAATAGGATTTTCTTTCAGCCTGTTTAGTGTTCAGTGCCTTTTTTCCTTCTAAAAAACGTTGGCAGTCATCGCCAGCATTTTTAATCATTTTCACAAAATGAAAAAAAAAAACTTTCATGGCCCTCAGAATATTTTGTTGTATGAATATCTGGACATGCATTATGTCAAAATACAGAACTGACACCACTTTATTCTAGCTCCATGCATATTTTTTTACTAAACACTGAGCACTTGTAATCGTTTTCCTTAGAAGTTATGATGACAGCTTCATATGTTTTGCTTTCCGGACTTAACAAGCTTGCTTGGTAGCTCAGCTGGAACTGAGTTGGACTTAGGATGCGAGATCCTTGGGTACGAATCGCGTAGAAACATGGCTCACGAAGAAAGAGCTAAAAAATGACTGAAGCTAAAAAGGCATGTTTGTGATCAGTGTTGGGGGTACCGAATTACGACTAACACGAGTTATGGTAATCAGATTACTTTTTCCAAGTAACTAGTAAAGTAACACATTACTTTTTCATTTAATTGTTTTGCTTATTCATTTCACTTTTGGTTGTGAAGGGGCTTTTACATTTTCCAAAAATATAACTATTTTAAAACAAACCAGCAAAACCTGCCCAGATTCAAAAGGTAATGCAAAAGTACCACTTCCTTACATTTTATACAGTTTTGATTCATATGCTGTTTAATGTTTGAAGATAGCGTTATTTTACATATGCATTGGCTTACATATGCGGTTGTGTTTTTAAGCTTCTTCGACGTGTATTGATCCATAGATTCAGTACTCTTTCAAAAGAAACCTGGAAAATTCTGTCAATTATCTAATTCAACCATACTAATAAGCAAAAATGACTTTAGATTACCTAACATTTGTGCTTCATTTCTTTTTTGCTTCCAAGGTAGCCCCTATTAGCTTTTTTTAGGTACTTACAGTGGAAAGAAGTGAGGGTTAAAAATTCGCAAACACCTGCCCGTGTTAGTTACTGTTGCTATGTCCGACAAACAATGCCGCTCTTACACTACACATATGTTCCCACACAATGGAAAATACATTGTGAAGCAAAGAGTAAACTAACAACATGCTGATAAAGTCAAGACAGAGCAGGTTACTTCTGGTATGAATTAAGGTCTCAGCTTTCTTTTTAAGAAATTCTCATATTTTTGCTCTTTGCCTTATTAACCCTGCTAAAAAACAGCTAAAACTGGTTTAAGCTGGTCAGGCTGGTTTTAGTTGACCAACTAAAAATAATACATCTTGCTTTAACTTCCACTGTTCCTGATGACTGCCATTTCTTAATTACATTCTTAACAGAGGATATTGGCATCTGAAAAAGCTTTGCTATCTTCTTATAGCCTTCTCCTGCTTTGTGAGCGTCAACTATTTTCTGTTTCAGTTTTCTAGACAACTGCTTAGAAGAACCCATGGTGCTGATTGTTGGGGCAAGGTCAGATGAGTCTGGGCATTTAAAACCTTTGAGATTGACATCACCTGGTCTTCCCAGACAATGATTGAGAACAATCCATGACACTGTCAGGTCTCAGCTTTCCAAAGGGGGCATGCTATAAACTCTGCAGGGTGCCCAAACTTTTCCAGACGCCTTTTTTTGTTTTCTGTCATTTTGAAAGTGTAAATGATGGAAATAAAATTTAACTTTTTTTTTATTTTTTTTTTTACATATTATAAGAATGTCTAATCTGTAATTTGATGCCTTTTGGAGATTTTTCCATCTTTCCTTGGCTTCTTTATGCACATTAATACACATTTTTACCTGCGGTGCCCACACTTTCGAACCCCACTGTACATTTCTAGTACAAAAATCTAAACACTGGATGTAGTCAGTTTTTGACATATTAGAGTCAAAAGATTTTACAGAGGGAATTTTGGGTATCTCATTGCGTCATGCCATAATTCAGAAAAAAATTAGAACGGACAGGAAACACTACATTTTTTTAAATATTATGGGGAATAAAATAATGTATAAAATCAAGCAAATTATATATGAAATCAGGATATAGACAGGAATAAAAATGTAAAGTTTGGTGTGTGTACTGTAAGTGCTACTCAAGTGGAGATTTATGACTCCACTTCAATTTTGAGAAATTCATTTTGAGAAAACGGCCTTTAAAAATATGTATTGTAATTGAAATCTATTGACACAAATAGATAAAGTGCTATAAAAGGAACACTTAACAGTGTTTTTGTAAGTTTTCTTTCCACTAGTCTGAAAAATCCCAAAATCTCAAACTCGACAAATGCATGAAAAAAAAATGCATTTTTACACTAAAATCATAGATATTGTTCATGACTTGTGTGACTGTACTATTGAAACTGATATTACAACATTTTTAAAAATGGGACCCTTTCACTTACCTTGCAAGTGCCTCACTGTAACCCAAATTTGTTTATTTTATTATTTTTTTGAGGGGGGTAATCAACATTATGCCACAAGTGCTGTTAAGTTTAACTAAATCAACAGCATTACGTTTAACTTAATCAACCCGGGAATGTTTCTTTTTAATGAGTTCATTTACTGTAGAAATGATTTTAAATCACTGCTACAGCTACCATTAATGTCCCAGACAATGTAGTTCCCTCATTTTGAATAAGCGGCGTGTCTTTGCCAATGTCAATTGAGTAAAGAAAAGTAGAGTGTTTCTCACACTCTACCAACAGCTTTCATTTGGCAGCGCTGCACATGTGGAAAGATCTGATGGAAGGAACTCATCAAAAGAGCACTTGAGCGGCTCTGCTGATGTGGACTGTGAGCATTAAGCTACTGGCAGTGAAACACCGGCTGCCCTTCACACACTTGAGTCATCTTGGCTCGAGAGCTTTAACTCATCACCAGACTCCCTGAAGAATAACTTAACAGATCTTTTACTGCTGCCTGGACCTTGGGAAAATTAGTTTTCTAGTGCCAAATTTCTCCTCCTCCGCTCTCTCTCTCGCTCTCATCATCTGAATTTTTTAATAATTACCACTGACTTGTTCTATTCCCTGTTCTATCATTCAGTTCTAACCTCCTGTATTTCCTCACAGCATGCAGGTGATATGTTTCACAGAGAGTGGATTTAGTGGTGTTTGCAAAGGCAAGAATCACTATTATTATTGCTCATTTAAGGTTAGGGGTTTGTTATAAACACTAACCTTCGGTATTAAACCTCAACCTAAACCCACACTGTTTGGGATACTGACGTGATTGATAGGACAAGGCTGCTATTGCTTTTCTAAACAGTCAGACCTACAGTTTTTTCCTGCATTTATAGATTTAGAGTCTTGTATTGAGATCACGACGCAGATTCACAAAACTCTTCTTAAGAAAGAAGTTAATACTTTCCTTAAAGGATTGTCTTTCTTTTTACAGTTGACAAAAATAAGGGTTTTGAGGAAAACATTTTAGGATTTTTCTCCATTTAGTGGACTTCAATGGTTGGCCAATGGGTTGAAGGTCCAAATTGCAGTTTCAATGCAGCTTCAAAGCGCTCTTTATCAATAAAGCTGGTAATCATGCAGAAAAGTTTACACACAATTTTTCGTACATGTTTGATTCTAAAAGATAGATTAGGTCAAAAACTTCAAAGTTTTACCTATTTTTGTAAAGGGTGTTTGACTTTGAGTTTTTGTGGTCAAAAAGTATATTTTTTTTCAAGAAAATGACCAATCATTTCTCTAGATAAGACCCTTATTCCTCAGCTGGGATCATGTAGAGCCCTTTGAAGCTGCATTAAAAAAAGCTATTTGAACCTTTAGCCCATTGACACCCATTGATTTCCTCAAAAGAAGTAAATTATCAGGAAATCTTTATTGTGGAAGTGAACTAATCCTTTAAGAAGTTTCTTCTAAGAAGTTCTTAAGAATGTTCCTAAGTGCAATTCTTGCAATTCTTCTTCAATATTCTGAAAGAATATGAGAAAATGTTTTGTTTTAAATTGTTATTTTTAAAGAACCTTTCCCAAGATGAAGCAGGTGTTTTGGTTTTTTTTTGTCAAAAAATAGTGCAAAGTATTCTTTATAATTCTTATAAATATATTATTAGGAAATAAGAAGAAAATTGCATTTATGAATAATTTTATTTTTAACCCTTGTTCTGTCCTGAAAATTCTCAAAATCAGGAAAATTTAGTGTGAAAGTGAACTAATCCTTAAAGAAGTTTCTTCTAAGAATCTTAGTGTGCAATTTTTTGAAACAATTTAAGAGTTCAGTGTTTCTAAAAGAACAAGCCAGGATGTTTTGTTTTAAATTGTTATTTTTTATTAAGAACCTTTCCCAAGATGAAGCAGGTAAATGCATAATATTCTTTATAATTCTTATAAAAATATTATTAGAAATTAAGAAGAAAATAGCAATTATGTGCTGTCCTGAAAATTCTCAAATATGATCGGTCTTTTAAAGATTGCTTGTCAATCTCCCATTATGCTATATTATTAACAAATATTGAATTAAATCTTTTTATTAACTTGTTTTCTTTCAACACTTGGATCTGATTAATCATAGGCCTAATTGAACAGAGCTTATGCACCTTAGTTTCCACGTGAGAAGCCATTATTTGTGGATAATATTGGCAGAGGTCACTCAAAACACTAAGGTTTAAGCTCAGATCAGTAATGCCTAAGATCAATCAGCTCCGAAAAGAAATGCAAAACCTGTGCTAATTGAAAGAAAACAAGTTGACAAAAAGATTAAATCCCAGATTTGGTAATAATATAGCATTATGAGAGATTTACAAGCAATTTTTTGCAGAAGAGTTATTTTTGACTGGGAACATGACTGTAATAAGATGGGGGGGAAATCCCAAAAAATGAGGGTTAAAGGGTTAGTTAACCCAAAAATGAAAATTCTGTCATTAATTACTCACACTCATGTTGTTCCAACCCCGTAAGACCTTCGTTCATCTTCAGAACACAAATTAAGATATTTTTGATGAAATCTGAGAGCTTTCTGACCCTCCATTAACAGCGAGTTCAAGGCCCAGAAAGGTACCAAGTATATCTACAAAACAGTCCATGTGAAATCAGTGGTTCAACTGTAATTTTATGAAGCTATGAGAATACTTTTTGTGTGCAAAAAAAAAAAAAGACTTAATATATTAACTTAATAATTCTTGTCCTCTGCGTCACCCTAGATGTGTGTGCTTTCCTCTGTTTCTCATGTAAACAAATCAAGGACCTTGCTATTTATGGAGGGCCAGAAAGCTCTCTGCTTCATCAAAATATCTTAATTTGTGTTCCAAAGATGAATGAAGGTTTTATGGGTTTGGAACAGCATGAGGGTGAGTAATTCATGGCAGAATTGCATTTTTGGGTGAACTATCCCTTTAAGAATGTTTGATGAATCCAGCCCCAAATGATCACCGAGACAGTCTAATTTGACTTTGGCCAGAAAGGAACCACACATTCAGAGCACTTTATACTGCATAGCGGTACAACATGGCAGGGAATTTTGCCACTGGATTTTGTTGTAATGCAGTCTGAAAGTCTTTATCCCATTACTCCTCAGCCTGTGTTCTGTTCAAGAACATGCAAATGCAATGATGTTCATTATCTTCAGTGCTGTAAGGCACATGTCAAAGTGCTGTGTGGCGTCCAATGATTAGCTAATGAATGATCACTTCTTTTGAACTTCTTGATGGGTCCTGTTTCGTCCATCACTGGGGAATAGCTCCAGCCAGAAGGCCTCGCTGTGGTTTCCCACTTGAAATGCACGAGCTTTGCTTTGTCCAAGTTGAAGACCAGATGGCTAACCTGTTTCTCTGATATCTCATGCCTGTGGATTCCTCCACCATATGCAGACTTTTGGCAGTTCACATCAAGGCCAGTCAGCTGGAAGAGATACGAGGCTAATTATACATTCAAAAACAGATTGGAAGAAGTATGAAACATCATACGTGCTTCCGTTAACTGGTCTACAGATGAGCAGTTTGCAATCAGATAGCATCAAGTTACTTCCCATAATGTTTTACAGCGAGAATCACTAGCTAAATATATAACGCTTTTTCCAGGCCTGGTCTGAATTGTTTTGGCTGTTTCTCTGTGTTTTGTCTAGCGTGTGTGTATTTGTTTTAGTTCTAAGTTTAGGCTACGTTTCACAATCGGAATTAAACAGATAGTCCGCTTTGATTGTGATTCCAAATCCAACACTGCAAGTAAAGTTGATCTTAGTTTCTGGCCTCAAGGCTTTGGATCAAACAGGAGAAAAAATGTGCGGCCAGCCGCAATTCAATTGAAATTCATTTGGAAAATGGATGTTAATGAACTCTGCCTGCTTGGCTTTATTTGGAACATTCCCTTGATCAGTGACACATGCAATTAAAGCTTATTAACTGCTTATTTGCTCTCAACAGCTAGCAGTGGATCTTGTTTTCGGATGCTTGCATGAATTAAGAACTGTTAGAAATGTTGGAAAAAATAATTTCTTAGTTCTAGTGTAGTTGAAATAACCATCTTAGTTAGCTTTACTAGTTTTAAGGAGCTGAAAGTAATGATGCTAATACACTACTTACTTAAACTTAAAGGCTAGTGTATCAATTCATTTAGATGATTCATGCTATTGAACCAATACCAAAATGATTCCCTGTGTGTGAAAGTTCCTGCATTGCATTTTAGGTCTAATTTGTGTTCAGATTAAATGGTAAAACTAAAACTAAATATACTAAATATTAGTTAAAAGCTCTGTTTATTGCTGTTTTGTCTCATTAATAGTCTTGTCGGAAGCATTAGAACGAATGATTCACTCCAGTGAACGAGATTGTTTGGATGGTAAATTTAAATAAACCAGTTCAACAAACAATACATGGCATTGTCATGACTCACGATGCATTTTAGAACAAAATGTTTAGTTAAACAGTCTGTTTATTACTGTTTCAGTATGTTGGAATAATATATAAAATAAGGTTAGTTATATAAATGATTGTAGTTTTATAGTTGTATTTACCATATTTCTTTTTTAGTTGTATATATAGTATATGATTTATTATTTTTTTAAAAGTTTGTATTAATAAAATTAAAATAATGATAAGTAATTATTTTACCATAACACTGCAATGTATTGTATATTTCGCATACCAGACTAGTGTTGTTACTGATGACTAATATTTTTTGTTTGTTGTTTTGTATTTATTTATTTTTTGTTAATTGAAATTAAAATCAAAACTTAATAAATATATAAATGGTGCCTTGAAATCTAATATAAATAAATTAAGTGTGTTGAAGTTTATTGCTACGATTGCTAAAAATAAAATAAAAAATAAATCAAAGCTAAATATAAATAATAAACACACACACACACACACACACACACACACACATATATATACATTGATCTGTTGTTTTTTGCACTGTCAGCTTTAAAAAAAAGCATGCAGATTAATATTTATAAAATAAATATTTCTGTGAAACGAGATTGGATTGGAGGTTGAACAGAAGAAAGCCATCATTGTGTTGAAAAAAATATATAATATCTATCTAATAGAAACAGGTATAGCAACCTGTATTCGTCAAAAGAAACAAGAAATAAAGTGACACAAACTGTAAATTATTTTAAAGCCTTAAATCTTTTGTTTGAATAATTTGTAACTATATGTACTTATATGTATGTGGTTTTCTTATAGCTTTTTCTATTTTCTTATTATTTTTTAAGTGTCTTGGTTTATTATATTTTGAGGCAATTAATGTTATTATCCTTGTATGCTCGTTGTTTCAAAGACTGCAATTAAAAAAGAATGAAAATAAATAAATAATGGTCTTCTATTTTGTTGAACGAACAGTGGATGGCGTCACCTGTCCAGATTTGGTTGACCAATCGGTGGAAAGGGGCGTCTTGTAACCGCCCACATGTGGAAAATGAATTTTGAAGTCATTTATCCGTTTTTTTGCAGTACCTGTTTAAAAGGTACTAATATGTATCATTTAGACACTAGATTTTATTAATTTAAAAATACATATGTACCTTTAAGGTACTAATATACACCCTTTACCAGTGTTGGGGAAAGTTACTTTTAAAAGTAATGCATTACAATATTGAGTTACTCCCTAAAAAAGTAACTAATTATGTTACTTAGTTACTTTTTATGGAAAGTAATTAGCGTTACGTTACTTTTGCGTTACTTTTTAAATCTGGGCAGGGCTTGCTTGTTTGTTTTTAATATAAAAAGTTCTATTTTTGTCAAATGTAAAAGCCTTTTCACACCAAAAGCCTCAGGCTTAGAGAAAAGTAAATTGACGTCTGTACAGTAGAACGCAGAAGAAAAAATATCAACACTTCAGCAATAAAAAAAGGAAAACAAATGTTAGATTATCTTGAGTAATTTCTGTTTATTAGTTTGGATGAATTGGATCATCGAAGGTCGGCAGCAAAGACATCGGTTAATAAAATGGGATTAAATACATAAAGAATATTTGTATTATTTCACATATTTAATTATTGCAGCTTTGCGTTGAATTTGACTGTTTTTATTCATTTTGAGGAATACTGTATTTGTTTTTTTTAGTGAGTGAGATGAATTAATGCATGTTCACATTTATTCTAGAACTAAAGTAACATCTTTCTCACAATTTCTCTCAACATGGGGACAGGAGAGCTTTTAATCAATAAATAGGGGGAAAAGTAATTTTGGTTACTTATTTGAAAAAGTAACTGAGATGTTTTCTTGTCAATTAAAAAGAAATGCATTACTTTACTAGTTGCTTGGAAAAAGTAATATTATTACGTAACTTGCATTACAATTTTAAGGGCCCACACCCTTTAGGGGCCCCCAGAGATCTGCTTTGGTGTGGTAGGGGGGGCCCAACCTCATATTTTGTCATAGGGCCCAAAATTGCGAGCGGCGCCCCTGCCCCCAAGAATAAAAAAGGTAAAAAAAAGTGTACCTTTTGAAAAGGTACTGCCCCAGTGACATCTTTTGTATTGTATTTCTTATGGAGTGCCTTAAACTTTAAAGATGAAAGAGTCAAGTAAACCAAACATTCAATCATATATAAAGAATTGTCATTTAAATGTCATTGTGGTATGTTTATATGACAGACGTGTGTTGAATTGCCTAAATGACCCATGGCATGCATAATGTCTAAGCCTGGGGGTCATTTAGCACCAGCGGTCCACAGTTAGCCCGAATAAGCTTGGGGTCAATACATTGGCTAAACAAAGGACACATCCATAAACACTGGATTCTAGCCAAAGTCTGCTCCATTATTTATAGAGTGCTTGAATAAACACATGGGCTTCTGAGACCAATGGTCATCATCATGTTTTTTTTACACAGGAATCCCAAGTATGAAAGCCAACAAGCTGAGTAGAGCCAGTGCTTGGAGTGGTTGGGATATTTGATGGGCAGTTTGGTAATGACCCATTGCACCACAGCGAAAACCAAACCTCACGGGACTCGTTCCAGCTGTGAGCAGCAAATCCATAGATACTGACTGTATTGCACGCTACGCATCCCTAGGGAACCTAAATACGAATGGACCACCCAGAATTGCCAGTTTAGTTGCAGAGCAAAGCAGGGGATCTAGCGAATCCTCTTGGTGCCATTCTTGAATCCTTAATCTCTCACTGTGTTTTCCTCTTTAAGCCTGAAGCTGATTGAATCTGTGAGCCGCTGCCGGTTGCGGCCGCTCGGAAAGCCTGCACTGAAGGTCATGAGAGAAGTAATTCAGAACCCCTCCTGTAAAATCTGTTTACTCAGTCTGTCCTGCATAGTTTTTTTTAGGGCCGTTAGAAAGCCAGCAGTTGCACAAATCAAAACAGGTTCTGGTTTAATATATTGATATTATGCAAACAGAGTGTATTTATAGAGCAAAAGTGGGAGCCGTTTCACAAATACCAGAGTTGTCACAGATGCAGTGCTGGAATAATAATCATAAGAAATGAATGCATCAGCAAGATTGTGCCAGTTGTTATAGTCTTCGTTTATTCAGACTTTCCAAACGAAACATGTTAATGTGAACTAATAGATGAGACTTTGGAATAGATTATGATAAAACAGACACTATATTAGGACTTTTAAGGTTGAATGTGTGCTGCATTTTCAGTATTGCCACCGGAGGCGCTGTAGTCAGTGTTAGTCTATGCTGTCTTCCTCTACGGTCAGCAGAAATCAATGATTTCTGATGTAACTGGCGTTCAACCTCCACCATTCTGACTTGAAAGTAGAAGAGAAAATGTCTAGTACACCATAGCTGCGTTTCCGTTACAGATTTGTGCAAAACTTTGGTGCTATTTTATAAATGTTGATTAAAAAGTATTGCGAAATGATGGCGTTTCTACTAACCGATGTTATGTGACTGAAATGAATATTTTTCCTCCCGCTATAAGTCATGACAACAGATTTTTGTGGGATTTTGGCTATATTTAATCGAATGTGACCTGTAAATGTGAAAAAACAGTTTCCACTGCTATTTTGCGAAATATTTCTTTTTCAAATTGCCTGAAAAACCACCTCAGGTGAGCGTAAAAACTTTTTGGCGATATATGGGAGTTTTTGCACAATTGGCGCGTTTCCATTAGGCATATTTTCAATTCATAATTTCAGTTTGCGCAATTTAAAGAGTAATGGAAATGAATGTCTAATGTCTAAATGCCTAATGTCAGTAGCTGCGTTTCCATTACTCTTTAAATTGTGCAAATTGAAATTACGAATTGAAAATACGCCTAATGGAAATGCGTCAATTGCACAAAAACTCAATGATTATCGCGAGAGGAAAATAAAATTCAGTTTCAGTCGCATAACATTGGTTAATGGAAACGCATTTTCGCAATTTCGCCTTTTGCAATACTTTTTAATCAACATTTATAAAATAGAGCCAAAGTTTTGCACAAATTTGTAATGGAAACGCAGCTATTGTTCGTCACTCAAATATTGTATGGTTTGGAATATAGAAATATGGAAAATGTTCTATTTTTTAGATTCTTACTATCTACTTTAGCACAACGTTTAGAAAGTGAATTCTATTGGTCAAGATACAGTGAGGGAAAAACATTATTTGATCCCCTGCTTATTTTGTACGTTTGCCCACTGACAAAGAAATGATCAGTTAGTTAATTATTTTAATGGTAGGTTTATTTTAACAGTGAGAGACAAAATAACAACAACAACAACAAATAAGTGTTAATAAAACTTAATAAGTGAAATAAATATTTGACTCCTTCACAAAACATGGCATAGTGCTTGGTGGCAAAACCCTTGTTAGCAATCACAGAGGTCAGATGTTTCTTGTAGTTGGCCAGCAGGTTTGCACACGTCTCAGGAGAGATTTTGTCCCACTCTTCTTTGCAGATCTTCTCCAAGTCATTAAGGTTTTGAGGCTGACGTTTGGCAACTCGAACCTTCAGCTCCCTCCACAGATTCCAATGGGATTAAGATCTAGAGACTGGATAGGCCACTCCAGGACCTTCATGTGCTTCTTCTTGAGACACTCCTTCGTTGCCTTGGCTGTGTGTTTTGGGTCATTGTCATGCTGGAATACCCGTCCACGACCCATTTTCAATGCCCTGGCTGAGGGAAGGAAGTTCTCACCCATAATTTGACGGTACATGGTGCTGTTGATCGTCCCTTTGATGCGGTGCAGTTGTCCTGTCCCCTTAGCAGAAAAACACCCCCAAAGTATTAGGGATGCAACGATACCATTTTTTCAAAACTGATCCGATACCGATACCAGGCCGATATCAGTGGGGGTATTTTACCTTCAAAACTAAAGAATGTATACAGTTCACTTTGTCATTAAAATTTATTTGTTTTAGGTAAAGAAAGAAATACCAAATCTGCTTGCACATTGTTGGATAAAAAAGGGGGAAAAAGAGAGACATGCATGAGTGCAATCAAATTCATAAATTCATATTAAGATTAATGTTTTAAAAATAACATTTTGACAACAGAAATATTACAGATATAAATAACTGAACAGATCTGCCAGCAGATGGCGGCAAGACACTGATTTAATTACTGAATCATTTCATTCATTTGATTCATTCGAACGGATGGTTCATTCAGAAATAAAGAAAGTGACTCTCTGTTTGAATGGGAGATTGAATCATTTCACTAGATTCGTTTAAAAACGCACGTTCATTCATAAACGAATCACCACTGTGTTTGAATGGAGATACACAGCGGCTCAGTTGTGACTTGTTTCAGATTACTTTTGAGACGAAATAGAGCAAAATCAGGCAATAGTGTTACAGTCAGACAATGCAAGTCATTTAATAATAACTTATTATTTATTTAACTGCTGTATTAAACAATATCTCATTTACAAAGTATTTACAAAGAAAGTATTAAAAGCTGTCACTCGGTTCGCAAAGTCCTCGTGTTCTTTTGCGTGATGCTTTTGAAGACGCTTGATTAAATTTGTGGTGCTGTAATTCGAAACACTACTTCCACCTCTTGAAACTTTGGCTTTGCAAATATTGCAATTTGCAGTGCTACTAGCTGCTGTATCAAGAGTCAAATATTTCCAGATCAGGGACATGTTTACCGCGCTGAGGTACAGTAGACTTTGCATGTAAAAGTTCCCTCTGAACTCGCCTGTCACACGTCACATGTGGTTGTGTAAGCAGCGCAACGGATTGTAAATGTATTTTATTTTTAAGGCAATGTTTTAAAATAATTGTGTTCTTGTATGAATTATTATAGTTTTTACAGTAGACTATTATTTCTTGCTATTTATTTAATCAAACTAACGGTATCGAATTTGGATCGGTCACGCATCACCGATATCCGATCCATTCAAAAAGCTTGAATCGGCGTCGATACCGATCCAGAGTATCGGATCGATGCAACCCTACAAAGTATAATGTTTCCACCTCTATGTTTGACGGTGGGGATGGTGTTCTTGGGGTCATAGGCAGCATTCCTCCTCCTCCAAACACGGCGAGTTGAGTTGATGCCAAACAGCTTGATTTTGCTCTGATCTGACCACAACACTTTCACCCAGTTCTCCTCTGAATCATTCAGATGTTCATTGGCAAACTTCAGACGGGCTGTACATGTGCTTTCTTGAGCAGGGGGACCTTGCAGGATTTCAGTCCTTTATGGCATAGTGTGTTACCAATTGTTTTCTTGGTGACTATGGTCCCAGCTGCCTTGAGATCATTGACAAGATGCTCCTGTGTAGTTGTGGGCTGATTCCTCACCGTTCTTATAATTGAAACTCAACGAGGTGAGATCTTGCATGAAGCCCCAGACCGAGGGAGACTGACAGTTATTTTGTGTTTCTTCCATTTGCGAATAAACACACCGACTGTTGTCACCTTCTCACCAAGCTGCTTGGCGATGGTCTTGTAGCCCATTCCAGCCTTGTGTAGGTCTACAGTCTTGTCCCTGACATCCTTTGGACAGCTCTTTGGTCTTGGCCATGGTGGAGAGTTTGGAATGTGGACATTTTGACAGGAAAAGACATGAGACATTTGAAGTAAGCACCAATAGTGCTTTTGATGTGATATTTAGAGTTGAAATAGATTGGAAATCAATGATGCAATATTTGTGTACAGAAAACACTTGAAAATAGACCGCATGCATGCATCTGCAAACTAGGCTTTTGTCCTGTGTGGCCTCGTTGAACTGGCAGAGAACACTTTAACCTGGGCGAGGCATAATTAATTGAATCTCTGATCTGAACCCAGTTTGTTTTTATTTGTCTTGGATCAGTCTCGTAATGGTGTGGAACGTGGCTCTGGCTGAGTGTGTGTCTCTGTGAGGGTCTGGAGGGCTTTCGTGTAGCTGTCTTCTGTCATGCCGAAGACATTTAGCTCCCTGGAGAGTGAGAGTCTGCGTATGTCATCATGACCTGGCCGTGAGTCAAACTGATCTCAGGTCAAGTCTGGAATACAAATCTCCTTGACTTACTGCACTTAAATACACACACATGTAAAAATCTACAGCAAGGCACAAATCTACACAGCAGAGGGCTTAGCGTGTCATTCATTCTCACATGGAGAAAGAGGGAAGAAGTCTGTCTGTCTTGTACATGCAGTAAATCACTGTGGGATGACAGTCATGTGGATGTCACTGTCTCACTGTCTGGAGCAAAAGTATTTAGAGCCAGAAAATTCATCTGAAGACCATTTCTTGGTACACTAAACTCGGATTTTATTATATGCATCTGATTGACTGAACCAAGGGCTAAAAACTGATGCACAGGTCAACGGCATAACATTCATTTTTTTTTGTCTGTATCTATTAAAATTCATATATACATATTTTTTTATACATTGTTTAAAACACCTTTTTTGTGATGAAGATGTTTTACATTTCTTAATTTTACTGTTAACTTAATTTTTACGTATAATGCATTATAAATAATAACATGATATCTTAAGGTATAATGCAATCTTTTCATAAATAATTATAACCAAAGGTAAAATGCATTATAATAGAAGGTGTAATAGATAAATAATATGTATTATAAAAGTGGTTACAACTGTTCATGTGTCACACCCCCGGACTTTCATGTTGGTTTCTCCCATTTTCCCCCGCAGTTCTGAGTGTTTTGGTTTCTCCCTCATTGTTGTCACCTGGATGTTGTAATCAGTCTGTCTATTTAAGGTGTGTGTTTTCCCCTGTATTCTTGTCGGTCTTTAATGTTACCACTCCGTGTTCCGGTGTCTGCCTGTTTCCCTTTGGATTTATTTAATGTACGTATTTTATTTACGTCGTTGTTCGTGTGTTCCTGCCTGATCTGTGACATCATGAGATCATAGGATGCAATAAAAAAAGGACATTATAAGGCATAATCCTTTATTATACTTTTATAATTCATTATATATAAAGGTTTTAAGTGTTGCCAGATTAATTTGATTAGTCAAAAATATCAGATTGATACAATCTTATTACCATAATGGAGAATAACGACTCATTAAAATAATGAAATCTTAAAATGAGATAAAAAAAAATATAAAATTGGAAAATATAGATAGATGCTGATAGCATGTTGCTAGCATTATGTAGCACATTGATAACATGATTTAACAAGTTGAAAGCATGTTTTTAGCATGATACTAGCATGGTTAGCATGTCTACATGTTGCCAGCCTGTTTCTAGCACAATTAGCATATTGTTAGCATAATTAGCATTTTGTTAGCATTTTGCTAGCATGTTTCTAACATGATAAACATGTTTTAGAAAGATTAATATGTTGCTACCATGTTTTAAACATGATTAGCATGTTGCTAACATGTTTTAACACGATTAACATGTTGTTAGTATGATTGGCATATTTTAGTATGATTAACATGTTGCTAGTATCTTTTTAACATGATTAACATGTTGTTAGCATGTTTCTAGCATGTTTAACATGTTACTATCATGTTTTTAATATGATTAACATGTTGTTAGCATGTTTCTAGCATGATTGGCATGTTTTAGTATGATTAACATGTTGCTAGTATCTTTTATAACATGATTAACATGTTGTTAGCATGTTTCTAGCATGATTAACATGTTACTACCATGTTTTTAAAATGATTAACATGTTGTTAGCATGTTTCTAGCATGATTAACATGTTACTACCATGTTTCTAACATGTTTAAGGTGTTGTTAGCATGTTTCTAGCATGTTTAACATGTTACTACCATGTTTTTAATATGATTAACATGTTGTTAGCATGTTTCTAGCATGATTGGCATGTTTTAGTATGATTAACATGTTGCTAGTATCTTTTTTTAACACGATTACCATGTTGTTAGCATGTTTCTAGCATGATTAACATGTTACTACCATGTTTTTAACATGATTAACATGTTGCTATCATGTTTCTAACATGTTAACATATTGTTAGCATGTTTCTAGCATGTTTAACATGTTACTACCATGTTTTTAACATGATTAACGCATTGCTATCATGCTTCTAACATGTTTAACATGTTGTTAGCATGTTTCTAGCATGTTTAACATGTTACTACCATGTTTTTAACATATTAACATGTTGTTAGCATGTTTCTAGCATGTTTAACATGTTACTACCATGTTTTTAACATGATTAACGTGTTGCTATCATGTTTCTAACATGTTTAACGTGTTGTTACCATGTTTCTAGCATGTTTAACATGTTACTAGCGTGTTTTTAACATGATTAACATGTTGTTAGCATGTTTCTAGCATGTTTAACATGTTACTACCATGATTTTAACATGATTAACGTGTTGCTATCATGTTTCTAACATGTTTAACGTGTTGTTAGCATGTTTCTAGCATGTTTAACATGTTACTACCATGTTTTTAACATGATTAACGTGTTGCTATCATGTTTCTAACATGTTTAACATGTTGTTAGCATGTTTCTAGCATGTTTAACATGTTACTTCCATGTTTTAACATGATTAACATGTTTCTAGCATGATTAACATGTTGTTAGCATGTTTCTAGCATGTTTAACATGTTACTACCATGTTTTAACATGATTACCATGTTTCTAGCATGATTAACATGTTGTTAGCATGTTTCTAGCATGTTTAACATGTTACTACCATGTTTTTAACGTGATTAACGTGTTGTTAGCATGTTTCTAACAATGAACATGTCACTGTCATATTGTTAGCATGATTACCATGTTGTTAGCATGCTGCTAGCATGTTTTAACATGATTAGCATATGTTAGCATGTTTTGCTAGCATGTTCCTATCATCTTTTTTCTAGGATCTTTCTTGGTTTCTTTGATTATGCTGGTAGCCTGCTATGACAGCGCCACATTCATAGTCATTGAGCTTTGTGGCACACATTGGTTCTACTGTAAATGTTTGTTTAAGAGGTCTGTGTGGCTGAATGCCTGATTTTATGCACCTGTTGGTCATAGGTGTAGCTGGAGTAGCCAAACCCGTAAATTAGAAAGGGGTGTCCAAATACTTTCGGCCTCATAGTGTGTATTAAATTCTTTTTGCAGCACTTCATCTGGAATAAAAAATATACCCCGAAGGCTGTTAATGTAGCGTTTATAAAAGCAATCTTGCATGCAAAAAGTGGCTTGCAGAGGAAAATTCTGCTTAGGCTTATCCATCATGTCACCAAAGTTCCTTCCTAAAGAAAATTTCCTGTACAGAAAGCATCATTTCACATAAACCCTGACTTCCTCAGAAGGACCATCCTGAAGCTTAGCAAAGAGCTATTAATCGAGAGTTTAGGGACAGGAATCCATGAATCCAGAAGACAGACTTTGGAAATGTTTTGCTCCCATTCTCTCATCTTTTTGTGGAGGAGGCCTGACAAGGACGTGAAATAGAGAGGAAGGCAAGACAAGAGCTTATTATAAACGGTTTCCCCCTTAATATTTCTCCTCATTATCTCTCAGTTTATGACTGGCTTATGAACCAGTTTCCTAAACGGAAATCTACACAGTAAAACGGTTCAGCCCCACACTGACCTATGAAGACATAAATTATAAATCATATAAGCAGTTACACAACTTATGTAATATATTACATTTGCTATACTGTATGTATGTGTGTGAGTATATGCATATATACACTACCGCTCAAAAGTTTGGGATCAGTAAGATTTGTTTTTTAAAGAAGTTTCTTCTGCTCATCAAGGCTGTGTTCATTTGATCAAAAATACAGAAAAAAAAGTAATATTGTGAAAAATTATTACGATGTAAAACAATGTTTTTCTATATTAATATACATTACAGTTTAATTTATATCTGTAATTAAAGTAGAATTTTCTGAATCATTACTCCAGTCCTCAGCGTCACATGATCCTTTAGAAATCATTCTAATATGCTGATTTATTATCAATGTTGGAAACAGTTGTGCTGCTTAATATTTTTTTGGAACCTGTGATACTTTTTTTTCTTTCAGGATTCTTTGAACAATAAAAAGTTAAAAAGAACAGCTGTTTTATTTAAAACAGAAAGGTTTTCTAACAAAATACACTACTGTTCAAAAGTTTGGGGTCAGTACGTTTTTATTCTAGTTTTTTTTTTTTTTTCAAAGAAATTAATACTTTTTATTCACCAAGGATGTGTTAAATTAATAAAAAGTGATAGCATAGATTTACATGGTAAAAAAAAAAATATTTTAAATAAATGTTTTTTTTTTTTTTTTTTTTGTTATTCATCAATAAATCCTTAAAAAAAAAATCACAGGTTCCAAAAAAATATTTGGCAGCACAACTGTTTCCAAAATAGATAATTCTAATAATAAATCAGTAAATTAGAATGATATCTAAAGGATCATGTGACATTTAAGACTGAAGTAGCAGCTGATGAATATTCAGCTTTGCATCACAGGAATAAATAATATTTTAAAGTATATTAAAATGAAGAAACATTATTTTATATTGTAATAACATTTTGAAATATTACAGTTTTTTTCAGTTTTTATGATCAAATAAATGCAGCACTGATGAGCCTGCTTTAAAACATTACAAGTCTTACTGATCCCAACATTTTAAACAGTAGTATATATATATATATATATATATATAGTCACGGGTAGTGTGGCTTAAGGGAAGAGCACGAAGCAAGAATATTCCAATGCAGTCTTTTAATATAATCCACAACGAAAATACAGGAGAGCAAGGAGAATCACACACATGGGAACATCTAATAGCAGACAAAGGAAATGGGGATAACGCAGGACTTAAATACTAGAAGGTTAATTAGGGAGAACTGAAACAGGTGTGTAGCAATTAATCAAAAACCATGGGAACAAATGAGGAACTAACTCAGACAGGAACACAACAGAACAAACATGTGACATTTCGCCCCCTCCCGGAAAGGCGCGTCCTCGCGCCGACAAAGAGTCCAACAGAGGAGGGAGGGTGGGGGTTCAGGAGGCGGGCGTGGGGCAGGCGAAGGGCAGGCAATGGGAAAGGAGTAAAGTTCAGGAGGCCAGGGTGGAGTAGATGGAGGAAGGAGCCAGGGAGGAGCCAGAAGCAGGAGGAGCCAGATGGTAGTCCAGAGACCAGCCAGGACGAGGCCCCAGGGCGGAGTCGAAGGAGGGAGGAGCCATGGTGGAGAGATGGCAGATGACACCCTGGGGACGAGCGATGGAGACGGAGCTACTGGCAGAGGTGACCCAGGTGGAGCCGAGCAGACGGAGAGCCAGGGTGACACAGAGGGTCCAGAGGGCCAAGGCGGAGCTGATGGCTCAGGCGAATGAGGCGGAGATGTGGATCCGGAAGACCGCAGCAGAGCCGGAGCGACAGAGGACAAAGGCGGAGCTGGAGGGAAGGAGGAGCCTGACAGAGCCGGAGGGACAGAGTGACAAGGCGAAGCCGGAGGAATGGAGTCCCGAGGCGGCGGATGGTCGACGACTGACCAAGGCGGAGCCGGAGAGACGAGGGAGCCCGGTGGAGCTGGTGGGATGACGGGCCATGGTGGAGATGAGGGAGCCAGGAGCCAAGGCGGAGCCGAAGGGTCGGAGGACCGAGGTGGAGTCCAGGACTCGGAGGCTGGAGGTAGAGACTGGGGATCGACCCGCCTAGGCGGAGCTGGAGCCTGGAAGTCCCGAGATGGATCCACAATCCTAGATGGCGCAGCCTGAGGGTGAGCTGAGGGACAGACAGGCACTAGCAGAGACAGGGCTGAGGAACTGGCTGGTTTGAGTGGAGGCGGGAGAGGGAGGCTGGGTGGGAACTTCAGAGACTCTGGACGGCTGGACGGGACCAGCGGAGGGTCTGGAAGACTGGACTTGACTGGCGGAGATTCTGGACGGCTGGATGGAGCTTTCGGAAACTCTGGAAGACTGGATGTGACTGGCGGAGATTCTGGACGGCTGGGCGGAACCAGCGGGGACTCAGGACGGCTGGGCGGAACCAGCGGAGACACAGGAGAGCTGGACGGAACCAGCGGAGACACAGGAGAGCTGGACGGGACCAGCGGAGACACAGGAGAGCTGGACGGAACCAGCGGAGACACAGGAGAGCTGGATAATATCTCCCCAAACCAGTCTATAAGATCCACTTCAAATATTTCCAAAAGTTCTTTATGATAATATCCATAGCTCAGCTGCAGCTCACCCTCAGGATTAGGAGTATGGGCGGGGCTTCCCTCTAAGCCCTCGATCTCCACGAGAACTCCCTCGGTGATGCTAGCCGGCTCACACACCTGGTCAGTCGCGATGTCCTCTGTCGCTTTAAGAGTGGCAGATCGTGGCGCTGCGGCTGCGGCGGGCTCTGGCTGGTGCTCCGTGCTGCAGGGTGATGATAACTGGCTGGGCTCTGGATCGGGAGTGGGGCTGGAGAAGTCTTCCTGAACAGGACAGACGGAGAAATACAGTCCATTACTCTCCAGCGCCCACTCCACGAAGGCGGCGAAATCCTCCCTGGGACCGTTCGCTGGTAGGCGTGCCTTACACGGCTCGCTCAGGCTGGCGTGATAGAAAACACTGAGCGAGCGATCCGGGAAGTGTGTAAGACACGCCAGATCTAAAAAGTCCCTTGTGTGGTCCTCCAGCGAACGGTCCTGTTGCTTCAGGCAGAGGAGTTGGACTGCTGGCAGATCCATTCCGGGAGAGGGAAGAAAAAAAAGAAACAAACCAAAACAAAAGGAAGAAAAAACGCCGCAAATAAACTGTTGTTTGGTCTGCTATTCTGTCACGGGTAGTGTGGCTTAAGGGAAGAGCACGAAGCAAGAATATTCCAATGCAGTCTTTTAATATAATCCACAACGAAAATACAGGAGAGCAAGGAGAATCACACACATGGGAACATCTAATAGCAGACAAAGGAAATGGGGATAACGCAGGACTTAAATACTAGAAGGTTAATTAGGGAGAACTGAAACAGGTGTGTAGCAATTAATCAAAAACCATGGGAACAAATGAGGAACTAACTCAGACAGGAACACAACAGAACAAACATGTGACATATATATATATATATATATATATATATATATATATATATATATATATATACTACTGTTTACAAGTTTATATATATAAACAGTGCACAGCATAAATGAGTACACTCCCTCTGAATAAATAGAAAAAGTATTTTATTAATAATCACTAATATAACAAATAAATATATGCCAATATTTTATGTAAAATAACTATATGTAATATTACATCTCTAAAGAACCCTTAAATGTCTTCTAAGTAAAGAGTAATTGCTAAATTTAAGATTTAGAAGGGGTGTACACATTTTTGTTGTGCTCACCTTTAAACTGTGGAATGAAACAAGCAATAGTATTCAGTAAACAATGAATATAAAACTAAGTCGTATGTGCAACAACCCACAACCTTGATGTTGGTAGTACCTTGTTACAGATTCAAGGACAAATTGGAAATTTTCCAGCAAAACTTTTTTAGCCTGTTTGTGTCAAAAAGAAAACAAAAATACAGGCAATGGGTCGGCAATCCGCGGTTATGATGAGATCTATCAGAGAGCTCTCAAGCTATCTACGGTACCACCCAGTCTTCCTCTTGATCTTTTCCAAATCAGTGAAACATCTGCAGAGAATGAAAGCTTCACCATTAATAGAGACTCAAGCGTGGCAAGCACTTCAGGTGCACACAGTGCATTTAAGATAAACTTGACACTTTTATCAGCGTCCAATAACGAGATATCAGAAACAGTTTTGAGAACAAAGAGCCTGAGAGCGTCGCTTGAGTTAACACCATTTGTGCTAAACGTGTTTCTCAAACCAGCAGATGGCTTCCATATTTCAGATCCTTTGTGCTTCTAGACATTTAAAAGGGGTCCTATTATGCTTTTTCACTTTTTGAATTTTAGACGGTGTGTGGTGTGTATGTTTGGGCATAAAAAACATCTACGAAGTTACAAATCTCACAGTCCACTCCAAAGGGAGATATTTAGTTTTTTTAAAAATCCCTTTTCAAGGACTATAGTGAATGGCTCCTTTGGACTCCAGCATTTGTTTTCCGAATTCCATGACATCACAATGTAAATCCTGCCCACGGAAATTCAAATCGTTGGCGGGTGGGGAGCCACTTCTGGGATGCTTCATTAAATAAATTTGCACAATCAGCGATCTCGCACACTGACGATAGGACCAACACTACTGTAGCATATTATTTACTCACCCTGCATGCATCCTAGGTGTATATGACTTCCTTCTTTCAGACGGATGCTATCTGAGTTATATTAAAAATAATCCTGGCACTCCCAGGCTGAACGGCATAGACAAGTGTTTCTCTCCATCAGTCCAAAACAAATCGATCCATAATAAAAAGTGCCTCACATGGCTCCGGGGGGTCAGTAAAATCCTCCTTTGGTGATCCGATGTGTTTTTGTAAGAAAAATATCCATATTTTAAACACTTGCAGTTGTACAAGGAACTTGCTGCTTTGGGAAGGGGCGTGGCAGGACTGAAACGCCGTCTAAGCTGTTGGCCAATAACAATGCAGTGTGACTGCTAACCAATCACAACACATTTAGTTTTTCAGAAGGCGGGCCTTCATCAAACCCGGAACTAATCGTGCAATTTGTGCCAGGCTGGGGAGAAAGCTATTGTAATAATGTCAATTATGTGAAAAATAATGCGTTTTTCAAACCACCAAGTATGAAAGCATGTTCTAGTGCAGTGTATTTTTAAACCCTGGTCTCGACCCACGCAAATGGGTCGCCAGGAGATTTATAGAAAATGAAGGAATTGGAAACCGGCAAACTTAACGTTAATTACTAAATAAACATAAACAACAAAATGAAAGTAAGCGGTTTTAGTGTTGTAGCCAATATCTGTTGATTTCTGGAACGCAATGGCCAGTCGAGGAGTTCCAGAATCCACTCACAGCTCAAATGAGATTTTGTTTAAGTCCTCGTGAATCCACTCATTATAATAACAAAGCTTAGGCGTGATGTAAATAAGATAGAGAGATTCATTGATTATAGCGGAATTTTCAGTGAGTGACAGCTTTTCAGTGATAAAGGGAGCTTCCTTGTCTATGTAACGTTTTAGTGCATTCAGAATTTGAATAAAAGTTGTGTTTTCATCTTGCTAAGAGGACCAATGTGGCATACTTGCTGCAATTTTCAGGAGTGACATCCACATATAAATGGGGGATTCTCTCAAAATCGCAATGACTGATTTGATAATTATATACTTATATGTGACCCTGGACCACAAAACCAGTCATAAGGTAAAATTTTACAAAACTGAGATGTATGCATTATATGAAAGTTCAATAAATAAGCTTTCTATTGATATATGGTTTGTTAGGATAGGACAATATTTGGCCGAGATACATCTATTTGCAAATCTGCAATCTGAGGGTGCAAAAAAATCAAAATACTGAGAAAATCACCTTTAAAGTTGTCCAAATTAAGTTCTTAACAATGCATATTACTAATCAAAACTTACATTTTGATATATTTATAGTAGGAATTTTGCAAAAAATCTTCATGGAACATGATCTTTACTTAATTTCTTAATGATTTTTGGCATAAAAGAAAAATCAATAATTTTGACCCATACAATGTATTTTTGGCTATTGCTACAAATATACCCCAGCGACTTAAGACTGGTTTTGTGGTCCAGGGTCACATATTATATGGGTTGCGTCAATTTAAAAAGACAAAATAGGGTCGCTCTTAAAAAGGTTTGAGAACCACTGTTCTAGTGCACCCCAAAAACAAAATAAAGACTTTGTAAAAGAGCATAATAGGATTCAAAATCAGATTCTCTCCTAACAAGAATCAGGTTCTCTTTTACCTTTATACAGTGAATTATATTATTTTACATCGGTCTTCTTATGTGACAATACTTTGGTCTTTCTCAGATCTGGCATGCATTTGCTTTCCATTTAATCTCATTGATGTGCATTTGAAATAATTGAGATAAAGATGTGATTTTTTCTTTCTTTCAGATTCGGACCTGAGCATGAGGACGCTCAGCACTCCCAGTCCTGCTCTCATTCTAAAGTCAAACCCTCCTCAAACAGTTCCAAATGGCAACGAAACATCTTCCGCTTCTATTAACGTCACTGGCGAAACAGTGGCCCTGGTTCACCCGCCTCCAGGCACTCGCTCACGGCCTTCCAAAGTTCCTCCCACAGCCCTCATTGATATCCTGCCCGATCCCGTATTACTACATATCCTGTCTTACCTGTCCACCCCTCAGCTGTGCCGCTGCGCTCGCGTGTGCCGCCGCTGGTATAACCTGGCCTGGGACCCACGACTCTGGAGCTCCGTTCGTCTGACCGGAGAGCTGCTGAACGCAGACCGGGCCGTCAAAGTGCTCACCCATCGGTTATGTCAGGACACCCCCAACGTCTGTCTGACCCTGGAGACGGTGGTGGCCAGTGGCTGCCGGAGGATGTCGGATCGTGGGCTGCGTGTTGTTGCTCAGTGCTGTCCAGAACTGCGGCGTTTGGAGGTTGCAGGCTGCTATAATGTGTCCAACGAAGCAGTGTTTGATGTGGTGTCCCAGTGTCCCAATCTGGAACATCTAGACGTATCAGGTAATATTGACAGACTTTGCAACTGGTGACGCCATATGGCTTTGGGTGATTCTCATGAAACCTTTCAAAAACATAAAAGAAAGTGATAAAATATGTGACCCTGGACCACAAAACCAGTCATAAGGTTAAATTTTACAAAACTGAGATGTATGCATCATATGAAAGCTTAATAAATAAGCTTTCTATTGATATATGGTTTGATAGGAAACGGCAATATTTGGCTGAGATACATCTATTTGAAAATCTGAAATCTGAGGGTGCAAAAAAATCAAAATACTGAGAAAATCACCTTTAAAGCTGTCCAAATTAAGTTCTTAGCAATGCATATAACTAATCAAAAATTACATTTTGATATATTTACAGTAGGAATTTTACAAAAAATCTTCATGGAACATGATCTTTACTTAATTTCCTAATGATTTTTGGCATAAAAGAAAAATCAATAATTTTGACCCATACAATGTATTTTTGGCTATTGCTACAAATATACCCCAGCGACTTAAGACTGGTTTTGTGGTCCAGGGTCACATATTTCACTCCAGTTCGAAAAATTTTAAAAGAAAACGAAGCCTATGTTAGGACAATTTTTAATCATATTTTATGACAATTAAAGTATTTAATTCTCTTTAATTGGTAAAAATGGTTAAAATGCAATTTATATTACATTATATTATGGTTTTCAAGAGGGGTTGTGGGAACTTTGGCTTTTCAGCAAGAAATTTACATTACGTTAATGAGAATTTAGGAAAAATCTGAAACTGCAGTGAAAAAAAATGCAATTTGTTTTTGTTCTTAGATTTTGTGATAAAACAGACCTCAGAATATATATTTGGTTGAATCTAATTAAAATTGGAAATTATATTTTACAAGAAAATTAAGCCTATTTTAACGACATTTTTTAATGACAATTAAAGTATTTAATTCTCTTTAATTAGTAAAAAAATTAAATGCAGTTTATATTACATTATATTATGATTTTAAAAAGTTTTTGTTGGAACTTTGTTTGGAAATTGAAAAAAAATAAATAAAATAGCACAGAGTAAAAATAAATGCAATTTATATTTGTGCTAGATTTTTGAAGTGAAACATGACTTCTTAATATTTCTTTGAGTAATTCTCATTAAAAATAAGAAATTATATTTCAAAAGAAAATGAAGCCTATATTAGGACAATTTTAAATTATATTTTATGACAAAAAGTATTTATTTCTCTTTAATTAGAAAATGTTTAAAATGCAATTTATATTACATTATATTATGGTTTTCAAGAGGGGTTTTAGAAACTTTGGCTTTTCAGCAAAGAATTTACATTACGTTAATGAGAATTTAGGAAAATTTTAAATTGCACAGTAAAAATATTTGTTTTTGTTCTTAGATTTTGTGATAAAATATGACCTCAGAGTATATATTTGGTTGAATCTAATTAAAATTAGAAATTATATTTTACAAGAAAATTACGCCTATTTTTAACGACATTTTTTTAATGACAATTAAAGTATTTAATTCTCTTTAATTAGTAAAAAAAAATTAAATGCATTTTATATTACATTATATTATGATTTTAAAAAGGTTTTGTTGGAACTTTATTTTTTTCATCAAGGAATTTAGAGTTATATGAGAGTTTGGGAAAAAAATGGAAATTGAAATTTAAAATAAAAAAAGGCAATTTATATTTGTCCTTGGTGAAACATGAGCTTTAAATATCTATGGGTGAATCTCATTAATATTAGAAATTATATTTTACAAGAAAATTAAGAATATAATAGAAATTTTTAACCAACTATTTTATGACAAATAAAGTATTTAATTCTTTTTTAATTAGTAAAGAAAAAAATAGTTTATATTACCTTATATTATGGTTTTAAAAAGGTTTTGTTGGAACTTTGTTTTTTCATCAAAGAATTTACAGTTATATGAGAGTTTGTGGAAAAAATTGGAAAAGCACAGTGAAAAAAAAGTCCTTAGATTTAAATAGTAAAAAATTGCAATTTATATTACATTATATTATGGTTTTTCAGCAAAGAATTTAGTCACATGAAAATTTGGGGGGAAAAAATTGGAAATTGAAATAAAACAAAAAATACCACAGTGAAAAATGCAATTTATATATGTTTTTGTCCTTATATTTAGGGTATATTTAATTAAAATTGGAAATTATATTTTTCAAGAAACATGACCTCTGAATATTTATTTGGGTAAATGTAATTAAAATTATATTTTACAAGAAAATTAAGCTTATATAAGGACAATTTATAACCATATTTTGTCAATCTAAAGTATCTCTTTAATTAGTCAAAAAAAGTTTAAAAAATTGAATAATATTACTTTATATTATGGTTTTAAAAAGGGCCTACAACCCTTTTTCAAAACCATAATATAAAGCAATATAACTAAATTAAAAAAAAAGAAAAATGTAAACTTTAGGTTTTCAGCAGAAAATCTACATTACATTAATGAGAATATGGGAAAAAAATGGAAATTGAAATAAAAAATTGCACAGTGGGAAAACAGTGGTATTGGGAATGTTGGCTTTTCAGCAGGAAATTTACAAAACAATAATGATAATTTGTGTGAAAATGGCACAGTGCAAACAAAAAATTATGGCACATGAATAACAATTAAAGTACTCTCTTTAATTAGTAAAAAAAGTAAAAATTTATATTATATTATATTATGTTTTTAAAAAGGCTTATTGGGATCTTTGGTTTTTCAGCAAGGAATCTCCAGTTAAATGGAAATTAAACTAAAAAAATAATAGCACAGTGAAAACAATGGATTAGCTGCCATTGTGCATCAGAATACATGTTTGGTTGTGGATTTATTCAGAGAGTAATTCATAGTGGTGAAGTTTTTCTGGGAAAGCTGGGAAAAACATTATGGGATCTAGGAAGTGCTGCCAGTCTTTCAGTCTTTCTCTGGGGGAAGGTGAGGTCTGCTCGCTTTTGAAAGATGGGACTGCTAACCTCAACTAAAGAGTAAGAGTCCGTCTGCTGAGTTCATCGTGCGAGTCACACACTGTACAGTTATTCATCATGCAGAGGGCACAGCATGCCTTCTGCTTTCCACAAGTAATACACCCTTTGTTGCAAAAGTATCCTAAATTTCTTGCGGTTACATTTACTCTTAAACGCAGGTAGTATAACTGTAATAGGAGCAAAAACAGATACAGCCTGGTTTTTGTTCCATATGAGGTTTCTGGTCTTTTATTTCGTTATTATTTTTCTTCTCTGTTTTGTCCTATTTTATTTGGCCTATATTCATTCATTCACCTCCATTTGAAAACCTGATGCAGACTCTAAATTTCCGAATTTTTAAAAGTAATTTTATTTGACTCTTTTCCTGTTTTCCATGTGATATTTCCTTTTTCTCAACAGGCTTTGCAGTTCCAGTACAGGATTTGGATTTATTGCTTGAAAAAGGATCAAAACAACAGAAACTGATGCTGGTACATACAGTTGAAGTCAAAAGTTTACATACTCCTTGTAAAATGTTCATTATTTTATTAAAATAAGAGGGATTGTACAGAATGAAAGACGTTTATAGTAAACAAGAAGAAAATAATAGGTGAATTTATAAAAACAAACCCGTTCAGAAGTTTACATCTCCTTGATTCTTAATACTCTGCTGTTTCCTGAATGATCCACAGCTGTGTTTTTTTGTTTAGTGACAGTTGTTCATGAGTCCCTTGTTTGTCCTGAACAGTTAAACTGCCTGCTGTTCTTCAGAAAAATCTTTCAGGTCCCACAAATTCCTTGTTTTTTCAGCATTTTTGTGTATTTGAACCCTTTTCAACCCATTATAGTGGTCAATGTTTGCATTAGTTGGGCTCTTGACCTTTAAATCTTCAATGTTAGATTTTGTTTGGCTGCTTTTACTGAGTTATAACAGCCAGACAAGCCAAGAACAAAAGTCATCAAGTAGCATTGACTGTATTTAAAATAGCTATCATCATATAGTGACTTAAGTACTTGACTTAGGCTTTCCTTACGGATTTCAATAGAACTGTGAACAAAAGATCTGTCAGTTTTGGCTTTATAAGACAGAAGAAGAAAGATTTTTTTTTTTAATTTAGACACACAGACATGAAGAATCAGTGTGAGAATCACAACAATGGTGACCACCAAAAAAACATGTTGTAGCCAATCAAAACTCATCCATGACTCCCATCATGCATTGTGACATGAATAAATTACGAGCTGTCTGGCCTATTTTTTAGTAAACCAAAACAAGCTGACTTAACTTAATGGTTTTAAGTTAAAGGACATTGATTACATTGATTTGGTTGGACATTACTATTTCACATTGATTTTCCTAATTCAATTGTGTTGTCTTAACAGAGTAATTTTGAATAGATAAAAGAAATCCTTATATGTTAATAAAAAACAATTTGGTTGTTTGGAACCACTGTCCATAATTTAATTGAGTTTTGAGTGTGGGAACTTTGGGTTTTCAGCAGGAAATTTACATTACATTTATTAGAATTTGGGGAAAATGGAAATTGAAATAAAAAAAATTACACAGTGGAAAAAAAAATGCAATTTATATTTGTATTTGTCCTTAAAATTTGGGGTGAAACATGACGTCCAAATAAACTGTTCAGGATAAACAAGGGACTCATGAACAACTATAACAAAAAAACAAAACAGCTGTGGATCATTCAGGTAACAACACAGTGTTAAGAATTATGTGTATGCGTTCTTGAACGGGGTCATTTTTATAAATTCAACTATTATTTTATTTTGTGCACTATATACACGTCTTATGTGAAATATCTTATTTAGGTCAGTAGTAAATAAAAAAATAACATGCATTGTGTATGATCCCTGTTATTTTGGTAAAATAATACCATTTTGCAGATTCTGCAAGGTGTATGTAAACTTTTGACTTCAACTGTATATTTAAAAACATCTTACGAAACAAGAAATGGTCTGATGGTTATTATATAAGACAGGAAGAGTAAATACTGTTTCCCTGTCTTGAAAGGTCAGAACAGTTATGTGGACAAAATCAGACCGAACAACCCGATATTCAAAGTTTGTCCTAATGAACTTAACTTTTATAGTCGAAAACTGTAATAATTATAATATACTCTCCCTTTCCCTAAGGTTGCCCTAAAGTGACCTGTATCAGCCTGACGGAGGAGGCGTCTCTACAGCTCACACCTCTACATGGACAGCAGATCGGCCTGCGATACCTGGACATGACAGACTGTGTATCACTGGAGGACGAAGGCTTGAGGACCATTGCATTTCATTGTCCACGTCTCACACACCTTTACCTGCGGCGCTGCAGCCGCCTAACAGACGAGGCCCTGCGACAGCTAGCACTGCACTGCACCGCGTTACGTGAGCTTAGCCTCAGCGACTGCCCTATGATTGGAGACTTTGGCTTGCGTGAAGTCGCTCGCCTGGAGGGTCGTCTACGCTATCTGAGCGTGGCGCATTGTATGCGCATAACAGACGTTGGACTGCGTTACGTAGCGCGATACTGTCCGCGGCTGCGCTACCTAAATGCGCGGGGATGCGAGGGGCTAACGGACCACGGTTTGAGCCACTTAGCTCGGAACTGTCCCCGATTGCGGTCTATCGACGTTGGCCGTTGCCCGCTGGTGTCAGACGCAGGGCTGGAGCTGTTAGCACGCGGTTGTGAAGGGCTACGAAGGCTGAGTCTGAGAGGCTGTGAGAGTTTGTCAGGGAGAGGGCTCATAGCAGTAGCAGCGGGATGTCCTGAGCTGCAGTTACTAAACGTACAAGAGTGTGAGGTGCCACCCGAGGCACTTCGACTGGTCCGACAGCACTGCAGACGCTGTGTAATCGAACACACCATACCTGCTTTCTACTGAGGGGACAGGTTGGGGACGCCAGAGGTGTCGACCTCTGAAAAACAGATGTTTATACTTTTTGCATTCCTACGACTGCCTGATGAGATGCAACAAGGTGGATGTGTCTCAAAACCTACAGCAGGGGTGCTCAGTCCTTCTCCTGGAAGGCCACTCATGCAGAGTTTAGCTCCAATACACCTGACCAAACTTCTCTAGTAATCCTGACTGTAATTGGTTGGTTTAGATGTGTTTGGGCTTGGAGCTAAACTCTGCAGGACAATGGCCTTTCCTGGAGCGATTCTATACCTAGTTAATTCATTTGCGGTCTATTTTAGTGTTTCCCAACCTTGTTCCTGGAGAGACACCAACAGGATTGCGGTCTGAAATTCTGAAGCAACTCAAGGGTGTCAAGCCCTGCTCCTGAAGGATCACTGTTGTGTAGAGTTTAGCTCCAACATACCTGCCCAGAAGTTTCTAATAATCCTAAAGACCTTGATTAACTTTTTCAGATGTTTAATTCAGGCTGGAGCTAAACTCTGCAGAACAGTGGCCCTTCATGTAAGTGGCCCTAGTAAGTCAATTTTTGCTGCGTTTACCATACCTTTTTTGGAGGCACACCAACAGTATACATTTTGTCTCCTTTATCTGACCCATCAATTTTAAGTCTTGGAGTATCTAATAATGAGCTGATGTACAAGCATGGGAAACACTGGTCTCCTGCTGACTGAAGTTCTGGAGCAGCTCAGGGGTGTCAAACCCTGCTCCTGAAGGTAACCTGCCCAGAAGTTTTTAGCAAGTCCTTGATTAGGTTTTTCAAATGTGTTTAATTCAGGCAGGAGCTAAACATTGTAGGACAGTGGCCCTTCAGGTGCAGGATAGGTCACCCTTGACCTAGTAAGTCAGACTGTTGTCTACTACTGCAGTGTTTCTCAAACCCGTTTCTGGAGGCACACCAACAGTATACATTTTGGATATCTCCTTTATCTGACCCCTCCATTTTAAGTCTACGAGTCACTACTATCAAGCTGATAATACATGATAATTAGCTCCAATACACCTGCCTAGAAGTTTCTAGTAATTCAAATACGTTGATTAGTTTGTTCAGATGTTTAATTTGTGTTTCCCAACCCTGTTTCTGGAGGCACACCAACAGTACACATTTTGGATGTCTTTTTTATCTGACATCCATTTCAGGTCTAGGAGTCTCTAGCGATGAGCTGATGAGTTAAATCAGGCCAACTCAGGGGTGTCAGATTCTGCTCCTTGAGTATCACTGTTGTGTACAGTTTAGCTCCAACACACCTGCCTAGAACTTTTTAGTAATCCTAAGATCCTTGATCCTTGATAGGTCAGCGGTTCCCAACTCCAGTCCTTGGAACTCTGCACATTTTGTTTATCTCCCTCATTTAACGCACCTGATCAGCTCTTTAGGAGAAAGATCAATGAACAGATTTAGAAACATACAGAATGTGCAGAGCAGTGGGCCCCGAGGACTGGAGTTGAGAACCACTGGGACAGGTTACCCCTGACCTATTAAGTCAGTTTTGTTGTCTACTGCAGTGTTTCCCAACCCTGTTACTGGAGGCACACCAACAGTACACATTTTGGATTTTTACAATTTTGGATGAGCTTAAATACTTTGATTAGCTTGTTCAAGATGTTTAATTCAGGTTAGGGCTAAACTCTGCAGGACTCTCCCAGTGTAGGATAGGTCACCCTGACCTAGTGGTCTACTGCAGTGTTTCCCAACCCTGTCTCTGGAGGCACACCAAGAATACACATTTTGTTTGTCTCCTTTACCTGACCCATCCTTTTCAGGTCTAGGAGTCTCTACCAATGAGCTGATGAGTTGAATGAGGTGTGTTTGATTAGGAAGAATTCAAAATTGTGTACTGTGTCTCCATGAACTTGTTTGGGAAACTCTGGGGCAACTCAGTGGTGTCAAACCCTGCTCCTGGAGGATCGCTGTTCTGCAGAGTTTAGCTCCAACACACCTACCAGGAATTTTCTGGCGATAGTAAAGACATTGATAAGCTTGTTCAGATGTGTTTAATTCAGGTTGAAGCTAAACTTTACTGGAAGGTGACCCTTCAGGAGCAGAATTGGACACCCCTGACCTAGAAAGTTGACTTTCCTGTTCCTGGAGGCACACCAACAGTGTGACCCAACAATTTCAAGTCTTGGAGTGTCCATTAATGAGCTGATGTGCTGTGTCTCCACTAACAGGCTTGGGAAACACGGGTCTGCTGCCATCTCTGGGGCAACTCCAGGGTGTCAAACTGGACTCCTGGACACTGGTCTGCAGAGTTTAGCTCCAAAACACCTGCCAAGACGTTTCTATAGACCTTTATAAGCTTGTTCAGATGTGTTTCATTTGGGTTGGAGCTGAAGTCTGCTAGAAGGTGGCTCTCCATGAGAAGGACTGGAAACCTCCAACCTTGTTTTTGGAGGCACACCAACGGTATACATTTTTGATGTCTCCCTTATCTGACCCATCCATCTCAGATATAGGAGTCTCTACTAATAAGCTGATAAGCTTAATTAGATCCGTTTAATTAAAAAGAGTTTGACAATGTGTATGGTGTCTCGCCGTAACAGGCTTGGCCAACCGTGTTCCCTGGTCTCTTGCTTACTGAAAGTCTGAGGAAGCTTAGGGGTGCCAAACTCCTGGAGGACCACTGTCCCAAAGGCCTTGATGAACTTTTCTAGAAATGTTTGTGTTGGAGCTAAATTCTGCTGAAATATAGCCCTCCAGCTGCAGGATTGGACACCTCTGACCTAGTGAGTTCTGGGGTAAATCAGTGGTGTTAAACCCCGGTCATAAAGGGCCATCTTGCTACAGAGTCTAGCTGTAAATCTAATTAAACACCTGAACCATGTAATAAAGTCCTTAGGATTACTAGAAATTTCTGGACAGGTGTGCTGGAGCAGGTTAGAACTAAACCGCAGGGTAGAGGCCCTACAGGAGTGAGGTTTGACATTAACAAACAAATAAACAGCATCTTAAGCCTAACCTTATCATTTTTAATCATTTACAGTCACATGTGTCATGTACTGTAGATAGTAGCATCTCAAAGGCAGTTCCTAAGGTTTTGAGACACATCCTGTGTGTAATGTTGCTTCTTGCAGAGCTGTACCATGCTCTTGTAATTAAAAAAAAAAAACATATAGCATAATATTTATCACAAGAAAGAGATGCATTATTGTCACTGTATGTCACCAGTAAGCTGGTGTTTCCTAGGTGTCTTTGGATTGATTTATGTTTTGTTTTCTACAAAAGCTCTTTAGCTGGTTGTCTGTGTCCAGAGTCTGTCCATTACATGGTTAAATGTAAAACTTTAAAACTTCTAATAATACACTACTTACTTTTATCCACAGAAGTAAGTTAAACATAGCGAATAAGGTGAAATAGTTTACTTTTTGGGTGAATTAATTTAGTTATATAGATTCTTCCTAGTGTTCTTCATAAAACTATTATCTGATCAAAATACCCTGCTGAAAAAACTGCTAAAACCAGCCTCAACCAGGCTGGTTTTAGCTGGTCATAGCTGGTTTCCCAGCCTGGCCAGCTAAAACCAACTGCTTCCAACTTAAACCAGCTAAGACCAGCCAACCAGCCTAGGCTGGTTTTAGCTGTTTTTTCAGCAGGGTAACAATGAAATATGGGCATTTGCACTTTAAAGGGCATTACTGACAATCTCAAACTGATCTAAAAGTCTTCGAAAGTCTTTTATTTAATATCCCAGTTAACGTTAATCAAGGATTATGTGAGATTTGTAAAGGTTTCATTTTGTGAAAGCAATATGCTGCTGCTAAAAACACTCAATAAAGGGCTACTTATTTAAAGTGAAAGTTTTCTTTCATTTGTTATATCTATGAACAATTGGGAAAGTGTATCACATATGCAAACGAAGAAAAGTTCCTTTGGTTGATGTAGTGCAGTGAATAGTGATCCTTGGGGAAGAAAACCGCTTCCAGACAGGAAGGTTAAAGCCCTGTGGCAAGCATCCACACATCAGTTAGGACTTCCTTTGCAGTTCTTTGAGAGGTTAGCTATATTTGAATGATACATAGTTTACCTTTAGGAGAATCCAAACTCTTGCTTGTTCACACCAATGAGCGCAATGAGGCTTGTTTTTTTCCTCACTAAATAAATCGTTAGTAAGAACCACCAACAGCTGGACCTAAGAACATCTTGCCTTGAGTCAGACATGCATTACCCTCACGATAGCCATAATCATAATTTATTCCAATTGTCAGTATATGAATCACTACTATACAAACAAATGGATCATTAAAAGGCAAAGGTGAAATCTATTACTCATTGAGATGGATGGTAAATATGTGGTTGTTGTTGCAGCGGAGTCATTTGAGACACGAACCGCACAAACTTCATTCGGTTTGAAAGGGTAGGAAAAAAAAAATCCGTTTATATATTAAAAAGTACACTGCTGACATGCCAGTGCTTGTTCATTAGAGATTCGTACAATTAGCAACAAGCTGTCACTAATATAAAGCTAATCATTTCGATGTCACGTGGTTTCCACGTGGCGACATGGGGCTTGGTCTGTAAATGAATGAATGAAGTGTTTGTTGTGAATGTAGCTGTCAATCACTGTTTTGTGGTCAAAGTCTACAGTGTATGAATGAATCGTGTAATGGTACAATAAGAACACTCTCACTGATACTTAGTCTCAACGATGCTCTTTCTCTTTAGTTTCTAATCGCGTTTTGTCCTGAAGACAGTTGTATTTATTGTCTTCTGCTGCCCTCTGTTGGTTAATATCTATTTCTGCACTTAATTTAAATTCAAAGTGGAGTAGTTGTATACCACGTACTTTTTTGTAAAACGACTTGCAGTATGAAACGATAAATGAATGTTGGAAAGAAATTGCATTTTTAATCAAAATTGTAATCAAAAATGAACTTTTGGTCAACTTTTGGTAATCTAGTCAAATAATGAATCAGAAAAGATGTTACTAAACAGTTATTTTTTTTTTCAAGTCCATTCGTAACACTGGAAATGCAAAGTTGAGCACATGTGGAAAGTAATGTTCTGTATATAGAGTTAAGTTGTAATTTCATTACATATATATTGCAAAGCTAATAACTTCATTTGAACAAGTTTAAAGGGAATTTTCTTTCTCTCTCTCTCTCTCTCTCTCTATAATTTTATTTTATTTTATTATTTTTATTTTTTTTGCACCCTCTGATTCCATATTTTCATATAGTTGTGTCTTGGCCATATAGTGTCCTATCCTAACAAACCATACATCAATGGAAATCTTATTTATTAAGCTTTTAGATTATATATAGATAAAATAAATGGACCCTTATGACTGGTTTCATAGTCCAGGATCACATATTTTCTGCAATTACATATTTTTTTTAAATGTACTTTTGTGAATTGAAGTACACTTTGTCTACTACACATTTTCACAAGGGTAATGTATGTAAATGCACAAAAATTGTAATCAAAAATGAACTTTTGGTCAACTTTTGGCAATCTAGTCAAATAATGAATCAGGAAAGATGTTAATAAACAGTTGATATTTCTTCAGGTCCATTCATAACACTGGAAATGCAAAGTAGAGCACATGTGGAAAGTAATGTTCTGTATATAGAGCTAAGAACTTCATTTGAAGAAGTTTAAAGGGAATTTTCTCAATATTCAGATTCCAGATTTTCAAATAGTTGTGTCTTGGAAAAATATTGTCCTTTTCTAACAAACCATACATCAATAGAAATGTTATTTATTAAGCTTTTAGATTATATATAAATCTCAATTTCATAAAATTGACCCTTATGACTGGTTTTGTGGTCCAGGATCACATTTTATCTGCAATTACAGATTTTTTAAAAATTACTTTTGAGAATTTAAGTACATTAGATTATCAAAAGTTGACCAAAAGTTCATTTTTTGATTACATTTTTTGTGCATGAACATGCATCACCCTTGTGAAAAAATTGTAGTAGTAGTCAAATAATGAATCAGAAAAGATATTACTAAACAGTTGATATTTCATAACATTCAGGTCCATTCATAACACTGGGAATGCAAAGTTGAGCAAGTGGAAAATGTGTATCTAGAGTTAAGTTGTAATGTTATTACATCTTGTAGGTCATCCTGCTATTTTATTCACATAGAGTTTCATAGAGCAAAAATTGTATAGTATGCTGTTCTGACGTTATATTAGAGAAGCTTAATAATAATAAAATAGCAGTTAAGTGACATTTTCATTTATTTAAACATCACAAAGATTATGATTCTTAATATTGTTATAAGCACTTGTGTAAGTTACCCTAAAAATGCACTGCAAAAAATGCTTTTCTTAGATTTTTTTGTCTGGTTTCCAGCCAAAATATTTAAAAATTTACTTTTTGTAGATAAGTAAAAATTATTTTCTTGTTTTCAAAAAAAATAAATAATAATAATCTGCCAATGGGGTAAGCAAAAAAATCTAATTTCAAACAGAAAACAAGGTTATTTTTCTTACCCCATTGGCAGATTATTTAGCTTGTTTCAAGCAAAAACACACTTCATTTTGACTTGTTTTCTACTGAAAACAAAAAATATGTTTTACTTGTCTAGAAAATCCTTCTTGATTTAAGAATTTTTAGATATTTTGTCTGGAAACAAAAAAAAAAAATCGAGGTACGAAAAGCCTTTTTTTGCAGTGTGCAAACATACTAAATCTTTTTGATGTCTATTACTTAGTTTGAAAGAAAGACATAATCACAGTCTTTTAGATTTTGTTTTAATAAATAAATTCAAAATTGCAATATTGAGAAAACCGGAAAAAGGCACTTAAAAAAAAAAAAAAAAAACGTAAGCTAGATTGGGTGTTGTGGCAGGCCATCTGTTTATCATCCTTCAGCTTGATATTATTATTTTGTCAAGCATTCCTGCAGATTTAAATCTGAGTTAAATGAGTCTGCTTATGTTCAATAAAATAAGTAAAATACAGGATTGTTGTACCTTCGAGCATATATGAACATTTGAACAAAAAAAGTTCACTCTAATACTTCATTTTTTTACCCAGATAATTGTCTTAACAACAAAGAGCTTTTTCTTTGACTTCAAATATGCAAACTGTTCTTCATTTTTCATTTAAAATACACTACCTGAAAACACATGTGAAATCTGTAGGTATCGATAAGTGTGCTCATTTCTAATGAGCGGTTTAAGGACATTTGGCTACAAACTACAGGATATCACCTGAATCCACGCATACTCATCAAGAGCCACATAATAATTCAACAAATAATCCTTCATAACATATAAAATACACAGACATTTTCAGCTGAACACAAGACACGAGCCATAATGATTTTCTAAGAGCGACAATAAGTGGGAAATAAGTTGCAAAGACTAAAAACAAAGACATTTTTGGCATAAAATGCTGCGCCTGACATAAAACGAATATGCATAGATTATTAACATATCAAACCTTTGATCAGTCCAGAAATAAAAAATAAAATCACATATATACCGGTCACATAGTTTTCTTATGCCAACATATGACTGATGAAGAAGTTTGAAGAACATGATGAAATGTTTTTTTCAAGAATCCTTTTTGCATTGCAACTTAAAGTGAAACACATGCAAAGGCACAAATATCTGTTCTGTTTAAAAAGAGCAAATGTGTGAATGTACACAGGGTTTAAAAGAAGAGAAACGGATGTGAATAAAAAGACTATACAAACTGTACACGCTTGCGAGGGACGAGAGGCAGCCAGTCCTTCATAAAACACTACTACAGAGCTACAATACTGTTCTAAAAGAATGACATACATTGGGAAAATAAACTGAGGAGATCTGCAAACCTATCCCTTCCAAAACATTCACGTGTGTGATGCCCATGTCCATTATTTGCCTTCGTATTTGGGGTTGATCACAGTTGTGACGGCACTCTTGTAGATGGGGTTCTCTCCCTGTCAAACACACAAATCAGATTTTTTTAAATTAGAAACTAATATACAGTCCGGTTCAATTTTAACGTCACCTAAATGCATTTACACCCCAAGAAAGCTTATGTTCAAATTTAAACCAAACAACACATGCAGATATATCACTCATATATATGTGAACAGAATGTTGATGAACATTAACATCCAAACTCAACACTCTTTAAGGCGAGACACTGCAGGTGAATAGGGTAAAAAAATTAACTAATAGTTATGACCTTCCTTACCCAGTTGATTGATTTCATTGATAATTGCAAACATTTTTTGTATTACAGGTTTTCTAAAATGTTAGGTTTTAATATGCAAATGAAGCATTATTTAATAAAATATGCGCAAATGTGCATACATTTCTAGTACAAAAATCTAAACACTGGGTAAAGTCAGTTTCAA